>NW_020174788.1:5108715-5279124 GCF_003031525.2 Neophocaena asiaeorientalis asiaeorientalis
TTTTAAGTTTCATTAGGTCCCATTTGTTTATTTTTGTTTTTATTCCCATTACTCTAGGAGGTGGATCAAAAAAGATCTTGCCATGATTTATGTCAAAGAGTGTTCTTCCTATGTTTTCCTCTAAGAATTTTATAGTGTCCGGTCTTACATTTAGGTCTCTAATCCATTTTGAGTTTATTTTTGTGTATGGTGTTAGGGAGTGTTCTAATTTCATTCTTTTACATGTAGTTGTCCAGTTTCCCCACCACCACTTAATTGAAGAGACTGTCCTTTCTCCATTGTATATCCTTGCCTCCTTTGTCATAGATTAGTTGGCCATAAGTGCATGGGTTTATCTCTGGGCTTTCTATCCTGTTCCATTGATCTGTTTTTCTGTTTTTGTGCCAGTACCATATTGTCTTCATTACTGTAGCTTTGTAGTACAGTCTGAAGTCAGGGAGTCTGATTCCTGCACCTCTTGCACCTCTGTTTTTTTCCTTCAAGACTGCTTTGGCTATTCGGGGTCTTTTGTGTCTCCATACAAATTTTAAGATTTTTTGTTCTAGTTCTGTAAAAAATGCCATTGGTCATTTGATAGGGACTGCATTGAATCTGTAGATTGTTTTGGGTAGTATAGTCATTTTCACAATATTGATTCTTCCAATCCAAGAACATGGTATATCTCTCCATCTGTTTGTATCATCTTTAATTTCTTTCATCAGTGTCTTATAGTTTTCTGTATACAGGTCTTTTTTCTCCCCGGGTAGGTTTATTCCTAGGTATTTTATTCTTTTTGTTGCAGTGGTAAATGGGAGTGTTTCCTTAATTTCTCTTTCAGATTTTTCATCATTAGTGTATAGGCATGCAAGAGATTTCTGTGCATTAATTTTGTATCCTGCAACTTTACCAAATTCATTGATTAGCTCTAGTAGTTTTCTGGTAGCATCTTTAGGATTCTCTATGTATAGTATCATGTCATCTGCAAACCGTGACAGTTTTACTTCTTCTTTTCTGAAATTATATTTCTTCTCACCTTGCACATCTCCTCCAGGCAGTTCCCCACCCCAGACATAAAAAATGAAATAAAAGTCAGTACTGGGACAGAGGCCAGAAAGGTCTCTTCCTGTGTGAATAGGACACACAGATTTCTGGCATCCTCAACAATAGATGTCCTGGCCAGGAAGCACAGATGAGGAGTTGTGCTCATTAGCTGCTAACTTCAGACCTCTTAGGTCTCCTTTATTTGGGCTGTCACTCAAAGTGGCCTTATTTTGTCCAGGCCTCTTGTGAGCAACTCCTGCTGGTGCTTATTTGTTTATCTGAAAGGCCAGGCTCTCTGGGATGGGCTCATTAAGAAGACATTCCCTTTCATGAAGGCCCGGGAGAATGGCGGGGACACAGTGTCTCCTACGTGCCTCCCTCTTGCTGTGCCAACACCACAATAGAAGTCACTCAGCCTCCAGCCAACCAAAACCCAAGTCAGACAAAGTGTGCTCTGCTGGAGCCCAGCTGTGAGGGAGAATAAACATCCTTAAAGCCCTGACCATCCTCTCACCTCTGCCAGGCAGTCTTCTCCTGACCTTTGTATCCCATGGTGATCCTGCCTTCTTTGGATCCAGTCAGCACCGTGAAACCATGCCATCAGAGGAATAGAGCCATAGACATTTCTAGTTAGGAGGGACTGACCATAGAGATGATTGAGACTAAGCATGGCAGCACCCTGGCATTTGTGCCAGCCACTCCCTGAGTTCCCATCCACGGCAGACAGCTCTAACCAATCTTGTCACTCTCTTTCCTACTCAGCTTGAATGGTGCCTCCGAATCCTTCTCAAAAAAGCACTCTGGGCACAAGAGAAAAGTAACTCTCCCATTTCCTGTCTGGAAAAGAAGCCCCCTACTTGCCAATCCAATGCTCTTTCCCACTCTGTCTTTCTTGATGAGATCCTCTTTTGGGGTCATCTCATATGAATAAGCTTTACCATCACCAGAAAATTTTCAGCTTCTTGAGGGTAGAGGCTGGGTCATTTGTTAATCTCCTAGGTATTCACCATGCTGAGTAATACTCAGGCCACTTAGTTGACCAGAGAAGTGAGAAGATTCCAGACCCCAAGCGTGTGAAGGAGACAGGTGGAATTTCAAAAAAGGATTTATAGGAACCACCTTGGATTAAACAATTACATATTACACAGCCATTCTCTGGGTGAAATACATTAGAGAACCATCAAGGCACTTAGAATATTTCTAGGTGCTTTATCGGACCGCATCCATGGACAATCAGTTATGAGAAGTCCAAAAGGCTTTTATGTTAGTTTCTTCCTACAATGGCAACTTCTCAGATTTTTCACCAGGGTAGCCTAAAAGCGGAGGAGAATGATGGCAGTGATGGCCTCCAGGGATATGCTCTGAGGTGTAGCTCCAAGCAACCCATGGAGAGCAAAACATTATTTTGAAATATCATATATTATCTTGAAAAGTCATGTGAGTTTGAACTCTACTCCAAAATACGACAATGTTTATTTTGATTAAAAAAACGCTTTCTCCCAGTTTTTAAGGTTAATCTGATGTTCTCAGGAGAAGTACCATGTTTATCCCAGGGCTTCACATATTCCTTCACGCAGAGGTCAGCAAAAATTGCCCATAAGAAAAATCCAGCCCTCCACCTGTTTTTATATGGCCTGTGCGCTAAAAGTGGTTTCAGTAATTTAAAGTGGTTGAACAAAATAAAAAAGAATATTTAGTGACACATGGAAATTATATGCAGTTCAAATTTCAGTGTCTATAAAAGACATTTCATTGGAATGTATTTGTTTATGCACTGTCTGTGGCTGCTTCCATGCTACAGTGGCAGAATTGAGTAGTTGTGACAGAAAGAAAGCCTGAAATACTTACTATTTGAACTTTTACAGAAAAAAAAATTTCCCACTTCTGTCTTGGTCTGTCTCTGGCTACCCCATGGCCATACATGTCCCCATCGTGGG
The DNA here is from genome assembly GCF_003031525.2 of Neophocaena asiaeorientalis asiaeorientalis. Lineage (NCBI taxonomy): Eukaryota > Metazoa > Chordata > Mammalia > Artiodactyla > Phocoenidae > Neophocaena > Neophocaena asiaeorientalis. The sequence goes on from NW_020174788.1 coordinate 5,111,673, forward strand.
AGAATGCAGTATGTACATCAGTGGTTCTCAACTGGGGGCATTTTTGCTCCAGGGCACACTTGGCAATGTCTGGAGATGTTATGACTGTCACAAATGGAGGAAGCGGATTCTACTGGCATCTAATAATGAGCAAAGGCCAGGGATGCTACTGAACATCCTTCAGTGGTAAGAATAGCCCTGCAACAAACACTTATCCAATCCAAAATGTCAGTAGTGCTGAGATAGAGAAACTGTGGTATAAACCATCTAATGTTAAAGGCTGACTTCCACCTCCATCCCTCATTTCTTTCCTCATCTCCATTAAACACCAAACTGACTCTTGTTATTAGTAAATCTGAGGGGATTACTCATTCAGGCCTGGGAGAAGAACATTCCATAAATGTTTATGAAGGATGAGAAAGACTTCTCATTTTATTTGACTGTAGGAATTATTAATAAATATGTAAACATAATAATAATTAATTTTTATGAAGCACTGTGTGCCAGGCAGTGGGCTAAGTATTTTATACTTATCGTCTTATTTAGTCATTATTTCAGCCTTGTGAGGTTAAGTATCATTATGACCCCCATTATGCAGATAAGGAAATTGAGGCTCAGAAAAGTTAAGTTGCCAGTGGCCACAGAGCTACAAAGGAGTAGAGCAATAATTCATACCTAAGCAGTCTGTTACCAGAAATTTAGCTTTTTACCATCATACCATGAACTTCCTAGAATGCTCATTGACTATTCATTTCCCTACTTTGATGTGGGCAAAATAATTAAATGTATCCACCCTGCATCCCGACTGTGATGCACAAGAAAATAATTGCCACCCCCAAATCTAGCTTTTAAGACACTGTCCTTAGCACAGATGTCCTTCGCTATAAAACTGTGTTATAAATCCAAGTGCGTTGAATCACGTATAAGCTAGTGGGTCAGCAAAACTCTTTGATAACTGCATGATCCGTGTTCCAGAGGCTTCTTGTAGGAAATAGATGAGACTGATTCACTGAGATGTTAGAGCCAATTAGCATCTAAATAGGTTTCTTATTTTTCTCCCAGATATAATCAAAATTGAAAATCATTATTAAAGGGATAACTTTGAAGGGAAAGTAGATAGGTGTTTGAAGCAATGAATCTCAAAGACAGAGGATACTGCTCCCAATTTTGGCAAACCTGTCTTAGAACAGAAATGGCAAATATATCTCTTTACGTGAATCAGTGGGGACTGTCTGGTAGGCCATGTTGATGGCTGGGTAAGAGTGTGGATTCCAGAAATAGATCATCTGGGTTCAGACGTCAACTTTGTCTACTTACTGTCAACCAGTAACGCTGCACTGAGCCTGTAATACTGCATATTAGCCCTAGGTTCATGAAGCCTGAACCCTAGTCTCAGCTCCGGAACAAACATTTGTGATCTTGGGCAAGTTAGATTGCTTGCCTGGGCCTCTGTTTCCCTAGCTGTAAAAAGGAAATGACGGTACTTTCCTGCTATCTCTTTAGTTCTAGGAGGGGTTCAAAGGAGCTTACTATATATACAAAGAAAGTTGTTAGTAGTTGTGTCTCCTTATGGGAAGCTTTATAGTCTAATGCCCAGGAATAGGAAAACGAACAAATGCTACTGTGCCATGCCATTTTACATAAGGGACTTGAGCATCTACGGATTTTGGTATCCACAGGGGTCCTGGATCCAATCCCCTGTGGGTACTGATGGACAACTATATACAAAAAGCTAATAATATTCTGAGCCAAGTGACCAGCCAACACGATTGCCAACAGCCTTAAGAAGGAAGTACTAAGCAAACACAAAACTGTAGCAAAATACAAAATTAGGGTTAATGTTATCAGCATTTTGTACCTGGCTGCCCCTGGCTCAGCTGGGGCAGTGCAACTGGAGCTCTACGCCTGACACACTGTTCAGAGCAGCTGGCCTTGAGTGTCACAGCAGGGAGGTGGGAAGGGATACCTGTTGTTCTGACACCCAGAACAGCAGAGATTTTTTCCACAGAATACAGTGGCTCTTGAAATAAACATTCACAGTTTTTATTTGGCCTGAAGTTCTGGGCTGTTTCCAATGCCTACTGCCTTGCTGATTGGAGGCTGCCTACCCATGGTCGGTTTTATAAACAATGCTGCTTGCATAATTGCTGAACGGTAGCATGGACGCTTAGAGGAAATAAATTAGTAGGAACGATGTGCTTGTAATTCTGGGCATTATTCTACAACTTCATCAGATTCAGAAGCAAAATATTTACTGATTACCTACAATGTGCTCAGTGCCTTGTCAGATGCTGACAAGGAGAGGGGTAAAGATGCAGCCCCTGTCCTCCATGAGTTTACCATCTAGTTGTGTGATATATACTTTTACCTGAAATGATAATGCAGTCGAACAAAAACTCATATAGGTGACAAGTGCCACAGGACCTTAGAACAAGGGAAGGCAATAGAAACGTGGGTAAATCTGACATTCGTGACAGAAGTGGGATTTCAGCAGAGCCCTGATGGCAGTAGAAAAGATGGGAAAGGGCATTCCAGAGTATGAACGAAGGCATGGACAGAAGAACATATATGCAACAGATTGTCTGGGTGGTGTTTTGGGACCTGAATGTAATGGTTTTCAAAGCAAGAGTTAGGATATGAATTTTACCTTGAAGACAAGAAAAATCAAAAGCCAGTGAAGGTTTGAAAATCAGAGAGCTTTGGGCAAATGGAAGGGTGTGAAGAAGGTTGGGGCATAAGTTTGGATCTGCAATAGTCCGGGTACAGAGTAGTGAGGGCCAAGACAAAGCTGGTGGCTGCAGAAATGGAAAGGAAAAGATCCGTGTCCTAATTAAGGAAAGCTCCTTAATTTGTGACTTTGTGAGTGCAGGCTTACTGAAAACAAAGGAAAGAAAAGAATCAGGATGGTGTTACATGAGAATTTGATGATAGCATCATTAGTCTTCTGACTCGGGGAAAGCCCATCAAAAACCATCTGAATCACTAAACTGCTTCGATGATGTTTTGATAACCTAGATCAGTGCTTCTCAAGCTTTAACATGCCTACAAATTACGTGGGGGCCTTGTTAAAATAGATTTTAATTTAGTAAGTGTGAGGTGGGGCCTGAGATTCTGCATTTTAACGAGTTCCTTGCTGACACCGATGCTACCGGTCTGTGAACCATAGTTTAGATAGCAACAGGCTAGAGTTTCTTTTCTTTGATTTTCATGCCAATGTCAACAACCATGTTGGGACTTCTTAAATAAGGTGGATTGAGGGAAGGGACAGTTACATTAGTGGTCGCCTGTAATCTTCACACCAGTTAACAGGTGAGAACTGCTTAGTCTCCCTTGTTTAATGGGAGGACCACTAGGCTAGGAGTCAGGAAACATGGGTGTTAGTCTTAGCTCTATCACTGTCTGTTTTTAGGTACTTGAGCAGGAAAACATGGGACAAGAACACAAATCCACTGCTCAGTTCCTATATTTAACAGCACCTGCTAAATGCTGCATATTTGTACCTTCCCTAAATTCATATGTTGAAACCTGTCTCCAATGTGATGGTATTTGGAGGTGGAGCCTTTGGAAAGTGATTAGGTCATGAAGAGTGGAGTTCGTGTGAATGGGATTAGTGCCCTTATAATAGATACCCAAGAGAGCTCCCTTGCCCCTTCTGCCATGTGAGGATACAGTGGGAACATAGTCGTCTATGCAACAGGAAACGAACTCTCAACAGACACCTGCTGAGACCTTGACCTCGGACTTCCTAGCCTCCACAACTGTGAGAAATAAATGTCGTTGAAGCCACTCAGTCTATGGTAGTTTCCTTCTAGCAGGCTGAATGCACTAAGACATGAACTGGTGCAGAGATGTGGGGGTATTGCTGTACCAAATATCTAAAACTGTTGAAGTGGCTTTGGAACTGGGTAATGGGTAGAGAGGCCAGAAGACTGTTGAGATGTATGCTTGAAGAGTCTGTCTTGCTATGAATGGATCTTTAAAGGTGATTCTAGTGAGAACTCAGAGAGAAAAGGAGGGGTATAGAGAAAGTCTCCATCTTCTTAGAGAATACCTAGGTAATCATGAACAGGATGTTGGTAGAAAAATGGATGGTAGAGTTCATTCTGATGAGGTCTCTGACAGAAATGAGGAACGTGTTACCGGAAACTGGAGAAAATGTGATCCTTGCTGTAAAGTGTCAAAGAATTTGGCTGAATTGTGTTCCTGTTCTAGTGTTTTGTGGAAGGTAGGACTTGCCAGCAATGAAATTGGACACTTAGCTGAAGCATTTTCCAAGCAAATTGTTGAAGGTGTGGCTTGGCTCCTCCTGACTGCTTATAGTAAAATGTGAGAGGACAGAAATGACGTACAAGGGGGAATCGTTCAGCAAAACAGAACTAGAACTTAAAGGCTTAGAAGATTCTCAGCCTATTTATATTGCAGGAGAGGAGAACCCTAAAGGTGTGGCCAAGTGAGGGTTTGATAAGGAGATTAGTATGGATTAGCCTGCTCTAGGGAAGCTGGGAGCTATTCTCCCAGACAACAGAAGAACGTCACTGAAGGTGGTTCAGAAATCCTCAGGGCTGCCATTCCCATCACAGGCCCAGGGTGCAAGGACCTGGGGTGGGGAGCATAGTGGATTCAAAGGGTGGGGCCTCCTGTCCAGTTTAGGTGGGCCAGGATGCCCCCGCCCCATGCCTTGGGGTTGGGGCCCCTGCAGAGAGCTATGGCATGGGCTATGCCCAGCAAATCCATGGGGATATGACTGCCTCCCCCTAGATTTCAAAGGATGGGGCCACCTGGCAGAACCAGGGGCTCAGGACCCCAACCTGGGAGAGCTGTAGGCATGGAACTCAAGCCCAGAAGAGCCACAGGCATGGGATGCCAACAGAGAGCTGTTGCAGGGCCATCCCATCAAGCCATGGGTGAGGTTGCCACCCCAGTAGGCCTGCAAGGCAGAGCATTAAGACAAGAAGATTATTCTGGAATCTTACAGGTTAATGTTGTCTGCCCCACTAGGTTTTGGATTTACCTGAGACCTGTCACTCCTTACCTCTTTCTTATTTCTCCCTTTTGGATGGTAATGTCTATCTGATACCTGTCTCACCAAACCAAACCTGTTCGGTTTCATAGGTTCACAGGTGGAGGGGAATTTGCTTCAGGATGAAGAGTACTTTGAATCTCACCCCTGTCAGATTTACATATTTAGATGAGACTTTGGACTTTAGACTTCTGATGCTAGAATGAATTAAGACTTTCAGGGATGTTGGGATAGAATGAATTGGGTGGGGGGGCAGGGGAAGAATGCTATAGACTGAATGTTTGTGTCCCTCATATGTCGAAACCTAATGCCTAATGTGTTGGTATTTGGAGGTGGGGCATCTGAGAGGTGATTAGGTCATGAGGGTGGAGCCCTCATGCATGAGATTTGCCTTTATAAGAAAGCCCTCAGAGAGCTCCCTCCCTTCTACCTTGTAAGGACACAGAAAACATGGCCATTTATGAATCAGGAAGTGGGCTCTCACCAGACACTGAATCTGCTGGTGCTTTGATTTTGGACTTCCCAGCCTCCGGAACCATGAGAAGTAAAATGTTTGTTGTTTAAGCCGCTCAGTCTATGGTATTTTTGTTACAGCGGCCTGAATGGACTAAGACAGCATCCCTAACTCATTGGCTTCCAATTGTACTTAGAATAAATAGCAAATTCCTTATTGCTATCTACTAGGTATACCCTAATCTGGCTCCAGCCCGCCTCTCAGATTTCATCTTCTACCGATCCTCTCCTCATTCACTATACTCTAACTCAAAGGCCTGGTTTCTGTTTCTTAGACGACCACATACCCATCTTGAGACTTTTGTGCTTGATCTACAGTCTGTTTCGAATGACTTCACCTTATAGCTTCCCATAAAATCAGCTCCTTCCCCAGGTCTCCATTGAGAGGTATTGTCCTCAACCATCACCCTCAGTGGTTCTCAACTGAGGGCACCTTTGTCCCCCAGGAAACATTAGGCAATGTTTGTTGATGTTTTTGCTTGTCACAGCTAGGGCAGGTGGTGATATTGGCATCTTGTGGGAAGAGGCCAGGGATGCTGCTGAATATCCTACAATTGCAGAAGACAGTAACCCCTGCTTCAAAAAAAAAAGATCTGTCCTGAAATGCCAATAGTGTTGATCTACCTAAAGCTGCTCTGCACTTCTGACACTTACCCCATAAAAACTTTCTATCTCATTACCCCCACTTGATTTCCTTAAAAATATTCACTATTGTCTAAAATTATTTAATGTATTTGTTTATCATCTGTCTCCCCTGACTGGAACAGTAGTTTCATGACAGCAGGGACATTGTCCTACCTCGTTGACTAATATATCTCCAGTGCCTAGAACAATTTCTGACACGTAATAGGCACTCAGTGCATGAATGAATGAATGAATGAAAACAGAAGCAAAATTGAACATAAAATGAAACAAATATATGAATATATGACCAATGAACATCAAAATAAATGACCAAAGAACATCTTGTGGCATAAATGACACCATCAAGAAAAGACAAAAGACAGTGGAAGAAAATATTTGCAAACATATATCTGATAAGGGACTTGTATCTGGAATCTATAAAGACCTCCAATAATTCAAAAATAAAGACAAAAATGCAATTTAAAAATATGCAAGGGATTTGCATAGACATTTTTCCAAAGAAGATATGCAGATAGCTACAAAGCACATAAGATGTTCAGCTCCATTAGTCATTAGGAAAATGCAAATCAAACCCACAATGAGATACCATTTCACACCCACAGGAATGACTAGAGCCAGAAAGACAGACAATAGCAAGTGTTAGTGAGGATGTAGAGAAATTGAAGCCCTCATATATTGCTGGTGGGAATGTAAAATAGTGCAGCCACATTGGGGCCAGTTTTTCAGTTCATCAAAAAGTTAATCATAGAGTTGCTATGTAATATAGTAATTCCACTACTAGGTATACACCCAAGAGAAAAGAAAACATGTGGCCAGATGACAACTTGTACAAGAATGTTCATAGCTTCATTAGTTATAATAGCCCAAAAAAGGGACATAGCCAGTGTCCATCAACTGAAGAATGGATAAGCAAAATATGGTACATCCATACAGTGGAATATTATTTGACCACAAAAGGAATGAAGTACTAATACGTGCTACAGCATGGATAAATCCTGAAAATATTATGCTCAATGAAAAAAGTCAGTTACAGATGAGCACATATTGTACGATTCCATTTATATGAAATGCCCAGGACAGGCAAATCTATAGAGACAGAATGTAGATTACTGTTTGCTTAGGACTGGAGTCTGTGGGCAGGCAATGGTGAGTGACAGCTGATGGGTACAGAACTTCTCTTTGTTGGGAGGGAAATGTTCTAAAACTAGGTTGTGATGATGGATACACATGTTTGTGAATATACTAAAAGATATTGAATTCAACACGATAAATGTTGTATGTGACTTTTGTCTTAATAAAGCTTTTAAAAGAAAAAAGGACCACCATAGTAACTGAAATGGAGGGAACTTTTATTTCTAACTGAAAGGAGCACTTCTGCAGTTTTACTCTTTTCGGAGAGGAGACAATTGCTTAGAAATATAGATCTATTGAAGTACCCTTACTTGTTTAGTGTAGATTTTTGATTGGGGGTGGCTCTGGAAGAATAGTGACATGAGAAATCAAAGGTGAGTCTGCTGGCAGAAAGAAAGGTTAAATTAAATCATGTGATAAGAATTCCTGAACCAGTCAGTCAAAAGACTTGCTTATATGACCATAAGTATTAGGTAAGGTCACCGCTGAAGTACTCTCTGAGGCTAAAATAGGTGAATGTCTTAAGAACGCACAATGGCTCTCCATCTTTAAAAACAAACCCTCTCAGCAGTAGTTTATAAGTTACATATCCTCAGAGTTCTGATTCAGAGAAAAGGGAATAGAAATGATAACATTGGGTTCATCAGGATGTTGTAAGAATTAAGTGAGACTCTGCTTTTGAAAATGCTTAGTTAGGCAAAGGAGGGACTCAGGTAATGTTAGTTTGGCAGTAGTGGTGAACCCAGAATGAGGGAGGGGCTGTTAGTTGGATGATTTATTATTAATTTATTATTAAATACAATTTCCTGATACATGCATTTCTGTACAATACATAGATATGACAAGGGGGAGAAGTTGTAATTTTTTATCTGTTGGCTCTTTGAAGCAATGTTAGACAAACATGGTCACATTTGGTCTCCTTTACTCCTGTTTCCCTCTCCTCTCTCTCTTTAATTTTTTATTTTTTTCTATCTTGACCACCCGCTTTCTGTTGCTGATGTAACTCTCTGTGAAGCATCACAACGTCATGGTCTTTGTCACAGTTTTTGCCATGCTAAGCCTTGGAGCCCAGTCATGTAGTGAGGAAGCCCAGGCCACATGGAGAGGCCACGTGTAGGTGTTCAAGCTGGTAGCTCCAGCAAGGCCCACATGAGAATGATTGAGCTTTCAGATGATTCCAGCCCACAGTTTTCAAGTCTTACAGCTGAGATCTCAGACAGTGTGGAGCAGAGACAAGCCATTTCCATTGTGTTCTGTTTGAAAGCCCTGACCCACAGAACCATAAGAAATAATAAATATTATTGTCATAAGCTACTAAGTTTGGGGTAGTTTTTTACGCAGCCATAGGTAACCAATACATAAAATCTGCCTAATTCCTAACCCCATGTTCTTAATCATGATGACAAAAAACAAAACAGAACAAAAATACTTCTAATCAGAATGGACTCCCCATGAAGACTTTCCTACTGGGAACGGCTGCACTGTTTGAAGACTCCAAGGTCCAGTCCACATGACTGGATATTTATCCCGGCAAATAGATGCCACTGCAACAACTGTTTATAGGGAAGTTTCTAAAGGCTTTAGTTGTTACAATGCAGGCATCCTGAACCTAATTGTCTTTGAGTATTGGCAAAGCTGAGACTCTAGACTTGGCCACCATGAGAACCCGCAATTGTACAGAGGTCACACCTTAATCTTGGCAGTCATGATTTACACAACACACACAAAATAGCTCTTCAGTGTAATCGTTCAAGAACCAGCAGCACAAGTTTCTGTCTGTAAAAGCAACATATTTTGCACTATACAAATACCAAATCTTACTAATTTAGCATTTAGTGCCTTCAACAATGCTATTTATAGAATATCTGCTTTTTTTCTTTTTGTCCCTGAGAGCCAAGAAACTAATGGAAAGAGACCAATTTGAGATGAAAGAGTTTTTGCAACCCAGGCTTTTTGTTCCCCCTGAAGGCGAGAGGAAGGATAGAAATGAGGAAGTGAGGGTGACAATGAACTTCTTTGATGCCATGCTCCTTCTTCAAGATGGACTGACTGCACATCCCAGTGAAAAGAGAATTTTTGATCTGCTCCACAACCGATATTATACGTATTTGATGAAAGGAGTAGACTGGCAGTGGGAGGTGGAAGCAGCAGAGAACAATGAGAAATTATAGTTTTGTGTTATTTCATTTTTTCCCCAAACTATTCAAGACCTCTGAGGCATAGATAAACCCGACTTCCTCCTTCTACCTTCCATCCTTCACCCTCCTTGCTGTAAGGAGAAGAAAGCTTTGTAAGGGGAAATAAAAAAAACAACAGCTGCCTCTGAATGCTTGGAGAACAAAACAATTGGTACCTTTCATATCTTTGAAGGCTAAGCTCCATTATCTTGCATCAGAATCACAGGATGGGGCTGGAAAATCGGCTCTCAGAGGGTGCACTCCCTCCGTGACTGACTTAAAAGGGAACAGGCAAAGCATTGCTTTTAGGAAGAAAAATAAGAAAAAAAAAAGCAAGCAGGATTCCAAGTCATTAAATTGTGTATACCTTGGAAAGCACCCCTTTAAGGAAGTGTAAAGGGAGACATGTGAAAATAATGACATTGGGAGAGATGAAAAGTCCTGGGTTCGGGTCTCAGTCATATGTGTTACCAACCATGAGAACTTGAGATATTTTCATCCTATCTCCTCACTTCAATTGCTTGAGTCAAATGGAGATTGACTCACTCACTCACACTCTTATTTGTTAAGTATGCAAAAATCAAGCAATTGCATCACACACACACACACACACACACACACACACACACACACACGCACACACACAATCTTTGCCTTCAGTAAGCTCACGAGTCAAAATATTTTCCTCTTCTCATCACAGGGTTGTTCTGAGAATCTGATGGACTGGAAAGACATGCATGAATTTCATAGTAACACTGCAAAGTAGGGAGCTGTTATTAAAGTACCATGATGGGTTGAAAATGCACCTTGGAAGACCTGTTAAATCTTGGGCATTTCACAAGGCTGACACAGAGGGCACAGATTCTCCATCCCCATCCAAAGCCAAAATAGGTCTTACTTATTGGATACAGCATTGTATTGGGTCAGACTTATCATGAACTGGTCCTTCCCAAGTCTCATTCGTATACTGTAACTCCCTCACATGCATCCCAGCCACAGTGGGTATAGGTGGCCTGCAGAATCTTCCTGGGGCAGAGCTCTGCTCTGTTGCTCCCCTGCTCATAAATATTCAGTGTTTCCGCTCTTCCTATAAAACCAAGCCTCTGCTCAAGTCAGTTCTCCAGACTTTCACCCCAAGGCATCTGTCTACCATCACCTGCATTTACATGTGTATCAGCAAAATGGCCTATTCACCATTTGTAGTCATTACTAGTGCTTTCCTATTAGCTCTTTGCTTTCACTCCTGTTGTTTCTTATACTGGCCCTTTTGAGTCCGAATCCCTATGTACACATTCTCCTTTTGAGGTCAAGTTTGAATCTTTATGAACCTTACACCTATCCTCACACACCCTGACTGTCCTCTTGGTGAAAGTGATTGCCCCCTCCTTTGGACCACCATAGTACTTTGCATATGCCTCTCTGTTGACAAACAATAACGATGATAGTGATGATAAGAATAATAGCAGCTAGCTTATATTGAGAATTACAATGTGCCAGGCATTATGATACATAAATACTTTACATTAATTATCTTTTCAATTCCTGCGAACACGGGAAGCCTGCAAACTTGGTTATCCCGTTTCACAGAGGAAATGGAGGCCTAATAAGGTTAAGTAATGAACAGGATTTCCCATGTGGTAAGTAGCAGTTACGTATATGGGCTTTGGCATCACAGGCCAATGTGAGTTGAATGCAGGCTCTGCAGGTTACCAGCTTCATGACCTTCGTCAAGTAACTATCTTAGTGTAATCCTCAGTTTCCTTATCTGTAAAATATGGACAGTGTTAAGTTTATTATAATGATTACATAAGATAATGGATGTAAAGCCCAGCAAGATGCTGAATACAGAGGAGGTACTAGAGAGTTGGTAGCTATCATGACCCCCACCTGAAAAAGTTGCTTGGAGGCCAGGATCTGATGCCTTAGTAGACTCCTGATCGCCGCCCCCGCCCCCATCAGGTTTAATGAATGCCAACTGAATAAATCAAGCTACGTGAAGAATCTTTTAGTATTCTAAGGCTGTCCTAAAGATGTGCATTATGGAGACACCTGTGTAATTGGGAAGAAAGAAGTTACATAAATAGAGGGCCCAACCAAAAAAAAAAAAAAAGCCCTGTTCCTTGGTCTTAATTGTATCTTTCTTGCTTTGCTGAAAATGTTGCAGCCCCAGAATTGGCCTTGTTACTTTGTCTTCTCCACATATGCAGGCCTTTATTGTTCTGTGGCTCTGGCTTAATTACTTACATGGGAGCATCTTCAGAACTCCACTTAGTGGTACATAATTCCCAGCTAAACACTGAAGAGCCTCAAAACCAGAGGCTCACAGCTAATGCTCAAAGTCTCCATGGTACCTTCCAAATCACTGGTTTGGGGTAGAGTCTTTGGAGGCCACTGCAGGAGAGGCAGGAAGGGGTGGGAGCTAGAAAGGCAGGCAAAGGCCAGGTCTTATAGGTCATCTTGTGAAGGCTTTGGGTCTTTATCCCAAGGGCTTTGGAAAGCCACTCAAGATTTTAAGCAAGGGAAGTTAAAGTGATTTTTCCATCTCCAGTGAGCTTCTGTTAGCAAAACCAGGACTGGAAATCTGGTCCCCCGTTCTAATTTGCCACGCCTTGATGAACATTCTTCTTGGCATGCATCCTCCCAGGTATAGACATTAATGAGCAAAATGAGTGCAGCTGGATAGAAAGTTTCATGCTCTGTGATTGTGCCCCTGCAGGAAGCAGGGCAAATCTGAATGCTGGGTATTTGGAGGCTCTGAACCAGAACTCCAAGGAGGCGGGAGGCCAGGGAGGAAGCTTGCATTATGTTGCCTGGGAAATGCAGGATGGAGGAATGGAGCTTAGCCATCAAATCCATTATCAATGGACAGGGTTGCTGAGGTCCTGAGAAGGGAAAGAGGACTGGCAATGTCACATAGCGAAAGACTAGACTATAGTGGGGCAGCACCTCAAATCTAATCCAATGCCTATTTTATTAAGCTAAGCCGCCTCTCAATTTGTTAATATTCCATTTGAGAAGTCAGGCCACTGAGCTTAAGGAACTCAACACATAAAAGGAAGCAGCAACGAGATCAGTGGTTCTTTTTTTTTTCATAATCATTTTTTAACATTTTTTATTGGAATATAGTTGATTTACAATGTGTTAGTTTCAGGTATACAGCAGAGTGATTCAGTTTTATACACACACACACACACACCACACATATATATTCTTTTCCAGAGATCAGTGGTTCTTAACCTTTTGTAAGCCCTGACCATTTTGGGAATCTGACAAAAACTATAAACCATCTCCTCAGAAAAATAATATATATATACACTCAGTAATTCTGCATAGACCCACTCTCACAATACTTACCTGAGAGATATTAAGAAATATGTGTGAAAAATGTATATGTGAATATTTATAACAGCTTCATTCATAAATGCTCCAAATTGGACACAATCTAAATGTCCATAAGCTGGGATGAATAAACAACTTGCGGTACATCTGTACAATGGAATATTTGCTCAACTACAAAAAGGAACAAACTACTAATACACACAACATAATGACTGAATCTCAGAAACATCATGCTCAGGAAAAGAAGCCAGATCGAGAAGGCTGTGACTCCATTTACATGGTGCTCTGGGAAAGACAGAATTACAGGAAGAGAAAAAAGATCTGTAGTTCTCTGGGCTGGGGTTGGGGGAGGGAATTGCTTGCAAAGGTATACAAAGGGACTTTCGGGACTAATTAAAATATTTTATATCTTGATTATGGTGGTGGTTACATGATTGTATACATTTGTCAAAAGTCACACACTATACACTTAATAGGGGTGCCTTTTACCGAATATAAATTATACTAAAGTAAATCAAGTTTTAAGAATATTATGCATATGATTACAGCGAGTACATTGACCAATCTTCTAGACCGTAGGTAAAGAAACTCTGCTTTATGGTTAAACTAATTTGGAAGTGGAAAGGCCTCCCCAAACACCTAGACCCACACCTACTTATTTCAAAGATAGAAAAATTGAAGAAAGAAAATAAAGTGCTTTCTCCAAGTAAGTATATCCCTTACTAGTGATGTTCACTCTTGCAAACAATATTAGTTGCCCACTTACTGCATTCTAGACATGATACTAGGATCCACACCTAGCTGAGTCTTCTAGCTTAGAAGAAAAATGAGACTTACTGTCTTGAAGACCTGGGGTTTTAACTCAGGTTTTTGACTCTGTAGTTTATTCCAATAGACTAGAAGGGCTCCAGGGAATATTTGGTTTCTGGATCTTGCTGGAGCACTAGACTGGGGGGTAAGAAGACCTGCATATGGATGGATTAAGTGAGCTGCAGGAAAGAGTGACATTTTGAGACACCTACTGATCTCTGAGCCTCTTCTTTCTTGGCCTCAACTGGATGAGAAAATAGTTGAATTTCTAAAAGGACCAAATTCAGATCCCACACTGTGCAAAGATCAAGAACGTCCCTAGAAGCATGGCCTAGTGCAACAATTAAAAGCCTTCCAGAATGGTAGCTGCAACAGGGAATTGCATAATAATTGTGCAGTGAGGCAGAGTAGAATGGACTTGAGGGTGAGATGGACCTGGGTTCAAACTCTGGCCCTGTAGTACCTGTGTCACCAGGTGTAAGTCACTTAATAGGTCTAAAGCTCAGGTTCTTTATGTAGAATGAGACAATGATACCTCTGCCTCCCAGGGTTGGTATGAGGGTTAAACAGGGTAAGGCATGTGCCTGACACATTATCATCTCTTAATTAATGTCACTGGCAGCTGCTCTGAATGCCATCGTCATCAATATCATCATTCCAGTTTCTACTTTTTCTTTCTGTTTCACTTCAAAGCTTCTTCCTGATTAAAAAGGCCAAGCTGTTATTTAATTGCCAGGCAGGGCAATTTCAGCCTCTTTCCCTTTGAATCAAATCATGTGACATCCAGCAGGGGAAGAGTTATCGAGTGGCTGAAGTGTACACTCGAGTCCCCTTGAGCAGGCTGTCAGGCTGGCTGAAACTCCAGCCTGGACAGGCCAATTCAGATGCACAGAAGCCTTCCAGATAGGTCTGTGTACCCAGAGGCCAGTCATTCTCTTCCTGGCCTGGGCTCCCTGTGGTGACAGGCGTGCGTCCAGCTGCCTTTCTGGCCCTTCCTGGCCTTCGCGTTGTAACAGTGGGTCTCAGTGGAGGGACACAAGGAAGTAGGGGCGTGCTTGCTAAGGGAAGGGGTTATATGACAATATATCACAATATTCCTCCAGTTGCAGCAGGAGTAGGGGCAAAAGCATATTCAATATTAAAACATTATCAATTATTAAGCACTTATCTATACCTATTGTTTTTATGGTAGAGATTTCCAAAAGTCACGTCCCACAAATTTTTCTGCATTAGTAGCGATGCATAGAAAATGGAATTTACACTCTGTATTTAGTGACACTCAACGAGTGGCATCGTCCAAGGACGTATTCACATCTAGTAGAGGACAGCAGGGTGTGAGGCTGTTATGATCATCCGAAGAGGTAATCATTCATTCTTTTTTAAAAAGTTGCAAAACGGTGCTGTAATGAGACCTCAGAATCTAAAGACTTAGAGAAGTTGTACCCCATTTTGTATACTCCTATAGTAAGCACATTTGGAAAACCTCTCAGGTGCTCTGTGCTTAGAAAATGGTTACATCACTGAGAACTGGGGGCTCCAAGCTGCACGTCCTTGTAGCAGAAGGGATCATGCATGATCTCTGTCATGATTTAATAAATGAAGAGGCTGCTTCTGAGCTGCATCCTAGGCTGCAGTCTAGATTCAGAAGACAAATAGTCCCTACACTAGCAGACGGGGAAGGAAGGCCATTTACTTACCTACCATATTTCTCTACATCTGGAGCTCCAGTTACATCAAATTCACTTGGATGAATTCTCTTAAAAATGTCAATTCCTGGCTCCCACCCTAGACCTACCAGTTCAGAATCTCTGGGAATGGGGCCTGGAAATATACAGTAACTCAAGCCTCAAGGGATTCTGACACACATTGTTCCTTGATAATACCTTGAAAAACCTGGATCTAGAAAATGAATACACCATGGGGGCATTTTTAGTTCAGAGAAATGGCCAGCCTGAAAGAAATCTTTTGGCCTCAGGAAGTGTTCCAGCTTCAACCCTCCAATTTCAGACCTCGAATTCAACTGTTGAAAGTTACCTACTCCGTTCTCTCATATAACCAGGCAATTAGACCTGGCTGACTGCTTCACTGTCACCTGAAAGAGAGGTGGCCAGGACTTAAAACTAAATCAAACAAAGAAACTCTCAGTGTTTTAGACTGCTTATAAAGACAGATAGCACTATTTTTCTCAGTGTATTAGCTCCTCTAATTCATAGTTACGTGATCTTGAGCAATAACAGGGAAGGCTGGGTAAGGATCTATTTTCTAATCTCCACCCCATCCACTGCCAGAAAACGTGGGAACCGCTAGGGTGAAATAGTGTTCTGTTGGCTGAAGACCCACCCCTGCCTCTTTTAGTCAAGAAGTCATGATGGAATGTAAGTAAATGAGGAAAAGCACCCACTTTGTTACAGAAATGTCCTTGATACCACTATCACTCATGATTGTAAAAGTAAATTCTTTAAAAAGAGTAAATTCTTCCTAAGCTTAGATACTTAACTATGATGAATAAAGCATTATTTTGGCATCCCTTTAAACCTGTGAGCAAGACCAGACTAGAAGATCTCTAACGTTTTGCTGCGTAAAATGTTGTCTTGGGACCAGCAGCCTTGGCTTGTTTGAAATGCTGGATCTCAGGCTGCCCCCAGACCTACTGAATTAGAACCTGACTTTGTAACAAGAGCCCCAGGTGATTCGTATGCACAATTTTGAGAAGAAAAACTCTTCTAAGGTACTGATTCTCAAATATGTCTGTATATTAGAATCATTTAGGGAATTAAGAAAAAAATACTGATGGCTTGATCCTACCCCAGAGGTTCTTTCTTAATTAGCATTGGGTACAGCCTGGGTATAGGGATTTGTAGAGGCTACTAGGTGATTCTGATTGAAAATCCCTGCTGTAAGGGACCTCTCTAGCTCCCAGACTCTGTCGGTCTGCAAACCTGTCAAGAAGAGCAAAAATGAGCAACTAATTTAAATATCTTCAGGAACCAAGCAGGTCGTATACATGAGTGACAAGCTGGTGTGGACAGTAGGAAGCTGGAGAGCTTGGACCCTGTGCAAAGGAAGTGGCCAGCACTCAGCTCCTCCAGTGTTGCCTTTAACAATGGGAGTCCAGGCTGACAAAGCTTCTGAACCTCTTGTTTTTTTATTTTTTTTGTGGTACGCAGGCCTCTCACTGTTGTGGCCTCTCCCGTTGCGGAGCACAGGCTCCGGACGCGCAGGCCCAGCGGCCATGGCTCACGGGCCCAGCTGCTCCGCGGCATGTGGGATCTTCCCGGACCGGGGCACGAACCCGTGTCTCCTGCATCGGCAGGCGGACTCTCAACCCCTGCGCCACCAGGGAAGCCCGAACCTCTTGTTTTTGAGAAGCTGGAAATCCAAATTTTACATAAATTCTCTGTCTCTCTTTTTGTAATGCCGGTCAGAAACTCAATTTTCTTTTCTTTTTTTTAAACTATGTTTCCCAGGGTGAACATGGTCCCTGGAACACCAGTTCGAGACCTGTGACTGACAGAAAACAGATTTACGTGTAGAAACACTAGTGTGGTGGGTTTAGTCCCACCACACTAAACACAGGCAGACAATTCCAAAGGGTGACACGTTTTGAAGAGAGCATGTAACTGCTTCACTGAACATGAGGCAGGCTCTCTTGATCCTGTTGCTTGAAGTAATTAGAATGGCTGCTGTTCATCCTCTTTCAAAGAGGAAACAGACACCTTAAAATATATCATGATCATGGAAAGGCAATGCCCGTGGCATGGCTGGAGCCAGGCCCTGGAAAATGCTGCTTCCCAAAGAAGTTCAAAGAACAGAGCGTGTACAAGACACTCTAAAGCATGAAAGCGTATAGAGGCCAAGAAAGGGGATGGGGTGCAGGAAGGGGATGGGTTGTGAAAGCGTGGTGGTTGGCTGTAATCTTCCTGAGACTAGGGTGTTCTGTGACAATGGGAATATGCATGGAGCAAAGACTCCACTTCTGGAAGAAGGAGACTTTGAAGGTGATTTACAGTTCTGATGGCTGAAAAGCCCATTTCAGATCTTGCAGGGGACACCCGGTTCTATTTACATAGATATCTGTTCTCTTAAACACTAACTGAAATCCCATCTAAGCTAAGGCCTTTAAAGAGTCCTGGGATATGTGGTCGTAGGAGCAGAAAGAGGGAGAAAAGCAAACGTCCTTTAGGAATCATAGGCCTGATAACTAAGGGAAAGAATGAAATTGGAAAAAGACTTAATCTTATTCTAATGAATGCTATCATTCTAATAAATTTGTGATGTCTCTCTAGTGAGGTTAGAAGCTAGATGAGGACAAATCAAATCAACATATTCATTAACCGCGTATGATCGAGCGAGGCCAATATCGTGCAGGGGCAGCTAGAGCAAATATTATGTCTTCTACTTGTGCATTATTCCCTATAGAGTTTCTTAAGGGGCAAGAAACAGAATAAAACATAATAAACACATTACTCTTGAGCCAATTGTGAATAACAGCTTAGAAAAACACAGTGTCCTAAAGCAGTGGTTTTCAAAGTGTAGTCCTCGGTAACAGCCACGCCAGCATCACTTGGGAGCTTGTTAGGAATATAAATTCTTGGGTCCCACCTCAAACCTACTGCCTCAGAACGAATGGAGGCAGGGTCCAGTAATCTGTGCTTTCCCAAGCCTTCCAGATGATTCTTAAGCAGATCCTATTTTATCTCAGTTAATTTTCACAACAATTAATGGAAGTGGAGAGGTAGAATGTACAATCCTCATTTTAGAGCTCAGGAGCAAGTGACATCATACGTCCAAGGTCAGACTGTTAGTAGCAGAACAAAGAAAACACCAGGCTTTTACTGCTTTGATCAGGAGGGCAAAATTTTAATTTTCTAGCATTAGTTGACTTGGGTTCAGTTGTAAATATATACGCTGATTTTTTCCACCTTAACCACTGTATTAGCCCATTAGGAGGAACTAAAAAAATAATAGTTAACAATCCATCCACTTGTGCCTTTTACTTTCTTATCTGAGTACTTCTGCTCCTACTCTGCCTTAAATTTTTTTTCATCATTTAACGCCCACCTGCATGGATGCCTCCACTGTGAAGCCTACCTCCACTCACCCCTGGTGAGGATGCATCAGCTCTGCCTCATTTATACAGCTCTCTTCTTGATCTTCCGGTACAGCTGTGTTTACATGTCTGTTCCCCACAGAGGACTATAGCTCTTTGGAAGCAATGAACATATCTTAGTATCTCTATATACCCCTAACACCTGTCATAGAATAATACTTTGGAGCTAGGAAGGAACAAAGAAAATAAAACAGCTGCCAACTCCTGTAATTATTGAGCATCCACTGTGTCATGGGTCCTAAGCTAAGCTCTTTATATACCTCATTTTGTTTTCATACTCAGTACGGTCTTATACATACTTTTATCTCTATTTCAAGGACTGGAAACTTTTAAAGACTGGTAAAGGTAAAGGAGCAATCCAGTTTCATAGTTAGTAAGTGTCAGAACTGGAATTCTTGATGTGTATACTATAATGCCTCTCCGCTTATTCAATGCCTAGAAAACCAGACTAGACGGAGGACAGAATTTTCTTAGTTGCACAGAGAGGAACTAAAGCCAGGTCAAGAATGCAGACCTCAGGTCACTTTACCAACCACCCTGACATCTCTCCTGAGCCTCATAGTAAGGAAGGTAAACATATTTTTGGAATTTCTGGATCACTTAGAACATCGCTTTCATTTTATAAATGGATGGGCTGGCCAATTTGTTTTCTGACAACTTCTTGAAAAGGAGTCAGATTCATTTTCTTCTCCAAAGAAACCAGAGTCCGTGATTTGGTCAGTTTTGCCCACTTTTTGGATGCTGTTACCCTGAATTCTTTAGAACCCTTTTTTCTCTGATTTCAGACCTCCAACAAACCCGTTGTCACCCTAATCTTTCTCAAGTCTATGACACTTTTCTTCTGGGCTCTAATCAGATTCTGTTGCTATTTCTAGGCAGGCATTAGGTTTTCTAGGGTTTGAATTAATGGCTTCCTTTCCTTTTCCTGGTGAAAATTCAGGGCTGACTGCTAACCTCGGAGATCTCCCTTCTGCTCTTGGAGGTGGCAGGGAAGTCTCAAGGACCCACAAGAAATAATTTCCCGGTATTGTGTGGAGCTCAATTTCAAACCTGACCGTAAACTCAGAGTCTGATCACTCTTACAGCCAAGTGCCGGTCGCACCTGTCACTAAATGGTGATGGAAACAGGAGTCATTAATGTGTGCCACCTCAGTTATCCAGCCAGGCTGAGGGGTTGAGACTCATTTTCTGGTTAATTCAATGCTAACGCTTCATGTTCTTCAGAGCTGCTTATTATCTATAAACATCCCATTTTTGAGCTCTGGTAAGTTGTATGCTGTTCACTTAAGTATGTTGTTTTAAAAATACACAGATGTCAAACATCTAACAATAAGATTCTGCTGAACACATTATGATATAGTACGTCAAGGAATTCTATAATCGTTTAAGTACTAGTGTGGATATTTGCTTACTTTAAAATTTTGTCTGAGTTTTTTTGAGATATAGTTGACATACAGCACTGCACAAGTTTAAGGTGTACAGCATAATGCCTAGACTTAATATTGTGAGACGATTACCACAATAAATTTATTTAACATTCATCATCTTATATAGATACAAAAAAAAATGAGTGTTTTTTTCCTTGTGCTGAGAAATCTTAGGATCTAGTCACTTAACAGTTTTCAAATATACCGTACAGCAGTGTTAGCTAGAGCCATCATGTTGTACATTACAGCCACAGAACTTGTTTACCTTATAACTGGAAGTTTGTATCTTTTGACCACCTTCATCCAATTGCCCCACCCCATCCCCTGTCTCTGTTAACCACAAATTTGTTCTCTTTTTCTGTGAGGTTTTTTGTTTGTTTGTTTAGATTCTCCATACAAGTGAGATCATACCGTGTTTCTTTTTCCTGTCTGGCTCATCTCACTTAGCATAATACCCTCAAGGTCCATCCATGCTGTCTCAAATACAGGTTTTCCTCCTTTTTCATGGCTGAATAATATTCCACTGTATATTTAAGCCACAGCTTCTTTATCCATTCATCAACTGATGGACACTTAGGATTTTCCATGTATTGGCTATTATAAATAATGCTGCTCTGAACATGGGGGTGTAGATATCTCTTTGACATAGTGTTTTCTTTTCCTTTGGATGTATTCCCAGAAGTGGAATTGTTGGATCACATGGTAGTTCTATTTTTAATTTTTTGAGGAAACTCCGTACTGTTTTCCATATTGTCTCTACCAATTTACATTCCCACCAACAGTGCATGAGTGTTCTCTTTTCTCCACATCCTTGCTAGCATTTCTTATCTCTTGTCTTTTTGATGATAGCCATTATAGTAGTCATGAGGTATCTACTTACCGGCACGAAAGGTGCTCATAATACAGTAAGTGAATATTGAAGAGTGAAAACCTTTACATACACCATGATCCCAGTCTTACAAACTAATTTTAGAAACCCAATAAATGGATAGTAAGTCTAAAATCATATGTATCAACATAGTAAAAGTGTTATCTCAGAGTTGTGTAATGATAGGTGCTTTGCTTCCTCCCTCCTTTTCTTACCTATATTTTATAAATACTTCCCCACAATAAACATGTATCACTCATGTATTTTAAAAGAATACTGTTTTTATCATGATTACACACAAACCTGTACACATAACCAATCAACAATCATCCAAATCATTGGTCCTAAAGTTAGAATGTTGTATAAAAGTTGCCTGGTAGGGAGATTTTTGCATCTGCAGGAAACTAACATGGATTTTTAGTCCCAAATCTGCCCCCAGCTACTGCTGTATCTCTAATCACAGAGACCCTGGATCTCTTGGTTTCAGTGTACTTCTAAGTAAAATGGGGATAATGCCATTCACCTTACAGGCCACTGTGAAGATAAGATGACGGGGTCCCACTTCAGGACTGTGTTTCACAATCAAGAAGACATTAAAAAATACTCCCTGCTGGACCCCACCTCAAGTCCTTGCAGCATTGGACTGATAAGATAGTGCTGGGCTAATTCTTATGCCCTGATTGTCATGGAGGTCCTCTTTCCTGGACACATGGGCTTACGTGGTGTGACACAGAATAAACTTCATTAATTAAAAATCATTGCACTCTTAGAGCAGAGAAGGAATGAATAGTTCTGCCGTAGACTGGGGTCCTGCCAAGATTACCAACCAGGCTGAGATTGCTCAAGGAGGAGTAAAAAGTTAAGCAAGTTGATGTTTATTACATTTTGATAAAAAGTTTAAAAAATATTTGCAAACGAAGCAACTGACAAAGGATTAATCTCCAAAATATACAAGCAGCTCATGCAGCTTAATATCAAAAAAAACAAATAACCCAATCCAAAAATGGGCAGAAGACCTAAATAGACATTTCTCCAAAGAAGATATACAGACTGCCAACAAACACATGAAAGAATGCTCAACATCATTAATCATTAGAGAGATGCACATCAAAACTACAGTGAGGTATCACCTCAGAGCAGTCAGAATGGCCATCATCAAAAAGTCTACAAACAGTAAATGCTGGAGAGGGTGTGGAGAAAAGGGAACCCTCTTGCACTGTTGGTGGGAATGTAAATTGATACAGCCACTATGGAGAACAGTATGGAGGTTCCTTAAAAAGCTAAAAGTAGAACTGCCACATGACCCAGCAATCCTACTACTTGCATATACCCTGAGAAAACCATAATTCAAAAAGAGTCATGTACCACAATGTTCACTGCAGCCCTATTTACAATAGCCAGGACATGGAAGCAACCTAAGTGTCCATCAACAGATGAATGGATAAAGAAGATGTGGCACATATATACAATGGAATATTACTCAGCTGTAAAAAACAGAATTGAGTTATTTGTAGTGAGGTGGATGGACCTAGAGACTGTCATACAGAGTGAAGAGAGAAACAAATACCGTATGCTAACACATATGTATGGAATGTTAAAAAAAATGGTTCTGAAGAGCCTAGGGGCAGGACAGGAATAAAGAGGCAGATGTAGAGAATGGACTTGAGGACACAGGGAGGGAGAAGGGTAAGCTGGGACGAAGTGAGAGAGTGGCATGGACATATATACACTACCAAACATAAAATAGATAGCTAGTGGGAAGCAGCCGCATAGCACAGGGAGATCAGCTCGGTGCTTTGCGACCACCTAGAGGGGTGGGATAGGGAGGGTGGGAGGGAGACGCAACAGGGAGGGGATATGGGGACATATGTATATGTATAGCTGATTCACTTTGTTATAAAGCAGAAACTAACACACCATTGTAAAGCAATTATACTCCAATAAAGATGTTTAAAAAAAAAAGGTTTTGTTCACCAAAGGATAATGTCATAGTAACCTGAAGCAGGACTTCAAAAGTCCAAGAAGTTTATATTTTAAAGGGGCTTCAGTGATAATTGTGCTTGACCTCCACAACATAGTTGTCCTCTCTAAACCTCGGCCCTGGCCACCTCTGCTTCAGTATCTCTGAGGTCCGGGAGCTCATGACTTCACCTCTCTTCCCACTCACTCTTTGTATGGTTCTGTGATAACATCTTTTTTTTTTTTTTTGCGGCACGCGGGCCTCTCACTGTTGTGGCCTCTCCCGTCGCAGAGCACAGGCTCCGGACACGCAGGCTTAGCGCCCATGGCTCACGGGCCTAGCCGCTCCACGGCATGTGGGATCTTCCCGGACGGGGGCACGAAGCCGTGCCCCTTGCATCGGCAGGCGGACTCTCCACCACTGCGCCACGAGGGAAGCCCCATGTGATAACATCTTTTCAACTCTTACCCCTGATTTTTCCATGGGTCTGAGCTTTAGCACATGGAGTCACATAAAAATCTCACCAGGTTTTCTGTCAATAGCTGTCAACTGTATTACAAGTAACCCATCATTATTAATATAATCACCAAAGTTTCAGCCAAGGTACTATTTATAAATCAGAGCATATTTTTAGCTTATTCCTCTCCGATTTACTCTCTAACCTGCATCCATAAATGGGAGAGAAAAGGGTTGAGCTCCAACACACAGAGAGTAAGAAGTAGCTGCATCTGTCACGGGAGCTGGGAGGGATAAAAGGTTGTTAATTACAGTTGATTACCGTAGCTATATAGCACTTTACATATTCAGAGTCAGCTGTCATTCTTCATCATAGGCTAATATTCATTAAGTGCCTACCATGCCCAGGGTATTAGCTTATGTGGTTAAAAGAGAGAGAAGTAGGAGGCATAAAATCGTGGGGCTAGATGGTTATGAGGCTTTTATACTAAAAAGAGAAATAATCCCAAGTGTTCATGCATTGACTTATTGATTCAGATGTTTATCAGACACAACTAAATGCTAGGAATAATACTGTGAAAAAAAAAAACAGACGAGGAACTTGCCTTTGTGGATATTACATTCTGGTCTCTATCTCTGTTTACACATTTTGATAATTTAGTTCCCTGCTCTTCAACCACAATAAAACTTGGTTTAAAGGATCCTTATAGGTCACTGGTCCAAACACGGAGTCATCACTTGAACATACCCACTAATGATGGAATGCCGTAGCTGTGGAGTAGGAAAATGTGGCAACTAAGACTGTTAGCTGTGGGGTCAGATATGAAATAGGGGCTGAGCTTTGGCATTTATTATGAACTGTGTTTCCTTGGGCCATTTACCAAGACTGACTCTCAATTTCTTCACCTGTAAAATGCTTCTCATACCTGTTTCCCAAGGCTGCTGTGAAGATTCAGTGAAGTGATGCATGTAAGGCACTGGCAAGGTGCCTCACGAATGGCTGCTGCTGTATTAACTACTATTGCATTATTATAAGCGTAACTTATCATTATACATAATTATCATTGAATTCCTCCATATTTGGGGAATCTATGAGAAAGGCCCTTACATCTTCTGATAAGTAAGTCAGCAAAGCCCTTCCTAAAATATTTTCTAAACTGTAAAGCGCCAGGTGAATCATCTGTGTTACAACTAGCCGTACCAGAGTTTCTCAAGACTTCCACCCATTTGACTTTCCTCTCTTTCCCCTGATGTTCCCTCAATTATCTCTCCTCTAGGCTTGAGAGTCTGTTTCTTAAACTCTTCCTCATTGGAGAAAGTCAAAACGCCTCCATTTTGGGGAATCTGTCTCAAAACACGCTGCTCATATATGCATCTAATGTTCTACAAATTCATCCTCGCACACCAAACACCATGTTAAACACCATTTTTTGTCATGTTGAAATGCACTTCTAGTGGCACATGTCTCAGTAAGTGATTCCATTCTTCAGAACACCTACTGGAGAAGGGCTTTTCCATCTTCACTCTCTTCTCTGATAGGAAGGAATTATTCATAAAATAGAACATATTTCACGATACTGATGAGGACACATTTGCTGTTAGGTGGGGTCATCATGCATTTAAACATGAGTTGGCTGATTATGGTGTGCAGGTGGAATCTGGCCGCCTCCTTTTGTAAGTTTTATTGGAATACAGCTACACCCATTTATATCTATATATTCATTTACATATATCTTTATATATAATATAATGATATACATCATTATATATAATACATATAATATATATATTGTATATTTATATATATGTCTGTTTTCACTCTCCCACAGCAGAGTTGAGTAGTTGCAACAGAGATCCTGTGCCCCACAAAGCATAAAATATTTACCCTCTGACCTTTTACAGATAAAGTTTTCTGACCCCTGCAGACCCAGCTTAGCATGTGGTTAGCTCCCATGTTGCTGAAGTGGTGAACTAACCCAGCACCTGAAAAACTACGATGAGCGTGACATTCTTTCTCTGAGATACTCTTCTTTGCAAATCTCCTATGGCAGATTCTGAAATGGATAGGTGGCTATGGCCTGCAGCAGAATAAAACTGTCCCTGCATCTTAGACTGCCATGCCATCTTAAAGTCACTCAGGCTTCACCCACTTCCTGAAAGACACCCAGCCTATTTAACACAGCCATCATCCTGCATTATATATACCCTTCAACCACTTTAACTCAACCTTCCCTTTTATTTTCTCTGCAGTCGCCGGTGCAACCCAACTTATACTGAGCTTTCATAACTACCATCCTTCCTCAATTCTGCAACTTTTAAACTTCTTCCAATGTCTCTGAGGAGGCCTGGACCTTTGGTCCACCTCCCGGATGAATGCTCTTCCGCAGGGCTTCATGAGCCTGTATCTTTCACTGGTCCCATCAAGGTCTGCTGCGGTGGAGCAGGGATGGTTTGAGTCTCCTCACAGCTCATGGCATCCTCTTAAATGGAAAAGAACCGGGGCTTCCCTGGTGGCGTAGTGGTTAAGAATCTGCCTGCCAATGCAGGGGACACGGGTTCGAGTCCTGGTCCGGGAAGGTCCCACATGCCGTGGAGCAACTAAGCCCGTGCACCACAACTACTGAAGCCTGTGCTCTAGAGCCTGTGCTCTGCAACAAGAGAAGCCGCCATGGGGCTTCCCTGGTGGCGCAGTGGTTGAGAGTCTGCCTGCCGATGCAGAGGACCCGGGTTCATGCCCCGGACTGGGAAGATCCCACATGCCGCGGAGCGGCTAGGCCCGTGAGCCATGGCCGATGAGCCTGTGCGTCCGGAGCCTGTGCTCCGCAACGGGAGAGGCCACAACAGTGAGAGGGCCACGTATCGCAAAAAAAAAAAAAAGAAGCCACCTCAATGAGAAACCCCTGCTCGCCGCAACTAGAGAAAGCCCGCACACAGCAATGAAAGACCTAACACAGCCAAAAAATAAATAAAATCTGTTTAAAAAAAATGTAAGAGAACCAAGTATTTTGGGCTGAGAGCCACATTATAGATCACTGCAGAAGAGGAAATAAAGATCAGGAATATCAAAAGGCTTCCCCAGTCACAGAGCCAGTTCCTGGTTGACTTGAAATCCAGCCCTCAGGCTCCCAGCCTGGTGCTCTACTACGCATACCACCCCACTACTCTTTGGATTCTAAGGAGAAGTCACAGTTTTCAGTGATTTCATTTCCTTTGCACTTATCATGATATTGATCACATTGCCACCGACATCCTTCCAGAACCCTTCCTTTGTCGCTTCCATCTGAGAAGCTATTTTTTTCCTCTCTGTTCTCCTCTGACCTTGGAACCTTCCGGAGATCCTGCCTTAGGTTTATCTAAATTAAATCTCTTCCCTGGACTGTTTACCGATTCCTCTAAGCACTTCAGTGCGCTTGATAATTTCTTTCATCATCTTCTCCTGTGCTGGCAATTCTATGTAATTTGTCATCAGCCATAAATCTGAATAATGTACAACTGGCTTCATCTTAGATCATTGTAGATTTTAATAAACAGTGCCCATCTCATTAGAGACCCCTCTGGAGCTGGGCTGAGCTAATCCTTTTCTTTTTGATGTGGTGAGAACCCCTGATTTTGCCTTTGTCTTTGCCCTCTGGGAGGAGTGAGAAGGCCATGAGCAGAGGTGACCCGTCTAGCATCATTTTATCCATGGATGGTTGAGTGGTGAGTAGAAGCCACTTCTCTCCAGCTCACAGCCTGTTGCCAGGGGAACCATGCTTCTCTCTGTATGGTCTCTATCCTCCAGGACATCACGTCTTGCCTGAGGCTTCAGGAACAGTGCTGGGGAGGTTACCAGGGAAAACACTGAATTCCACTCTTCATTACTTCACTGGGAGCAGACCTTGGGGTTCCAGCATTAGCTAAATTCCCAGCATTCACTTCGAAGTGACCTCATTGTTTCTGAATGTTCCTAATTTTACTTTTATTTTATTTATTTATTTATTTTTTGTGGTACACGGGCCTCTCACTGTTGTGGCCTCTCCCGTTGCGGAGCACAGGCTCTGGACGCACAGGCTCAGCAGCCATGGCCCACGGCCCCCGCCGCTCCGCGGCACGTGGGATCCTCCCGGACCGGGGCACGAACCTGTGTCCCCTGCATCGGCAGGCGGACTCTCAACCACTGTGCCACCAGGGAAGCCCCCTAATTTTACTTTTAAACTGTCTTCTTGGATATAGAGCACTCTTCCCCGGCACAGCTCCCTGACTCACCTCCTTCAGGTCCTGTTCAAATGTGACCTTACCTGAGGCTTTCCTTGACTACCTTATTTAAAAGAATGACACCCTCCATTCCCACACCACCTAGCCCCTCCATGCTTTATTTTTCCCCATAGCGCTACGTATTCTTCTTGTTTGTGCTTATTGGCTGTCATTAGACTGAGGGCTCCATGAGAGCAGGCAATTTTATCTTATTTTTAATTTATTTATTTATATTGAGATATAATGGACATATAACTTTGTATTAAGTTTAGGGTATACAACGTATTAATTTGACACATTTCTATATTGCAGTGTTGGTTTAGACCCCTATTACACCACATAATTACCAATTCTTTTTTTTGGTGGGAACAGTTAAGATCTAGTTTGTGAGTAACTGAAATTTATGATATATTTGACCCTTGAACAATACAGGTTTGAATTGCATGGGTCCACTTATATGTGGAGTTTTTTCAGTAAATACTTATATGTACACATGTATTTTCTTAATGATTTTCTTAATAACATTTTCTTTTCTCACTTTATTGGAAGAATACAATATATAATAAGTATAAAATAACAAAATATGTATTAATTGACTGTTTATGTTACTGGTAAGGCTTCTGGTCAACAGTAGGCTACTAGGAGTGAAGTTTTGGGGAGTCAAAAGTTATACGCGAATTTTTGACTGTGAGAGGGGTGGGTGCCCCTAACCCCCAACTTGTTCAAGGATCAACTCTACACTGTTGTTCTCGGGGTAGGCGCTTCAGTCTGTTTTGCTCACTATACTCCCAGTGCCTAGAGCCAAATATTCGTTGAATGAATGAATGAGTAATTACAGAGCTGCTGCTCCTGCTGATTGGTCTTTATACAGAGAGGACTGGATAGTCTTCAGAGAGATTTGACTTCCTTTATCTCATTTGATTTTCATAAAAGTGAGGATTACTATCTTCATTTTCAGAAAAGGAATCCTAAGTTCAGAGAACAAGCCAACTCTTTCCTCCTTCCTTCCTCCTTCCTTTCCTTCCTTCCTTCCTCATTCGAATAACCAACAGTTGAGTACTTTGCATCTATGTGATGCTATCACACAGCCTGTGTCAAATTCTGACTTTGTCTTAATTTCTTAAATATAGGATCTCAGGCACATTACTCAACTTCTGAAACCGTATTTCATTCTCTTAAAAGATGAGGGATACCAGTATCTGGAAGATATCAAGAGGATGTAATTAAATATATGCAAGTACTTAGAGCAGTGCCTGACGTACAGTAAACTCTCAGTGTTAGCTGCTGACTTTATTATCCTTACCTATGCTCAATACCACCATCGCCACCACTGTCACAATACCAGCATCAGCACCACATTACCATCATCACCGTCATAGCACCACTGCTGCCACCATTACAGTATCACTACCACCAGCATCACGTTGCCACCATCAGCACCACCACATCATTCGTCACCAGCGTCATCACCACCGCCACATCGCTGCACTACCACCACCACCACCACCATCACATCACCATCGTTAACACCGTAGCCTCCACCAGTGTGGGTCAGGCATTGTAGTAGGTGCTGTGCCTATAGAATAAGGACAGAAATAAAAGGCGACAGATTTATTAGCTGTAACTTATAGTGTGCGTTATTGCTTTATATATCCTTAATCCTTGTAGCAACCTTGTGAAAAGTATATTATTTCACACAGCTAGAAGACAGCAGAACTATGAATTACAGCTATGTCTGCCTGATAATAATGTCCTTAATCACTCTACTGTACCGACAAGATAGTGAGAGTGAGAGAAGGAGGTATTTGATAACTACTACGTTATAGTGTAGCGTAACAACTGAAGAAAATAGAAAGGCAGTACATAAGCCGACAGGATGGCCACCTGACCAGACTGTAGGAAGAGGGAGAGGGTAAGGGAGGCTTCTTAGAGGAGGCCTCGTGAGGCGAATCTCGGAACATGAAATGGAGTTAGCCGAGGCCCCGTTCTAGCAAATAGCAGAGCAAAGACAGCTCTGGGACCTCGAGTTCACTCCACTGCACGTTCTCTGTAAACCCCCATTCTGTGACACGGAATTATTTTCTCTAGTCCCTGACCTCCTGTTGCTCATAAAGACTCTCCTCTTGGCGAAGTGGGGGCTTCACCCCGTAGCTCGTGAAGAATGCTTTGCCAAGTGCCGTCAGCCACTGTCAAGCCACTCCCAGCGGGATGCCAGTCATTATACATCTGAAGTAAGTCCGTCACCACAGTGTGACAAGTCCCGCTCCCATTCAGTCTCTTCAAAGAGAACGAAGACTTGTAGTCCATGCTGTTTCCACAGCTGTTCGTTGATGCACAGCAAAAGAGAGCACCTGGATGTCTCCCAGAATGTATACAAAGTAGAGAATACAGGGAAGACATGATACTTTGACTTTTAGAAGTTCTGTCCTATGGTACTAGAGAAAATGAGTTTGTTCTCTGGATACTCTTCTAGGTGGACAAATGTTGGTTAATGCCACTGCCTGACCATTAAGCACTGTGGAAGAAACACTGCAAATGAAGCCTGGGACAGCATGGGTTCAGGTCCAAGACTTAATTACCAGTAGGAAGGCAGAGTGGCCCCAAGGACAGAGTAAGCTGGGCTGAAAATAATAGTGGATCAGTTGATCATTGAAGCAATCGGTCAGTTATGGGAGTCAAGGCAGAGAGGTGAGGCTAGTAGTGGCCTGAGGGGCCATGAAGGTTGGGTTGAGGTGTTTGGTTTTTAGTCGCTGCATGATGGAAATGAATGTTTCATGAGAAGAAGGGCAATTTTAGAAAGACAAATGTGGCAGCACAGACTCAGATCTCAATCTGGGGCATCACTGGGATGTGAAGAGGTAATCCAAGCCAGTCATATCGGGCTGCAGTCTCCTTTCTGCCCACTTGGCCATCACAGAGCTCTTCCTTCTTCCTGCATCTTTAGTAGGGCCTGATTGGACTTTGCAAGAGGTCTCACTAAGTGTTTGTGCAGATGCTTGCCTGGGCAGGTTGGTGCTGTGAAGGGTGTGTGCTGTTAAGGTGGGCAGAGGCAATGCAGGCTCCTCCCCATGGACCTGGCTGGCTTTCCACAGGTCATCCCATGGACCACAGCGGTCATCTTGTCATCTCCTCATTTACCCTTACCACTCACCTGAGTCCACTGTGGATATTCAGAGCAAAATGAATGAAACAAGCCAGCATCATATTTTCAGAGTTGGAAGGACTTGAAACCTGCCCAGTCTGACTTTCTCACTGTTCAGATGGGGAAACTGAGGGGAAAGATAATCCCAAGCTTACACCGTAAACTGGCCTGGAACCCAGACCTCTTGATTGCATCCAGAGATTCTTGTCCAGAAGAAAGTTCAAGTGGAATAAACCCCAAAGCTCCAAGATTTCAGTAGGTTTCCCAGAGGGATTTCCAGCATCGAGCTGTATGAATGTCCTGTGAGCTGACCAAGAGCCACATTCTGACATTGTGTAGAGAACCTGCAGGCATGGCCAGGCCTGGAGGAGGAGGAGGGTTGGATGAGGGCTGAACTCTTAGTTGCTGGGGGAGCAGACACACTGAATAAAAACTTGCCCGTCTGCCAACCTCCTGTACCCATCTCATGGTCTTTGCTCCATGCTGTTTCCCCTAAATCTTGTCGCACCTGAAAGTTATCAGCTTAAAATGTCATGGGATGTACACTTTAAATGAATGCACTTTATGGTATATAAATTATATGTCAATAAGACTGTTTAAAAGCGATGGGAATGGGGCGTCTCCTGGGTAATGTGCTCAAGGAAGCACAATCCCGCCTCCTACTGTCCATCACTTCTGAGTCTTTTTTTTTTTTTCTTTCAGTTTCTAGTGGCTTTGTTATGACATACACAACCTCAGACACAAGCGGGGTGGGCAGCGCTAGGTGTACAGAAAGGGGCGGGCTCCGCCCAAGGCCCCAGCACCCCGTTCCCTGCACTGCAAGGTCCCGGGAGAACGCAACCGCACCCAGACGCGACCGGGGCCACGTGTCATATCCGGGTGCAGGGCTGGGGTGGCGTGGACAGGCTTAGGCAGCTTCCAGGAAAGTGGAGCAGAGAACAGTCCTCCAGGCGAGGCTTACAGTTCCCGAGAAGCAAAGAAACCAGGCCCTTCCCACGGTTCTCCCCGAAGTTTTCCCCGTTAAAATATTTTTTTAAATGGGCACAAACAAAACCAAATTGAACAGTTTTAAGGTTCAAAGCAATCTGCCTCTAGAGGTGTGCACGTGGCCGCATGTGAGCAAGGGAACAGAAGCTACGGAACTACCCCTGGCCTTTGGTCCCTTAGGAGAATCCCCACGCCCACTGCACAGGCCGGGATGTGAGGGAGGGGTGGGGCCCCTGGTAAGTTGCTACATTGGTCCCCTTCCTCTTTAAGCACCGCCCAGCCCATCCTGCTAAGGGGCTGGAGTCCGCTTGGCCCAGGGAAGCACTGTAGAGAGGGGTTGCTTGAACGCTACAACCCACGATCCCATCTTGCACTTTGGTCCCAAGTTGGGCCTGGCAGGGACAGGGCTCTCTGGCATGGAGCAGGGCGAAATAGTGGCAAAGAGCATGTGCAGACACGCTTGCCCAACACCTGCCAGATCACAGGGCTGGGTCTCCCAAGTGTTCAAAAGTGCTGAAAAGAAGGGACCCTGGCCTGGGGGAGAAGCAGCAAATCCCAGCCCTGTTCTTTTAGTGCCAGGAAAACACTGGATATAAGTGGGTGTAACTTCTCTTGCGACGAAGAGCAGAACGGGGCAGCATCTTCCACAACATATGGACTCCGAATAGCGCATCCCCAGGCTGAGTCTTCTGGGAGAACCAACTTGCCTCGTCTCTTTCCTGTCAATACTGATCCCACCATTGTTGAGTCCATCCCGTCGGTTCCCTCCTACAACCATAGTCCTTACCGCCCCTTGGCATACTGGGTGACGATTAAAACCGATCCAAACCTCAGGCCTCCCAGATCCTGGGCCTGCTCTTCCCTGCCACTCGCTGTCCCACACCCCTGCCTCTTCTCTCTTTGGTGCTTCTCTCTTCCCCGGCAGGCAACATTTTGAACTTTCTCTTTCATCAAATCACGGGGCTGGTGCGAGCACACGATGTTAGCTGAGGCTAGGTTAAAGAAGCCTTCGTTTTCTAGTGATTATTAAAAACTACAACAACGAGATTTTTCCTTTTGTAATTTTCATATTTCTAGCTGTGGCCTTTTCTCTTCCGTTTAGAGAAGCCCCTTTAACATTTCTTGTAAAACTGAACAAAACAACAACAAAAGTATGTCTTATCTTTTGATTTCTGTCAACGTGCAGGTAAGAAAGGCTGCAGGTATGGCTGGTTCATAGCACCGGCACCTGCACCCTCACCGCTAACTCGTGACTCCACCGGATGCGTGCGCAGTTGGTTGTAGCATTTATCTATCTTGAAACCACTAGAGTCCCTGTTTCGGATGCCGAGGCTCTAAAGCTACTATAAAGTCCGTTACAGGCATGATTACAGAGGTGGACTGGCACAGACCTAAAACAATGCAATTTATTTCCGTGAATCACCTTTCACGCTAAAGTCATCAAAGACAGTGCCTCGGAGGCAGCGCAGAGAGGGACCCAGGCAGTAAGAAACAGAGAGCAGGAGATACACAGTAGCTTGACTGGGAGACTGGAGGTGGGCAGAGAGAAGGGGAGCCAGGGGCATGTGGGGAATGAAGAAAGCTCTCGCCAGCCGGGATCCATGCGGCCCTTCACTAGGCAGGGCTGCGGGGGAGAGATCATTAGTTTTTCACAGACCCGTGATGTGTAGGGCTGAATCTCTGGGCTGCTGCAGGATTCCAGAGCTGGGCTTTGCTTTGCATTGCAAAGCTTCCTTATGCTCTTCTTATGTGTCAGGAGCCAGGAGCAGACACATTCTCTTTCCTCGCTCGGTTTACAGTCTGCTGACAAACACTGCATGGGTTTGAAAGGGGACAGCAGGTGTCATTGGCAGATTTGTAGATTACCTGGTTCCCAAGATGTTTCATGGCTTTTATTTTTCCAGGGTGCCCTACTCACCCTTCAGGCCTATGGAACCTCTCCCTCTGAAATGGGTAACAATGATATTTTTATTTTACAGTTGAGGAAACTGAGGCCCAGAGAGAGTAATTAACCCATCCGAGGTCTGTCTATTAGCATAACTAGTATTAAAACTCAGACAGTCCGGTCTCAGAACCCTTGAACTTTAACCACAAAGGTGACCTGTCTCGGTGAAGGCTCTGGCAATGGCAACGGAGAAGAGAGAATTGACTGGAAGTACGAAAGAGGTAGAAAAATAAGCTGGCTGCCCTTTTTCCCTTTCTCTGCAACCTCAAGTGACTTAAGAGGTTAGCAGGTAGAGGTGGAATGGAATGATGGAATGAAGCAAAATGTTTCTAAAAGGCATATGAGCAAAAAAGTTAAGGTTTTTCTCCAACATCATGTTAGTTGAAATTTTCACTCAGCCCAGAGGAGTCCATCAGCCATTGCCGAGGAAACAGAGTACAAATTAATGGATTCCATTGAACAAACTTAGCTAGGGTGTCTGTTGTGTGAAATGCACTCACTTAGATGCCTGGGCTGGGGGACAGGGCGAGGAGGGAGGAGGTGAGAGGAGGAAGATCCACGGATGAGCGTGCTTAAGGGCCTTTCCCCCGGAGGAGCTGTCAGTCTAAGGGGGGTAGAGGGTCATGCACGAAAATCTTGCTGATGTAGGGCAGAATAATAAGGGATATAGTGGAAGGAGGCCAGTGCTTGTGGGGTTGGGAATAGGAGGTCCAAGAAAGCTTATTGTTGGGGATTAGATCGAAACTTGGCCCTGAGAGATGATTAAAAGTCTTCCGTGGAGAGAGGGGGAAGGGTGAAGAAGAAGAGAGCAGAAATGGGAAAAGAATTTGAAAAAGAATAGACGCATGTATACGTACAACTGAATCACTTTGCTGTACACCTGAAACTAACACAACATTAGAAATCAACTGTAATCCAATATAAAATAAAAATTTAGAAAAAATACTTCCATCGTTCAATTTTTTTCATGTCCCTTTTTAAAAAATGAAAGTGTAGTTGATTTACAACATTAGTTTCAAGTGTACAACATAGTGGTTCAATGTTTTTATAGATTATACTCCATGAGATATAACTGACATATAGCACCGTATAAGCTTGAGGTGTACGACATGATGATTTGACTTGCAATACATCATGAAACAACAGGTTTAACATCCATCATCTCATATAGATACAACATTAAAGAGATAGATAAAAGATATTTTTTTCCTTGTGTTGAGAACTCTTAGAATTACTCTCTTAACAGCTTTCATTTATAACGTGCAGCAGTGTTAATTATCTTTATCATGTTGTACATTACATCCCTAGTACTTAGTTATCTTATAACTGGAACTTTGTACCTTTGACTGTCTTCATCCACTTCCTCCTCACCCCATCCACCATGTCTGGTAGCCACAAATCTGATCTCTTTTTCTGTGAGTTCGTTTTTTTGTTTTTGAGGTATAATTGGCCTACAATGCTATCTTAGTTTCTGGTACAAAACATAGTGATTCAATATTTCTAAAAAAAAAAAAAAAGACGAAGAGAGCAGAAGGGCATTGCTGGCAAAGTGAGTAGCTTGCTCTGAGGCGTAGAAGCAGAAGAGTACAGAAGGGAGACCTGGCTGTGGCTTAGAACTTGGGCGTGGGTTTGTGGCAGGATTCAGGAGGGGTGTGGAAGCACAAGTGTGATGGGATGGGGTCAGTGTCTGCTGCACCTTGAATGTTACAGGTGAAACCTGGACTTCCCTATGAGTGAAAAAAGGGGTGGCTTAGAGATTGAGGATGATGATTTTGATGGCAAAAATGGGGATAAATTTGGTGACAGCGACAGCCTAGATATAGAGGACACCTAGGAGCTTCTGTCGGTACTGCCAGCCTTGGCTGTTGGGAGGGTGACAGACTGAAAACTTGGTGACAAATCAGAGACATAGGTAAGGGGAAAAGAAGTGTCAGAAGACTCTTGGTCTCTTTCTGGGTGACTCAGTGGACTACAGCACCGTCACTGAGACAGGAGATGCAAAAGGAGGGACAGAATAAGGTGGAGATGAAAATTATGACCTTGGATTTGGACGCGACCAAGCAATGAACAGCTGGCATTTGTAGATACTTATTTAATATTGGGAATGGGTGCTTTACCGGGAGAACTAACTTGAGACCAAGAAAAAAAGCTGCCTATATTCACATCACTCACCTTCCAAACACATGTCCTGAAAAATTTTTGAATCATTTATGCTCTTGTCTACCCCCTATTTGTTCAGTTGGTTAGAGAATGATGTTCACAAATCTAGAGCGATAGGTTTCGGTCCACCATATGTGCCAGTTAACTTGCTCTATTCAACAGACGCAGACCACACCTCTGACCACCTTGGGTCGTATCTCCAATGGGCTAGAAGACCATCCCAATTCTTAGACGTGCAATTAAATGAACAATGATGGTGGAGAGCGGGTGGTAGCATTACTCTGTACACACACCCAACACTCTAAACCTATGGGGCATTTTTGCTTCCACTTGCCTGATCCTAACAACACAGTAAAAATGACCTATGCCTCTTTAGAATGTAAAATCCATGCACCACTCTCCCTCCCCTGGAGATTTCGATACACCTCACTAAAATGGGTACATGGACCCAGTGAAGACGTTGCTTGGCTCATACAGAACTGAGCATCTGCTGAGCCAGAAAGACTTATTGAAACGTTATTTCCACGTATTAAAAAATCCCAATGAATGTAATTATTTTCTAATGTAAAACCACATTATAATGTTGAATAAACTTTTTCAAATATGCCCCTTTCCCTGAAGACATTGATATGTATCCCACAGAAGTCAGACATTAATCTGACCCCTTGTTTAAGACTGGCCACTGCATTAGAGTGGGGAGTTATAATCCTGTGTCATAGATGCCCAAGAACATATGTACGGTGTACCCAGGGTCACACAACTGGTAGTGACTGTCCTGAGGCTCATGCCACAGCCTGACCCTGTCTTTCCATGAGCCACTGACAATACATTACCATCTGTATATTTACCAGTTACATTTCCAGGCAGGAAATCTTTATTCATCCCATTACCAAAGGGGCTTATGAAACGAAACCGAACATGCAAGATTTTTCACGTTGCTACTATCAAGTTTTATCGAAGCATTTACTACCTTAGTTGGTCGTTTTGCTTTCTCGAGACATTCTTTCAGCTTGAATTTCTAAGGAGTTTTTCCCCCTATAGTTTCTGCCAATAGATCCAGGCTATTCCACAGCTCCTTCTCCCCATAGGGGCATTTATTAGTCAGTCTCTCAGCTAAACCTTCACTTGGCATCAAATACCGACGTTGAGTAACTAAACTGTTCTCCAAGACAGGCCAGTCTGCTAATTACACTCCTTGGACCTCAGCCTTCAGAGAAAAGCTAGCAGCAGAGGCACAGAGAGGAAAGAAAGAGTGATTCTCTTCTCTCAACTTGCTTTGGAACAAAATAAACATTTTCAGGTTAGGCAACTTTTCCAGAGCAAGCATGAGCGTAGCCCCCAAATTTTCTTAGAACTCCCTGTCACAAATCAAGTGTAGAAACACCACGGCCTGGTGGCAGAGGGTCTCATTGGTCAGTCGCCACACTCTGGAATTTGACAGACCTTGATTTGATTCCCAGCGCTGCATTTTTGTAGATGGGTGACCTTGGGTAAATTATTCTATTCTGAGTCTCAGATGAGCTACCCATTTCTAATTGGGTGTTACAATGGCGTGGGTCTGAGGACTGTTGGGAACAGTCAGTGAGATTCTGCACAAGATGTGTTTAGCAGAGTATCTAGCACTCATTTGACAGCTGGTGTGACTGCTGCAAACTTCTAGTCAAATATCTTCCGCCTTGCTGCCTTTTTGCCTGTGCACACGCAGTGTTTCTACTTAGAATGGCCTTTCCCAACACTATCGCCAACAGTAGAAATCGAGCCACCCTTCAAGGGTCAGCTCAAATGTTCCCTCTCCCACACAGCATTCTTCGATAGCTCCCTCCCCAAACTGATGAGTAACCTGCTCCTTTGAGCATTGGTTGGTACTATTCTGACTTTCTCATGTCATGTAGTACTTTCATTTGAGTAAGCATGTCAGCTCTTCAAAGTACTTGAGGGTTGGTGCCATTGCCTTATACTGTGTATTCATTCCCACAGACCTCTGCACTTCTCCACTTGTCACACTTGTCACACCTTATTGTGATTTAATAGCTGTCTTCCCAGCAGGGACCTGAATTGTATCCCTAGTACTTAGCAAATGGCAGGCATCCAATAGACGTTGGTTGAACAAATGAATGAATGGATGGATGGCTGAATGAATGAATGAAAGAAAGCTTCTTTCGGTCCTCTTTATATCTCCTACAGTGCCCAACTCATAGTAGGTCCTCAATATTTGTTTAAAGACAAATTCAGTAGGTGTAGTGGGAGGAGTCAGAAACTCAAATGCCTTTGGGAGCCATGTGGGTAATTAGCATGAGTGAAAAGGCCTGGGAATTATGCAATACGGAAAAGCAAGAATTGTTGCTAACCGTGAGTACATTCCTCTTCTAAAAGAACCCACGTGCAGTTTTTTAAAGATACTGCTTGTTAAGCAAAAACACATCTATGGGCCAAATTGCTGTTACTATCCACTTTTCTATGACCTTGTGCTATGAGTTGAGTGAGGTCCTTGACCCGCAATGCTTAGAAATTTGTTTCAAACAGAAGCAGTGTTCATTGGTCAATAGGTGCGGAGCATATGTGTGGGGTATCTCTTCTGTTCTTTTGGGGCCTCGTCTCACCTTTCTGAAAGCCTCTCCTGGAATCCATGAGAATCTGCCTGCTCAAAATTTTTGTGTGTGTGAATTCTCAGATAGACAGCAAGTTACAGCTTTTTCACACTCATGTATGAATAGCCAGTAAATAATGCTTATATTAGACCTTTCTGGGTAACTTATCAGTTAAAAATACCAATTCCTTCAACTAAATTGGGGGAGAGGTAGTAATAGGGAGAGCTGTAGCTTGGAGAACAGGGAAATCTAATCACAGGAGGAAATCTTAGCAACTAGGAAGCCTTCGTGGTGTGTATCTCTCGAATCACATGACATACCATCTCCCCACCCTCCAAATGAACTCTCGTGTCCTGTAGTGAGAGCAGACCAGAACTAAATGACCTCCAAGGCTCTGTGAGAATCATGGATGAATCAGATCTATGACAGTGGCAGCAGGCTTCGCAGAGGAGGTTGGTAAAGGTGAGGGCAGGGTTAAAGGTTGGAAGTGGATTCATTTTCCACAATTAGGTTTCCATTCAGAGGCTGGTTTTTTTTTTGCTTGTTACAGCCCTTCCAAATCTGTTCAGAGCTAATGTCCAAGCTGTGGGTCCAGCATGTGTAAAGGAGCCCTCCGTGTTCAGAAGCAGTAACCCCTGTTCTCCTTCCTTGCACCATCTGATGGAGGGACCCCCCAAGCCTGCAGCCCATAAAGTAGAGCAGGCATGTCAGGAGAAATGGACCAGAAAGAGTACCGGCAGGTCCTCCCCCGCCCCGGCCCCACTCCACAGGAGGCTCCTGTAGGATGCATTACCCGCTGATTCCTGGTAAAGCATTAGGACGGAATGTGAAGGTCACAGGCACAGCTCTAACACTACCTGTGTGTGAAGCAGTCCCTTCCCCTTTCTGGGCCTTGATTTTGTTCATCTGTGTTAAATATAAGGCTGGGGAGTGGGGTTGGATTTGAGCAACTCTAAGCTCTGACTCTTCACAATTCACTCTTTTCTAACTAGGCTGTCTCTTCTGGAATATAAATAACAGGAGATAAAGGATTTCAGGTGTCAGGACTTCAGAGATAACTCAGGGGAAACCTGGAACCTCGCTTTGCTTCTGAGTGAAAATGTTCATCTGGTCCTAAACAGGCACTCCTTTGAATATTTTGAGTTTTCCAATACAACTGCTTAGCGATCTTCCACTCTCTTCCGACCATTAAACTTTGTTTTTTCTCCTAGTAGCCACCGCTCCCTAACACTCATGTACGTACACATATACTCACACACACACACATGCCTACACACACACACCATGTCAGTTCCTGCCTCTGTGCCAATCCCACTTACGTGCAATTTGGAATGCCCCCCCCCCCACTTCCAGCCAGATACTGCCCCTCCTGCAAACACTGGAAACCTTTTCCTGACTGCCCCAGCCTACCACCATCTCCCTCTCCTCTGAGCGCTCATCAGACTCACAGCTCAGGTACCCATGGCTTGTGCCTGGTCCGAGTTTTTACACTGCTTCATGTTCAACCTACCATGGCCTCTAAGGCCCCTATGACCTGGCCCCTGTTTGCCCCAATGTGTTGCCTCCTCTCCCCCTCATTTTGCTCAGTTTGTTTCAGCCCCATGGGCCTTCTTTCTAGCCTTCAGATGCTCCATGACTGTTCCTGCCCCATGGGCAGGCCCTTGCTACCCTCTGCCACCAGATCTTGGCATGATTGACGATTTCTCTTCATGGAGCCCTTCACTCACATGTCACCACCTCACTCCATGACCACCCTTCTTTTTTTCTTAAATTTTATTGGAGTATAGTTGATTTACAAGGTTGTCTTAGTTTCAGGTGTACAGTAAAGTGAATCAGTTATATATATACATATGTCCACTTTTCCCATATAGGCCATTACAGAGTATTGAGCACAGTTTCCTGTGCTATACAGTAGGCATGACCACCCTTCTTAAATGGCGAATTTTCCTCTCCCATCACACTCTATTCCAGTCCTTTTAACGTTTTCCTCCTAGGACTTAATTACTATCTGAGGGCTTTTTTTTTTTTTTTTTTTGCGGTACGTGGGCCTCTCACTGCTGTGGCCTCTCCTGTTTGCGGAGCACAGGCTCCGGATGCGCAGGCTCAGCGGGCATGGCTCACGGGCCCAGCCACTGGGCGGCATGTGAGATCCTCCCGGACCGGGGCACGCACCCGTGTCCCCTGCATTGGTAGGCAGACTCTCAACCACTGCGCCACCAGGGAAGCCCTATCTGAGATTTTTTATTGATGGGTTTATCTACAGTTTATCTTTTTCCCCATTCACCTCCAAGAGACTAAAAGCATCAGGGGAATAGGAGGCTGCCTTAATCCTGTCTCCACTCCTGATTTCTAGAACAGGCCCCAGCAGGTTGAGGGTGATGAACATTTTTTAAATAAGTGAGTGAATGCCTATAAACTGCTCACATGTTTATGAATGATATGCCTTGCTAGATGTAGCTCTCTCAAGAACAGGGCCTTCTCTATCTTTAGACTAGTGACATTAGCAGGAAGTTTGCCAAAGAATTGGAGGTTGGTGATCAGCAGCGGCTGTGAGAAAACTACTCCGTTTTGCAGGCTTGACTTGTAAGACGGACACAGTAATGACTGCAGTGAGAGCTAAGGGCAGAATGAGTGGGAAAGTCCCCTGTAAGTTGCTATAATGTAAGATGGAATGAGTGGTTATAAGTTATTAATCACCTGTCCTGTGGGCAAATATATGGGTGCTTGCTTCTGGCCATGCTGGTGCGTTAAGGTCCCCTGGTGACGCCTGCTAGATGGAGTGGGTGGAAGAGGACCTGCCACGGGAGCGCTCACAAATCAGTCGAACGTGGTCAAACATTCGAAAAATCTGACGGAGCTCCTTTGCTCCCTCGCTGCAGGCTGGCAGATGGCTGGGCTGTGGGGGCACTGAACAGGAACTCTGAAACAAGGTAAAGGGATTCCTGCTGCTTCCTGTTCAGTCCTAAGCCTAACTGGAGGCTTAACAGCTCTGGGTGTATCCCCTTTGGAGAGAGTCTTTAGGACCCCAACCTCTCCTGGTTGTCAGTGAGGAAACCCACAGGAAATTATCCAGACAGGGAAAGAGCTGGTTAGATTCTAGGGGTATGGAGCAAAGCCCCAGAAGTTTCAGTTCCCACTGGGTGCATCAGGTGTCTGGAACAGCAGAACGTCCCTCATTTTACCAATGGAGAATCTGAGGCAAGGGGAGACGGGCACTAGATGCATTAAGATTGAAAACTAAGCCCAGGGCTTGACTGCATGTCTTTGGACCCTCAGTTTTAAAATTACTTTTACTGTCACCTCAGTTTCACATCATAAACTGCGTATTTCTGTCCCTCAGCCAGCCGTCTCACGAGAGTCCAATTGACACAAGCAGGCTGGAGCGGGAAGGTAGACATCTTGAATGAATAATGCATTAGGTACAGTACTCACCAGACTAAGCCTCTCAAAGCCCCAGATCGTTTTTTGTGTTGTGACATATAGCCATATATGTCAGAGATTAAGAGAAAAGGCTGACTTCAGACCAACCTGCATTCAAATGTCAGTCTTTCTGGCTGAGACCTATGTTAATTTGGGTAAATCACTTATCGTCTCTGAACATTAGCCATTAACTACCATCACTACATTGATATCAACAACATGAAGCAAAGCATGGCATCTCAGTGAATAGTAGGTGCCCAGTAAATACTCATTGCAGTGAATTGCCCATCATTATCCTCCTGGCTCCATAGCTGATTTGTCACTCTCCTGTCCCCCCTTGTCACTGTTTTGGTCGGTCTACTCGATTCTGCCTGGCTCTGTGGGCAGAGTCTTCCATGAGACAAAAGGGACATATTTCTTCCATCATCATCTCTCTTTTTATTTTCATCACACATCCAGGTGAGCCACTTCTATATTGTGGCAGCATATCGGGTGTGCTGTCCAATCTAAGGTGAAGATAACTACGGGGACATCTAAGACGCTCTGTCTTCTTGTCAGGCCAGGAATTGAGGGTTTGGCCAATGGATTTCTTATCCCTACAAGGGCTCTATTCCCTTCCCATTACTAACGCTAAAGCCAGGGGTGTTTACACACACATACAGCCCTTCTTCTTTCAACAAACAGTCACTGAGTACCTCCTATTTCTAGACTTGTGGGTTCCAATGCTGGAAGTAACAGTTGTGAAGGAGACAGACCTGGTTCATAACTTAGTCGAGTTTATTCTCTGGGAGAGAAAAATGATGGTCAAGTGATTACATAAGCAATGGTCTAATTTGCCTTGTTGTAAATGCTTCCAAGGAAAAGTATACAGTGCTCATCAACTCATAGGAGGAAGAAGAAGCTAACCTGGGCAGGGGAGGGAAGGCGAGGCTCCCTAAAGAAGTGGTGCTGCTGCAGAGACCGAGGCATGAAGAGGAGTTAGCAAGGTGAAGGAGGGAGGTGGGGGGGGGGAAAGAATGTTCTGGCTGGGGGGCCACCCAGGTGAAGACCCTGAGGTGGAAGGAGTTCAGCAGAGCTGAGCAGAAAGAAAGCAAGGATGCAGGCTAGCATGGTGGGCGGGGACCATATCCCATTGGAATGTGTAGGTCGTGTTAAAGGGGAGGTTGGAGACTTGCAAGAGGAGGGTATCAGAGGGCTCCCTAGAGTGACATGATCTGAGACTTTAAAGGTGAAAGGCTCTACTCCCATTCACATTTTACAGATTAAAAAAAGCAGAATTCAGGGCTTCCCTGGTGGCGCAGTGGTTGAGAGTCCGCCTGCCGATGCGGGGGACACAGGTTTGTGCCCCGGTCCGGGAAGATCCCACATGCCGCGGAGCAGCTGGGCCCGTGAGCCATGGCCGCTGAGCCTGTGCGTCTGGAGCCTGTGCGTCTGGAGCCTGTGCTCCGCAACGGGAGAGGCCACAACAGTGAGAGGCCCGCGTCCCGCAAAAAAAAAAAAAAAAAAAAAAAAAAAACAAAATTCAGAAAAAGGAGGAAGAGCTTTCTCAAGGTCCGGCTAGTAAGTGGCAGCAAAAGATATGAACCAGATCTCCTGTCTCCAGGTCTCATACTCTCCCTGATATCTCACCCGGCCTCCCCCTACTTCAGGCATCCCTTGGAGGGGTTAAGGCCTTGATCTGTCCAGGTTGGGTCATCTCTTACAACCTGTGTGTGGGAGACCGTTTCCTGAGATACCTCTCCGCAGCTGCCTGTTAGGGCCCACTGGGCCTCAAAGGCCATGCAGATAAAGCAGTGTCCAAGGGCTCTGGGGAATGACAGTCCACCAAGCTAAATCATTGCATGGTGTTCTGGGATCAGCTTCTAGTGGGGTTCCCAGAATCTCTTTCCCCCAGTTGGCTTGGGAAAGGCACTGTTCCTGTTTCTGGGAAAAGAACCAGAAGACTCAGGGTTCCTGGTATCCCACTCGTGTGGAATTAGACTGAGGTGGAAGGGGGTGTGGGAGCAGAGCCCCAGCAGTGCTTACACTGAGAGCAGTTTCTCTTTCTTTCAGATCCTTTCCTGTTCAAGGTGGGCCCTGCTGGCTTCTGCCCAAAGTAGCTCCTCCACTGGCAGGGGAAAGGGAAGAAACACACCTCCTCCCCCCACACACTCCCTCTTTCATAAGCCAGTGTTCTCTTCTGGAATCATGCCCGGCAAGTCCTTTCATTCCAGGAGCCTGCTAGGACCTTCCTTTAAGTCCACAAAGTACAAATCCACCACATCCTTCCTTAGGAGATTCTGTTCCCTTCGTGGCCATCCCCTCATCCCCTGTCCCTCAGCCTGGGCTCCCGAGACCTGTTATTCCCACAGCACATTTAAGGGGGTGCTCTCCACCTTCACAGCCCCATGCCCACCGGTCTTTCTCAGGCACACTAGGGAACCCTCTCCTTCACGGGGTGGTGCCGGCTCTCCAACAAAGTTTGGGAAGCATTTTGAAAAGAACAGAAGCTGGTCCAAACTCAAAACATTGATATTAAAAAGAAAAAAAGTACTGTTCATAAAACCCAGACGCTCTTCCTTCCTCCTACTCACTTACAGAAATCTCATGTTCTGTCGGATTCCCAGTCCCTCTGGGAAGGCTCTCCTGAGTTCCTCAATCCCTAAGAATCTCTCTTCCTTTCAACTCCAGAAATACTTTTCTGGGTCAAGACACAGCACCACGTGGGCCTCAGCTTCTTCATCTGTGAAAGGAGTTACAACAACTACCTCATAGGCAATTCAGAGACAAAGGATGTCGAGAACCCGGGGCCATGACTGACACCTCAGTGGGCTCTCAGATCACTGGTGGCCCAAACACCTGCT
Organism: Neophocaena asiaeorientalis asiaeorientalis; assembly: GCF_003031525.2. Lineage (NCBI taxonomy): Eukaryota > Metazoa > Chordata > Mammalia > Artiodactyla > Phocoenidae > Neophocaena > Neophocaena asiaeorientalis. The sequence goes on from NW_020174788.1 coordinate 5,156,426, forward strand.
CCCCAGAAATGCTATTTCATGCAGGGAGTCTTGTCTCTGTGATTGCATCTGGGCAGGGCCTTCTTCTTGGGCCTCTGTAAACCCATGCTGGGGAACAGCAGACCCTGAGCCCAAGACGGACTCGTAGGAAGGAAAGGCTTAGCCTGGCGCCCCCTGCCAATGTCCTCACTTAAAATGGTGGCAAGCTGGTCTCTGTGACCAAAAAAGGCGAGAACGTCCTGCATTGGCAGCAAGAGAACACCAGCTGTCTGTCCTCAGGGAGGACGGAAAGGGACTCTTGGTCTGATTGCCAAGACAAAGCAGTAGGAGAAAAGGCCTTCGTTGGTTTCCCCTGCCGGTGCCTCATCTTACAACCTCATCTCCACCCTCAGTGAAGGAAAGTCCCCACTTAACATCTGGAGAAACAGGAGAGGGACTAGAAGAAACTGAATTTAAAATTTCTTGGGCATCAGAGATATGCAGGCATGGCTAGAGGTCAGAGTGGGGGGAGTTTCTGTATCATTTGGAAAACAGCAGGGAGCACCTTGTAATGAAAGAGCCCTGAGCTCTAGGCTCAGCCTTGCCACTGATTTATTATATGATCTTGGAAAGTCATCTTCCTTCTCTGAGTTCCTTTTGCTTCTTTCATTTGCCCAGAAGGACAATGAAGGGGTTGGATAAGATCCTAGGTGACATAAAGTAGGATGTATTTTGTTCAGTTGGCAAAACGCTTCAAAAAATTTGAATTACTTACCACGATTAAACACTTGAATACTTCCAAATAAAAATTCAGGTTCTCAACTTCCCTTGAGAAAAACCAGAAGGGTAGGCACTCAACATCTGGCCTCTGAGCCTGGAGGCCTGAGTGGCCGCCCCCCTTTAGCTGGGATGTGTTCTCCAGTTCCCGTGGTCCCCACAGCACTCCCCAGTGCTGAGGCTCCAGTATCGAGGCTGTCTTGTATGTCTGTCATTTACTGTTACTCTTGTTTTGATGACACCCTCTGTGTTCACCTGGTCACATTATCAGTCCAGCTTCTGTGGGCGTTTGGATTTGGGACCCCTGACCTGAGGATCTTGAATCTTGGTTAAGCCTCTTGGTGTTTCCTTTTCTGGAAGCAGGCTGTAGGGTCAGTATCCGTGGTTAGACATCAGCTCTACATCCTTACCAGCTGTGTGACCTTGAGCAAGCATCTTAACCTCATCTAGCTAATGAGGAGAAAACAGTCTCCATTGCATAGGGGTATGGTAAAGACCAAGTCAGTCAATTTTAAAGAACACTTAGGCTAAGCTCTAGAAAATTCCAGTAAACGTTTATAGGAAACGTTAATAATGGTTGTTAGTAACCTTGTCGAGTTTTATAAATACTAGACACTGACTTTTTACAAATCTAGGCTTGTCAGGTCCAATGTATGTGCAGTGAAACAAGCCCCAGGATGTAATGCTCCTCTTTGGGAGGTTTCACAGAGCGTTGTCTGAGATGAGCTTATGGATCCCTTGCAGCTCCAAAGTTCTATGACCTTGAGAACCTATGACCTATGACCTTCATCTCAGGGCGAATGAACAGAGGGGCCAGGCAAGTGTCATGAGTGGGTGAGGTAGGCGGGGCTGGGAAGCCCATGCAACCTTTTAAAGACATTTCTGCTTAGTCTTTTTAAAGCTTTGGGCTGCCCCAAAGACATGCCACTGCAGGCCAGCCTAAGTTCTCAGGCTGACCATTTTAACCCAAATGGATCTTCTAGGATGGACGAGGCTTCAGAAAGATGGAGGGTAGGGGTGGGAGTATCTTGTAAATACATAAGGTTACAAGGAAGAGACAGGACTTGGGCAAGGTTAGGAAGGGCAGGGAGCTTTGTATGAACTGAACTCCGAATACATTTATTTTCATGCCAAAAGTTCCTTTTTTTCCCCCATTCTTTAAATCCCTTCACCTCTTCTCAGGAAGCTTGTGTATCAGCTTACAGAGAGCCATGGTCTTATTTACAATGTTGTGAAGGAAGGTGATAGAAGCATCAGGGTCCTGGGCTGGTGAATTATTTTTATTTCTTCACTGATGTAGTCTAACCTTTGCTTTTGGCAGCTAACACATTGCTCAAATAAAGTGAAGAGAAGGGGATAGGGTGGGCAACCACAACAAGATCTTTAGGGAATGATTTTACTGGTGGAAAAACATGCTTTCAGCCATTCTTTCCAACACATTCTATTAAATTCAGTTCTACATGTCTGCATTATATTATTATTTAATGCATGTGAGGGGACCACAAAGTCTCTGCATGTACCCCATGATAATGCTTATGACAGAAATGCAAGCCAAGATACATCATGCCCAAATATGGATTGGAGTCATCCAGTTTTTCTAGAGAGGATTTCCAAGTATGGACTTCTAATCTGGACCATGCCACTTACTCACTTTGTGACCCCAGGCACACATGACACACAGTCCTCAAACTACCAGGGTTTCAGTTTCCAGGACTGGGAAGTGGGGATGATAATAGTACTTGCTTATAGAGTTGTTCGGAGAATTAAATGAGATCATACACCTAAAGTGCCTGGCATATATTGATGGGTCAATATGTGGGAATACTACTACTATGACAATTGTAGCTACTACTGCTACCTCTATACCTACTTTTCTGCCAACTGATCTTCCATTTTCTGCTTACATACCTCTAGTAACAGGGAGCTCAGTACCTACCGAGGCACTTGATCATTTTGGTAAATATAAAAAATTCCTTCCTTGGGCATAAGCCAACTCTGTCTCTGTGCCTTGTAACCTCTTCTTTAAGCTACACCTTAAAGTCATCAGGCCATCTGGAAAATTGGCTACGTGCCCAGAACTGTGTAAGGTTTGGTCGGGGAGATACAGAAAGAAAAAGACATGGTCCTAGCCTTGGAGAGGTTTAGAGACAGTCTTTAGAGATATGATAAATACAGAGAAAGAAGCTCCTGCCTTGGTTGACTGGGCCCCAGAGGATTCCTGAAGGAGGAGACCCCCAGGCAGGAGCATGGTCTGTGTGCCCTGCATGATTTGTCCCCTGCTAACCCTATTACAGCCTTTTTTCTATTTCTTGAACTTTTGCACTGGGACCCAACTAAGAGCTTTTGCATTTGAAGTTCCCCTTGCCTAGAATGTTCTTCCCTGATATTATCTATCCCAGGAACATTCTTGCTCACCATTTCCACCCCAGGTCAAATATCCCATCCTCCATCAGGCCCTCTCTGAGCATCCTAACTAAAGGATCCCTCCCTGCCCAGCCAGTGACTCTCTACCGCGTCACTGAGTTTTCTTTTCTTCTTGCCTCTTATTATGATCTCAAATTACCTCCATCTTTTACCTGTTGACTTGGTTATTGTGTGATTTTCCCCAGTCCAAATAAGAGCAGAGATTCTGTCTGATCACACCACTGCATCCCTACCTCCTGACACAGTCCCTGGCTCATCGTGGGTGCTCAATACATATTTGCTAAGTATTTCTTGCAGGGGATGAGAGACTAAACTGAGTCCCTTCCAAACCTGGATGCATCCTCAAGTTTCCGTCTCTCATGCACAGAGCCTTTCCTGCACAGGAGGACAGCTCCTCCCCAGAGAGCCTACCCCTCAGGAGCACGGGGAAGCGGAGTATCCCTGTCTGAATGCAAACATCACCCAGGCCCAACCACTGAGCGTGTGGCACCTGGAAACCAAGTAGATTGTAACAGCACAGTGGAAACTGTCCGCAGCCTGGTAATGAATTAGTTGTTAGCAGAGGTAGCGACGCTCGCAATCCCATGCGCCATTAGCAGGGCTCACAGCTGCTTCTCATTTTCATAATGCAAGGGAGGAGAAACAAAGAAAAGACAAGAACCCATGCAGGGCGAGGCACCAAGATGGACACAGCCAAGGCCACGAGGAGTCAGGCTCCGTGGCGATCTGCTTAAAGCTTGGAGAGCAAGCCGTGTCATGGCAAAGAAGTCATCTTCCAGCCGTAGAGAGATTTCAAGCTCACCAGAACAAATGGTGACATGTATCACAGAGCAGTGTCTGTTAGTGTTTAAGTACAGGTGAATGAGACAGGGCAGGGCTCCAGTCCTGACTCTACCATATTAGCTGTGTGACCTTACACAAGCTACTTAGCCTCCCTGTGCCTGAGTTTCTTCACCTCTAAGATAGGTATCATGACAGGAAGCACGTCCCAGGGCTGCTGCAAGAATGGACTGACACAGCACAGAAGACGGTCCACAGAACCAAGCAGACCATAAGTGCTTATGCTGTTAGAGTTGTTACGGAGACAACCGTTATATCACTATTATTGTTATTATTATCATATTATCATATCATATCATATTATTATCAGCAGCGGCCTTTCAGGCTTCACAGCATCCCTATGAGGTGGGCAGAACAGAGGTTCCTAATCCATTTCAAAAATGAGGGAACCAGAAACGGGGGCTCAGAAAGGAAAAGTGAGTTCCCCAAGGTAACCCAGCACAGGGCCTGAAGAGTGCCCGGCTCAGTGTGTGAATTCCGGAAAGCTGCTCTCCTCACGCAAATACCACATAAAGCAAAGCAGATGTTTCGAGAATTTGAATGTGGTCTGCCCAAAGCCTCAGGATGTCCTGTCACCCCGAGGCCAGGCTCAAGTTACAACAAGCCCTCCGAGCCGGTGAATATCACTCAGTGCTTCTTTGGGACTCCAAGTCCGCCAGCCTGCATGCTTCTCCTCCTCTAGAGTGCGGTGCCCTGATTTTAGGCTCTGTTCTTCTTATGTGTTCTTCCTCATCTGCTTGGCAGCCCTCAGAAGCATCTCTGATGCTTGTCATGAATACCTGGATGTGATGAGGCAAACTCATCTTTCCCCGGGGCTCAACTCTCCTTTTGAAGAAGCAAGTATTTGAAACAAGACTGAGCAACTGAGCTGAGGTAGCTCATGAATTGACAGGGGCCCCTTCCTAGAGGCCTGGCCTCCAAGGTTATGGTGAGTCCTGGACCAAAGATCTGAACCTGAGTCCTGGAGGGAGGAGCTCAGGAGTTTGAGATCCACAGGTAGTTCTGTGAAAGATCATTTGTTAGCTTAAGTCCTGCCCTCCCAGGCACCTCCCTTGAGAACCGTCTTTCTGGAAAGATGTTCCCCAAAGGGAAGCCTTGTCAGACAATATGAGACTGTATTGTAATTCACCCCCTGGACCACAAGCACAGATGCCTCTTATTGTGAAGCAGAAATGGAATAAAGACGACTCAGTTGAAACAAACAACAGTTCTCATTAACACAAAATAGACAAACATGACCCTTATGAGAAAATCCGCGGTCACTGTTTCTGTTGGCTGACAATAGACCATCTCCATTGTTCCAGGCAGGACACTGCTCATCAGGTTCTTGAGGTGGGGGAAACGTATTCATGCTCTGACATCTACTCTGGGGACTAACCTACACGACAAGCTGGTAAGTGGACGAGGGATGATTCAAACTACTTGGGGGCAGTGGGTTGGATGTCAGCAGAGTGAGAGGCTGGGCCCGGGGCACGTAAGAGGAGGCCTGCAGAGGAATGGGTCATGGGGGGAGAGAGAAGGCAGTAGACAGGTGCCTTTGCTGGAAGGATGTGGTGTCTCTACTAGGATAGGAGATACTGGATGAGGGTCAGGTTTGGAAAACAACCAAAAAAAACATGCAGCCAACAGTCACGAACCACAGGAATGAATTGTTGCTGGAAAGAGAAGGGAACATTTAGGCCAGTGGTCCTGGACCAGCAGCATCAGCATCATTTAGAAGTGGTTAGAAACGCAAATTCTTGCGTTGAGCCCAGTCCTATTAAACCAGGAACTCTGCAGGGGGGCCCAGCAAAGCCGTGTGTTTAACAAGTCCTCCAGGTGGGTCTGATTGCTACATAGGAGAGTTTGAGAACCTCAGTTTAGTCCTCTGAGCCTGTACCCTAGAAGTCAGGGTTAGGATATCGGGGTTGCAGATGTTCAGAGGCAGGGAACTCAGAAAGCACTTGTTTGAAGTCGGAAGAGCCTCTATGTCACGGATTCACCGTTTATACAGTAGGGGGTACAGGACATGATTTAAAGGAAGAAAAGGAACAGTCTCAAGCACCCACGAAGGGCAAGCCTCTCTCCTAGCCCCTTCCCCACAGTGGTTCACTCAATCCCTCCAGCAACCCTATGGGGTCGTATTACTATCTCTCCTCTTTGCAGATGAAGAAACTGAGGGTCCTAAAGTTTAGTGTAGTGTCACAAAGCTGACCAGTGGCTAAGCGCAGAGAGGGTATTAGCTATGCATGAGTCCAAAGCAGCTGACCTTTCCGCTTTGCTGCACTGTGCATTCATTCACCCTCTCTGTGTTTCAGTGTGCTCCTAGGCAAATGAGATCTGTGCATGGACTAAGAAATTGTGTGAAAGGTCCTCTTCATGCATGCCACACACATCCAGGCCACATGCACACAAACGTATGCACGATGTATTACCAGCAATAACAACATTCTTGCCAAGGTGAATTCACAGAGTTCCCTCGCTTAAAGACATTTCAGGGACTGACGTAAGATGTAAATTTTTTAGATTTTCACGTAAGGGTATTTTAAAACAAAACAAACCATCCTGAAATCTACCTCCATCATATTTCATAATAGATAAGGCACTTGAACAACAAAAAAGAAAAAGCACATAATCGCAGAATGAAGGAGTCCCATAAAATATACATTTTTTCACCCCTCTATTGGCCTCATTTTTCTGATTTGCCGCAGTCACAAAAATATTTCTTCAAATTATAATACGGTGATTTGTAAACATGGCTTCACAGACTGGGGTCGGTATGGGAGAAGACTTCCTAATCCTACGGTCCACAGTGGGGGAGCAATTACTGTATAATTTATAGGACAACTGAGCAATGATCTTATTGGTCCGCTCAATCCCAGGGCAGGAATTAGTATTCCTATTGTACAAATAAAGAAACAGACCCACTAGCAAGCTTAGGAGCTAAGGCTCAAACCCAGTCCTGTTGGGTTGAACCCAGTTACCTTTTTAGCACATGGCAGTCCCACTCTTTAATGTCCACAGGACTGGCTTTGTTTTATAGTGTTGAGTGACTGTTGCTAAGAAGCTAAAAGGGAAGTTGGCTTCCATACTGGCCGTTCTACACCGCGATCACAGCTAACAAGATTTCATCAATCAAAGTGCCAATTGTGTACCTAAAAAGACACTTCAATTTACTGGGCTGTTTTCCAGCCAGAACCAGGGAAAAGGTAGCAAGGATTGTATCTGGAGAAATCCACGCCTGGATCCTACAGTAAACCAGGCAAGAGTGGTTTGGATTCCAGCTGGAGGGAGAATCATAATGCTTGATTTATAAAATGTCATGGACAGAGTTCCCCATGACCATACAAAACCGTATGGTTTCTAACCTTGAGGAAAGGAGGAATGGAAACTACTCACATTCCCCAAGCCTTGTCTACTCCGAGTGTGGAAGCAAGCTGGAGTTGATTCTGAATTCGGAACACTGAATAACCCATTAAAATTCCATACAATGAAATATCAGAGGGGACCAATGCCCAGCACTTAGTCAATGACTAAAACTAGACTCGAGTTTCTCAGCCTCTGCACTATTGACATTTTGGACAAGATAATATTTTGTTGTAGGGCTTTGTCCTCTACATTAGGGGATTTTTAGCAGCATCCATTGCTTCTACCTACATGCCAGTAGTCCCCCACCCCCTCTCGAGTTGTGACAACCAAAAGTGTCTTCAGATATTGCCACATGTGCCCTGGGGAGGGGAAGGAGGCAAAATCACCCCCAGTCGAGAACCGTTGTGCTAGATTTTAAAGAAAGAAGGAAAAGGTAAATCATTGTGGTGATTGGATTGGTTGGCTCTTTCGTGTGGAAGCATTGTGTACACTTCTAATAAACTGCTAAGCTCTGGAATTCAATAGGTGATGTATGTCCCATGAGCTGTACCTCAGTTAAGTAAATAGTTGAATCCTTGAGAGATCCTGACACTGCTAAGGCTAAATGTGTCTGTTCACTGTTTGTCCAAGAACTGCCAAAAGACAGCAAATATTTCCCCTGGACTTCTGTCAGCTATCAGAAGGGCTTCATGGATGATCTTTGACTTTAAGAACAATACTTTCCTCCAGAGACCCGGAGGATCTTGCATCGTAGGTCTACTGGAGTTGTTAGGAAGTTGTATTTTTCACTCCACCAACAAAGGTTGGTGGCCACCAATGAACAGATCCCTGAGCTGATTGCTAAACAGAAGGCACTGGGTATAAAGACAAAAGCAAGCATTTTCAGAGAAGCCTACTCTAAAGAATCATCACCACCTTCACATCAAATCTAGTCCTCTTTAGAAAAACACACGCTATACCCATTAAGTGGACAGAGATTAATCCAATTCTAATGAACTGAGTTTTACAGGTGCTCTTCTAGAATTAAAAGAAATAGCTAAGCAGGGAGGCTGGTCCAGGAGGACCATCCCTTCTAGATGGGTTGCTTTGCAGAGACTTACCTAGAAGAATTTGAATCCAGTCAAGAGGGACAATCCCAAGATACGATTTCTCGAAGCCTAATCTGTAGATCTTAGCATCACTATCATTTAGAAAGCTTGTTACGATGCAGATTTTTAGACCTTATGTTAAAATTTTTGATTCAGTAAATCTAGATTCCAGTGATCAGCACTTAAAAAAAAAAATCTTCCATGCGTCTTCTACATACTTAAATTTGAGAACCACCACCTAAGACTTCTTTTCCAAAGACCATTTACTTTTCAAAGCTCCCTGTCTTCAAGGAACTTATAGAGTTTTTGGAGAAAACTAGCACGTGGTAAGGGTTGTTGGTGAATAGTAATCATTCATTCATTCAACAAATAGGCATTGAACTGCATGTTATGTGTCAGCTACTGTTCCAGGGACGAGGGAATCAGTGAGATGAGGACAGTCATTATCCTATGCTGGGCACCATCACTTGTTTGTACTTCTCACTTCATAACGTCCTTGGGAGGCAGCTCTAATCACTTCCATGTTTCAGGAAAGGAACAGGAAGCCCAGGGAAGTAGCTGACCTGCACAGGGTCTGAAGGCCAGTAAATGACAGACCTGAATTTAAACCAATGTCTGTCTGATGCCGTCCTCTGTGTTCTTTCTACGACAGCAACATGCGCATAAAAAGATGAAACAGATGTTCAACGCAGTCTGACTTCAGGGCCAAATGAGTGGTTCAGCTCCTAAATGCTGAGGCTGTTCAGCCCTGAATGAAGTCACTGTGGGCTGTGGTGGAGGACATGGGAAACTGGTTCGTAGAGAATACAGGGATTCAGCAAGGGAAGAAGCATCTGGGGAGGGGAGGTCATACAAGAGGGAAGGGTGTCCGTCAAAGCATGATGTAGGAATGTGCAAGACTGATTTGGGGAATCCTGAGTAGGTCCTTGCAGCTGGAGCAGAGCCAGGGTGTTAGGAATGGGAGAGAAAACGCCACAGTAGGTTGGCACTGGATGACGGAGTGCCTTCTGATATTATGCTTGGGTGTCTGAGCTTCACCCTGAGAGACCATGAGGAATCACTGAGAGATGACAGGATGAGAGGGAGATGTGGAGAGCACAGTGGAGCAGGTGGTCTGCACAGTGCACCCCTGGGAGGGGAAGACCACAGACAAGAGAATCAGTTGGAAAATATTTACACGGCAGCATTTCTGCAGGAGGCAATTCACTCACTTATGAGCATTAACACCTAACAGTTAAGGAGCTTTTAGCATGTTCCAGGCTCTGTTCTTAGTCATTCACATGGATTCATGAACTTGATCCTCAAAAGTTCCCTCTGAAATAATCAGGGCGATTCCGAAGTCGTCAGCTGTCCTTCTAGTCACGTGGTGTGACTGCCCTTCTCCACCCCCTGTTGAGGCTCAGTCCAGCCTTGAGACTTGCTTGGTCCAATGACCTGTGAGTAGAAGTGGTGTCTGTTACCTCTGAGATGAAACTTTACGAGCCAGTGTGTTTTGTCACATACATTTGATTGGAAGCATTTCTTAGGGAGGAATCTCTCCTGGCCTGGGTCCCTTAGTGCATCTGAGGAGCAATGCCCCTCTGCCATCCTGTGCTGAGCTTGTAGCATGAGTGAGAGATAAACTCATGTTATATGCATCCTTTGCAATGTGGGAGTTATTGCTACCATAGTGTAAATTGGCCTGTCTTGACTGATACAAACCCTTACTGATTAAAAAGGTGATCTTGGTTCAGAACCCCGCCTCCCCCATGTACCAAGTTTGGTAAGTCACAACCTCTCTAGCCTCAGTCACTTCGTCTTCAAAACGGGCATAACCACAGTAGCTATCTCATGGGACATTGTAAAAAAAAATAATAAAATAACAAGAACCCAACTTTACATGCTATGTTACAGGCAACATCCTTAACTTTTTATGTGTATTATCTGATTTCGTGCTCACATCACTGTTTTGCAAATGAGGAAACTGAGGCAGAGACAGGATTAAGGCCCTTGACAGAGACCACACAGCTATGAGTAGTGAGGCTAGGATTCCAACCCAAAGCGGTTTAACTCCAGAGTCCCCGCACTTATCCACTGGCAATGCGTGGAAGCGCTGAACTCCCAGCACACAATAATCAGAGAATTATTTTTTTCATTTGGCATAATAAGCTCAGTGTCTGGGACCTCTGATTGTTTGAAGAGCCTAAAAAAGTATTTCTGGCCAGAAAAACAAATATATTGTTTCTGAAATATTAAACACGAATGGCAATATCAAATTAATAAATATTTAAATGTCTATAAAAGTTGTCATAGTGTCAACTAGTCTACAACAGCACCTCAACTCACATAAATCATATTTAATGTGAGATGTGCATGCACTTTAACACCTTTGACACGATGGGAGGAGGCAGGACTTGTAAAAGTGCCTAAGGCCTAAAATATGCCTTAAAAGGAGCCTCTGAATAGAGTTCAGTAAATATTAGCTATTATATGACTTTCATTATTGTCCTTAGCTTTGACCAACAGAGACACATCTAAAACCATTTGAAATTCTGCAGTGAAGCAACAATTGGTCCCTTGAGCCAGTCCCAAATGGCTGTCAGCAGCTCACCACCAAAGCTGGCCCTCATCTAGACTCAGGGGAGGGCAGCGAGACTGAGCTGCTCCTCTTTCCCCGGAGAGGACCAGTTAGTTCCTTACACCGACTGAGCCACAGGTGGAAGCTGTAGCCCTGCCGAAGCCTCCCTCCCACACCCTACCAGGTGGCTGGGAACGGGGTTGAATGAAATGCCCCTTCGGAACGACGGCAAAAAACCAGAGGCCTTTGGAATCTACAGCTCTGCTTGCCGGTGGCAGTTCCTCCGGTCCTGGCTGCGTTTTGCAGTTTATAGCATGTATTCAGTGACCCTGCAGGAACCCTTTCTCCTGAAGGTTGACCCTGACTCTTAAACCTTGACTCACCATCTAGGGTCTGCTGCTTAGCCTGGACTCTTGTGTAACTCAGTAGAGCATCTTATATCTGGAAACACTTTCCTTCCCGAAGGCCAAGCTCACAGCTTCTGATCCCAGGCCCTCACTTTTGTTCACTTTGGATTCCACCCATTTCATCATTATGACTTACTTTTGCGAAGTCTTTATGGTTTTCCAAATTGATTTTGAACTCTGGTGCAGTGATTTCATAGTAAGAGGTCCTGGGATAAAACAGACCTGAATTCAAATCCTTGGTCCACCATTTCTGAGGGATGACTAAGTAAAGAAGGGGTAACGTTGTCCCCCTGTTTCTATCATCTATAAACTGGGGTCCAAAACAGTACCTGCTTAAAAGAGATACTTTGAGAATGAAACAGAGTAAGCCAGTGAAAGTGAGTAAGACATTTAATTGCTTAGTAGATGTTCGCCATTAGTAGTACTATTGTTACTGTTACTAATTCTCACATTTGACTTTCAAAGACCCCTGTGGAGCAGGCAAGTCAGGAATCCCAGTCCTTGTTTCAGGGAGGAGGAAGCAGAGGATTGGACAGGTAGAGAGGCTTGCCCAAAGCCACAGGGTTCATCAGGGTCCGAAGTATGGAGCCTCTGGCACGAGATCGAGAAAGCTCCCATCCTTTTATCCTCCTTCTGCGTGGGCACACATACCCTGCCCTCCTCCTGTATTCATGCACTCCCATGAAGACAGATTTGATGGGGCCCTCATTCACTCCAGCAACATTTGTAGCTGGGCCAGTGCTGTGTATTCGAACAGAAACAAAATGATCCTTTCTTCTTAAGCACCAAGCTTAAACCTCAGAGGACTCCAGAGCATCATGGATCTGGCAGCTTCGAAACTGGTAAATAATTTCCCTTCATCCTGCAAGATCCACCTTGGGTGACAGACACTACATTGCTCTGGGCCCCGCTGAGAGAGCTAGCAACTTGTGGGCGGGCCCGTTCACCTCTGTGCCCTACACCCTCTCTGCAGGGCGTAGGAGCTGAAGAAAGGTGGACTGAATAAAATAAACAAATGGCTGGTGAGTTTGAAGAAGTCCAGAGTGAAGTGACAGAAAAGAAACCTTGCTGGCTAAAGCTGACCAGTTGGGAGTCCGGCAGCCTCAAATCTAGAGGGAAGATTTATTAAATTCAATGGAAATTGACACACGTGGCACAGAGCCTGGCCCACGTAAGCTCTCAACACACACTAGCTATTGTTACTGCTAAGCTTACAGGCCATGAGACGCATTTCTTCATTCTCTCCCTTCACTGGTCAGGTAGATTAACAATACTCTACTTTGCATGACTGGAAAGATTTTTAAGAGATAAAATAGATCTGAAAATGGTACGAGTGTAGTCAAAGTTCATGGTATGATTATTTTTACTTTTCTTATGATTATTTATTATTAACATTTTATATATATATATATATATATATATATATATACACACTTATTATATAATGACCTTTAGCCCACAACAGTAAATCTGCCACAAAGCATTGCTAAACAACCAGTTGATTGCTTTGGAAGAGAGCTTCTTAGAATGGTCCCCTGTCTTGGGCCCTGTTCCCTTTTCTTTGCCTGGTGACACTCATTTCTCGAGGTTAATGGGGTCACAGACTCCCTCCTACTCAGATCAGCTCTCTCCACAGGGGCTGCACATCTGGGTGATGTTTTACATGCTGGAGGCCAGGGTCCCACAGGGTAACTGGCTCAGTTCAGGTTACAGTGTGTCTCTTTGAGCTCAGGATCAGAAAGCCTTCCACACTCACAGAGCTTGAGCTGAAATTTGAATTACTATAGGAAAAGTCCTGACTCCACTCTAACTGATTATCCAGAAAAAGCAAGTCATTCGGTGGGCAGTGGTTCTGAAATGTTACCAGCTATCACCAGAATCACCCAGGGGGCTTGTTAAAACAGATTTCTTGGCCTCATCCCCAGAAGTTCTGATTCAGGAGGTCTGGGGTGGGATCGGAGAATTGGCATTTCTAACAAGTTGCAAGGTGGTGCAGTTACTGCTCATCCGGGAGGATCACACTTTGAAAACACTGGCCTAGTGCTTAAGAGCACAGGCTCTGGAATGGAGTTAAGATGCCGGGTTGAAATCTTAGCCACTTACCATCGCCCCCAGGGGCAAGTTACTTGAACCTCTCTGGGTCTCCATTTCTGCGTCTGTCAGATGGATTGTTACATAGTTTAAATGTGATCATACTAACTTAAAGGGTTATTGTGATGATTACGTGAAAAAAATACATGCAAAATATTTTGCACAGTGTGGAGCGTATAGTCACTGTTCAAGGTCAGCCATCACTGTCGTCATGATTGTGCGTGTATGTATTATTATAGTTCTTACTCTGAAACTGTTGGCCTCTCAGTTCCCCTCATTAGACTGCGAACAGCTTCGGAGCAGTGGTCCTGTCTTGTTCATTTCTGTATCCCCAGGGCTGAGGCCGGTGGCAGACACAAAGGAAGAACACACTGTAGAAACGCATTCATTCACTCAGTTATTTATTCATCCAAGTGATAAATCTTTACTCTGTGTCAGGCCCAGGCTAGACTCTGGGGGATACAGTGAATGAGAAGCAGCAGACCCTGTTCTTGTGGAATTTGCACCGAATGGCTGAGAGAGACATTAGTTAATACAAGTAAATAAGCAGGATAGTTACTAATTATGAAAAATACTTTGAAGGTATAAAAATTACTGAAGTAGAGGGCTATTAGGGATTTCCTTTAGGTAGAGTGTGCAGGGAAGTTCTCTCTGAGGAAGTAACCTGTGAGCTGAGATCTGAATCATGAGATGGGACCAACCACCATGAGATCTAAGAGGAAGGAACAGCCGGTGCAAAAGCCCTGAGGCAGGAAGCAGCTTGGCCTCTTCAAAGGATGGAAAGAAAGAAGGCCTGGAAAACTGGAATCTGGTTCCATGAGTGTGGGGTAAGAGGTAAGGTTAGAGGGTTCATGGGATAGGTTCATGGAAGACCTTGTAGGCCAAGGTACAGAGTTGTCATTTTTTTTTAAAGTAGGACAATGACATGTTTAGCTTAATACATTCAAAAGGTCATATTAACCTCTGGGTGGTACATAGCCTGAAAAGGAGGAGACAAGAAGACAAGTTAGGATGTTAATGCAGGGACATGGGGAAAACAGTGTCTTGGTAAGAAATATGAAAAAGCAGTAGAGATAGGAAAACAGAGTTTTTGAACTCAAAATATATTATGTAGCTAGTGCCGACAGACCTGCTGATGAACTAGATGTCCGGGTAGAGGAAAGACGAACAGAGGGCCACTATAGGGACTTAATGGACACATCTCCAGCTGTGATCTCTTTATAAGAAGATGCCACAGCTACTTAGCTTCCCATCTGCTCACATCTCATCCCTGTCTCCCTTACCCAATCCAATCCCTCCCTTTCTTAGGGCCTAGGGACCTTTCCGAGACTCCTTGAGGGTCCTTGCCCCAATTTCCGAAGCCCTGTGGCCCAGCACCGGTGGTTACTCTCCCAGAAGCCCAGATGTCTTGCTCCCTGCAAGACAGGAAGCAAGCCCTCTCGGGGGCAGCAGCAGGGTGGCCAGTCAGCAGGCAGCGGATGACAAAATACAGCCACACAGGCACTCGGGGGATCCAGGATGCTGGCAGGAAACTGAAAACAAATTCAGTTGAATATTAAGAGAGAGTTGTTGTCTTGCTGGTGTGGGTCTCCTGGTGCTGATGGGAGTGGTGGAACCATGAAGAAAGCAGAAGGCATCTCCCTGGCCTGCCTGGATTCCCGGTTGCTGAGGACAATGTATTCACTGATGGATGTTGCAAATAAGGGAATCTGACCCCAGAGCCTGCTTCCCTCCCAGCCTCTGCATCTCTCATACCCAGTCTCTCTAGCTTTTTTTACCAGTCCTACAGTCCAGCCATTAAAGCCCAGCAAAGGTTTCTCTTATTTTTTCCCCATAATATGGTAATACATGTTGCAATCAGAATATTTTTCCTCAGACATAAGGTCATACTCGGTTTTTGTGTTCGATTTGTGTTTTTCAGTTTTTTAATTTTCCTCCCTTCAGTTGGCATGGGAACGCTGAAGTGCCAGGTCAGGGAGGATCCATCAAACACGTCATGACACTCCTCTATGCCGCCCAGGTGCATTGATAGGTTCAAAGTGCATACACAGCTCTCCCTCATGGAGGGAAATCTAGAAGCAGGCAGCCTTGCTGTTTTCCCAGCTGATAGGCTCTCCAGCTCACATGATTCCAGGGGTAGAAGGGACCTCAGAGACCAGTCGAAACCCCAGAGGAGGGAAATGTTTAAGCCAAGGTCACACAGCAAGCCAGCAGTATACAGAGGACTCAGATCCAGGTCTTTATACATTGCTGGGCACTGGGTGACCTCTTAGAATCATCTTGAACTTTTCTGGCCCTTTGTTTGCTCATTGGTAAAATCAGATCATCACCTCTCCTTCCTCAAGGGGTGCTGAGAATATCAAGTGAGATTCACGTGATTGGTTCACATGAATGGTGAGCATTTCTTTTAACCCAAAGACTCCAAACATGGGTCTTGCAGGTAGATGATCCTAAGTAGTTATTCAACGTATGTAAAATTAAAGGAAATGGTTACATGTTTATGCTTCAGAAGTGGATACGGTAAATCGTGATTCATCTCCTCAACCATCCGTCCATTCATCCGTCCATCTACCCAGTGGCCATATTTCAAACACTTAACACCTAATGAAGACCGTGTTAACTTGGTTAAAAACAGGTTAAAAAAAGACATTGACTTCAGCCCTGGAGAGATGTGAGATCCAGCAAGAAAGACAGTCTTGTAAAAAACTCATCACAACACAACGGGTCATGAGCAATTATGGCTGGAAAAAAAGGGGCAATTCTGCTCCCTTGAGAGCATAGGACCCATTACCTGCACAGCCAGGAAAGCCTTCCTCGAGTTCAGGAGGTTTGCATTTGGGGCTCAGAAGGTGACCAGGAGTTTCTTAGGCCACAGAGCCTAGAGGAGTATTGCAGCAGGTGTTCTGGGGGGCCTGCAAGTTTTTCTGCAGCATTGAAAAAAGACAGAGCTCGTGTTTTCTAAGCATCACAGGCCCCGTGCGCAGCTTTTCACAAGCAATTTTTCATTCCATGAATGTGAAGACCATTCGGAATAGGTATTGTTATTAACCCCATTTGATGGCTATAAAACTGAAACTCGGAGCTATTACCTTAGCTAAACCTAAGGTTTCACAGGTGAGAAGTAGCCGATGTGGAATTCATGAGATGCGTGACCCCAAAGTCTGGGTTCATAATCGCTACTCTTTATGGTTCTTTGTTAAACGGGGACATGGCGGGAGGGGAATGAAGCTGTGAGTGTAGTCAGGCCATGGAGGGAAACTTGAAGGAAAGAGAGAATCTGTGAGTTGCCCAAGATCACATGGCTAATCGGTGACGGCACTAAGGCTTATGCCCAATTGTCCTATTTCCGTCTTGCCTCTGGACCATACTGTGGCTCACTGACTAGGGACAAATTAAGAGACCAAGATAGAAGGTGTCAGAGAAAATCAGCTGTCCTCCTGAGAAAGCACCAAATATCCTGTGTATCTTCTCCACTGTTGCGCTTGTGTTAGGTTTTCCCGGGGATCTGCGTGGGCGGGGGAGTTTAGAGTATTTGTGGTTAACAGATGTGCATATTTTCGTGGTTTAGAGATGAAGAGAGGTGGGAGGAGGCTGCGCACAGGCCAGCCCTCAGCAAAACTGTCAAACGCCAGGTCTGGTCTGCAGGACTCCCTCCAGTTCCCAAAGTCACCACCCTCCACCCTTTTGCTTAAGCTTCTGTTGGTTTCCTATCCACCATCATAGAGGAAACACCTCAATTACCCGTTGTATTAGTCTGCTCAGGCTGCCATAACAATATACCATAGATTGGGTGGCTTAAATGACAGAAATATATTTTTTCACAGTTCTGGAAGCTAGAAGTCTGAGATCAGGGTGCTGATATGATTGAATTCTGATAAGAGTCCTCATGGACTGCTGTAGTTGGACTTGCAGATGATCACCATTTCACTGTGTACTCACATGGCCTTTCCTCTGTGTGTGTGTGTGTGTGTGTGTGTGTGTGTGTTTATAAAGAGAGAAAGAACACTAACACAGGCTCTTTGGTATCTCTTCTTATAAGGGTACTAATCTCATCATGAAGTCCCCACCCGTATGACCTCATTGAAACCTAACGTTCTTCCAAAGACTCCATCTCCAAATACCATCACATTGGGGCTTAGGAATTCACATACAAAATTTGGAGGGACAGTTTAGTCCATAGCACCAGTTCATGGAATTAGTACCGTACTCAGGAAGATTTGTCTTTATTGCCCAGGGATGCTGCAAGGGCAAGTTTGAAACCAACTGATGCCTTTCTAACAGTGACACTGTGTCAGCAGGGTGGAGGTGGTATGGTACTTCTGTAAAAGGGCCAGGTCTCCGGTAGCCATGCTGATTAGGAGATACCCAGAACCAGATAAAGGAAACCCTCTCCACCACCAGCCTGTCCACACTCTTAGAATGGGCTCTGCCATGCTGAACCAAGATCTGTCGAGCCAAACCTTCCATTCACTGGTCTTTGTTTGGCCTCCGAAGCTACAGAGAATAAAAGTAATTCTTACCAAAGGTGGCTGTTTAGATGTTTGGGGATAGAGCTTGAGCCATACTCAGTGTACGACTTTCCTTCTCAGAGCATTCTCACTGGAAATGCCTTCCAGAACCTGGGCCGCCTGATCATGGTCTTTAATTATGGAACCACTATTCCTGTAACCTGCCCATGAAGCCTAAAGTCCAACTATCCAAAGTAGAGTGGGTCCAGCCACCAGATTTCTTTATACTATTTTTAAGAATGGATTTGGGTCTGTCAGATAAAAGCCTGGAGCTTAATGAATTTTGCTGCCTCAAGGCCACTGCAAAGTCCCCCTATGCAGTCTTCTCATCCTCCCTACTGTTTGTCAGCATCTCTTCAGCCTCTCTGCAAACTGCCTCTTTTATTTTTGATATTAGCTTTACATGTTACATTAAAAGGAACTTATTTCAACTTGCCTCATTTTGTAACAGATTTGGGGCTTAAAAAAGAAAACCAGTAGTACAGAGGCTGGGTGTCATTCCTGGATGGACATCTAAGCATTGGTTACTCGGAACTGGCTTTGCAGGAAAATGAGAAAAGGAAGCATGGCAGCGAGGCTGGCCTGGGCCAATTTGGCAACTGCTTCCCTGGACACTACTAGTTCTTCCTGAAACCACCAGTAATTCCCTGTTCTGGGTAAAACTGTTTGGAGGACTGGCTCCAAGAATTGATAGGGAGCCAGTAAAAGTGGAATGAGGTCTTGCTTGGTGATCAGAAGTCCTCTGTAAGAATCATGACCCAGCAGACAAAGCCCTCTGTACTTTCTGGGCCTTAGTTTCAAGGTAGGTAGAACAGGATCAGACCAGGCACTGAGTCCCACAGGGTATTAACAGGTCATTTAGTAAAAAGAGGGACTATTAAATTTGTAAAATACATATTCTCCCCTCCTCTGAGAAATGAACAAAACACCTTAGCATATTAAAGGGCCTTCAAAATCCTGAAGAATAGACACCCCTCTGCTTTGTTTAATCCAACATTACAGACTTTGTGACCATATAACCTCCCCTAATCTTCCTCCCCAAGGAAAACCTATTAGCCTCACAACAGCAGGGTTCTAATGGGAAACATAGCCTAGATGGGTCTTTAACAACGAACCCTTTGTTGTCAGTCATGTAGAAATGGGGATGGTCTGTGTCATTTCGCACTCAGAAAATGAAGGTAACTTTATTCTGGTGGAAGATAATTCTAATAACTAGTAAATAAAACCATCTTTGTTTTATATAAAGAGGACCTTTCGAATATCAGTTGTGAAATTTTAATTTATTATTCTATCTTGAAAATACCTTTTCCTGGCTTCAGAGCCTTCTCTGGTCTGAAACCAGTCCACTTCTTCAAATGTATCTTCTAGGGCTCTCCGGAAAACTTCATCCAAATCTTCAAACTCATCATGTTAACTCTTCACCTCTTTCATGGGCTCTTTTCTGGTTATTTCACCCATTCTCATCTACGATCCTGGACAATTTAATTTTAGAATGCCCCCGGACCTAGCGGATACTTGTGGTCAAGGCAATATTAAACTAGGATCAAAACAGACATCTTATTAAGGCAGGAAAGCAGAGGAGTACCTTTCAGACACTATCTCATTACAAATGTTTTTAAAAAGTCAGGTCCTTATTAATCCTCTGTTTTATCCTAAAATCCATTTTCCCAGAGCAGTTCATTCCTCAAACATTTCAGTCACCATTGCCCTATATTTCACTCCAGCAGCAACTAGCTATATATTTAGTTAAAGCCTTTTGCCTTTTCATTCCCAAATAAGTACAGGACCAGATTTAAATTTTATTTTATTTTATTATTTTAAGGCAGCTGACTCCAAGCAAGACCTGGAGAACTAAAAGGAACCATCTTGGCAGATGGTAAAAGGAAACAAGTAGCAAAGTGGCTCTATTTTGGGGTTTTGTTGTTGCTGTCGTTTTCAGATCAAAGAAACCTCAGATCTAGATATTTCCTAACTAAATTACAAAATCGCATCCACAGCGCTTTTTATTCTCCATGCCCCTCATTTCAACAAGAACATTGGATTTTCTGATGAAGACTCTGGAGAGCATTTCCAGAGAAGCTTGTCATCACAAACAATTAAATTGAACAAACAGTAATAGCTCCCATTTATTGGGTACTTACTATGCCAGGCCCTGTGCTAAGCACTTTCCAAGTTTATCGCCTTCAACCCTTGCAACAATGCTAGGAGAAATGCATTATCATTGCCACTTTACAAAACAAGAAACCAAGGCTTTGAGAGGTGAAGTCACTTGTAAAGATCACACAGGATTCAAAATTAGGAAGCTGCCTCCAAAGTCCTTGTGATTAACCATGATACTACCCCGGAAACATTTCTTGAGCATCTGTCTCAAGCAGTTGGGTTGCATGTACAAATAATCTTGTTTTCCCACCCTCAAAGAGCTCAGGGTCTTGATAGTAGATATGACCTTTCCCCAGGTACAGAAAAGGTAGGAAGTCAGAAGGGCCAATAAAAGCAGTACCAAAAAAGGGAGCTAGTAAAATAAAGGATGAAGAGATCAGTTATATCAGGCATGAATACAGGAAGAATGAGAAACAGTTTCACAGAACAGTGGTAATATCTGAGAAGCACCTTGGAAAGTAGGTCTGCTTTTTTATCTCATACTTTACATTCAATCCATCACTAAGTCCTGTTGCTAACCACCTTCAAAATAGATTTCAAAGCTAGCCCTTCTATCTCCTCTGTCACTAGGTAGGTGCAAGTCACCTTCATCTGTTGTGTCCACTATTGCAGGAGCCTCTTAGTGGGTCTCCCTGAGTTTCTTCTGTGGTGCACTGGGTTACTGTGATAGAATTACACATTTATGCCCTTTGCCATGTAGCTTCATAATCCCTCTCAGAAGGCAGAGCGTATTTCTCTGCCCCATGAGTGTTATGTTTGCTCACATGCCTTTCTTGAGCTAATGGAATATTAGAAGACACAACACAGTAAGAGGCTTTCATGATAAGGCTTCGCCTGTTGTGCTCCTGTGATCCTCCATGAGAGTACCAGATCTATTTTAGCTGCCACCCCTTCACACTCACTTCCAAAACAGAGACACACAGGGCAGACCTAAACACTCCATCCAGCTTGATCCAGCCTAGAACAGATGATCTGCAGTCAATCTGCAGACTATGATTGTTTAAAAAAAAGATTCTGGGGCTTCCCTGGTGGCGCAGTGGTTGAGAGTCCGCCTGCCGATGCAGGGGACGCGGGTTCGTGCCCCGGTCCCAGAAGATCCCACATGCCGCGGAGCGGTTGGGCCCGTGAGCCATGGCCGCTGAGCCTGCGCGTCCGGAGCCATAAAATTTTGACGTGATTTGTTAAGTGGCAATAACTGATTGGTACACACTGTTTTCACATCAATTTACCCCTTTTCCCTTCTCCACAGAGGAACATGGTAATCGTTTAAAAGTGTAAATCAGATCACCCACTCCCAAACTTAAACCCCATTAGTGATCTTTATCGTATTTTAAGTCAACCTCTGTTTCTTATCATGGCCTACAAAATACCCTGCCTCATTCTTTGCTCAGTATGCTTTAGCCCCATTGGCCTTCTTTTTGTTTTTTGAATACACAAGCTTACTTTCACTTTAAAGTTTTTACAATTACTATTCTTTTTGTCTGGAAAGTTACAGAGTCCAGATCTAAGCTGTCTGATATGATAGCCATTAGCCACCTGTGACTATTTAAATTTAAATGAATTAAAATCGAATAACATTAAAGATTTAGCTCCTCCTTCATGCTAGCCACATTTCAAATGCTCAATAGGCATGTGTCATTAGTGGCTACCACATTAGCCCAGATACGGAATGTCTCCATCATTGCAGAAAGTTCTGTTGGTCATAACAAGGCTCCGTTAAAGTATTGCCTCTTCAGAGAAGCCTACCACCTGTTTAAGCAGCTCTCTAGCCTAACTTGTGTTCCATGACTCTACTTAGCTATATTTGTAGCATTTAACAACGATTTGAAATCATTATATTTATTTGTTTCTTCACCAGTATACAGACCCGGAGAGTACAGGGACTTGGTTGATTTTGTTCTCTGCTACATCCCCAGGGTCTAATAAAGAGGGGTGCTCCGTAAATGCTAGTTGATTGAATACATCAATGAAATATTAATGCTCCATTCATTTACTGGTGGTGAGGACTGTTCCAGGTAGAAGCAGAAGCATGAACAAAAGCAAAACAGTGAGAGATAGAGAGGCATGTTTATGGCAACTCTGCATAGACTGCTTTGGCTGGAACATAATATGTTGGGTTAGATAAGTCTCAAAACTACTTTTTTGAGACTGAGACCATATTATTGAGAGACTCATATTCTGGGCTAAGTCTGAACTTCAAACAAGGTGGGGAGACATTGACAACTTGTTTAAGACAAACAAGTTTCATGATTAGAAACAGTCTTCAAGAAATTGATCTACCCACTGTGTGGCAACTGGATTATAACATGGAGAGACTAATCAGAAGGCCAAAGACATAATCCAGTGAAGAAAGAAGAAAAATGGGGACAGATTCAAGAGTCATAGTGGCGGTGAAATCAACCGATTATAGCATTGGATGGAGAGGTTGACAGAGTCTGAGGAATCAAACCAGACATGACATTTTGAGAGGGAGTGATTCAACAGAAATAAAGTGAGGGATAAGCGAAGGGTTTAGTAGGAAAGGTGGCTGTTTTTGATATATTCTGTTTTTGATATATTTAACCCCAAATGTAGAAGCTATCATCTTGGGGAAAGGGTAGACACTGGGGAGAAAAAGGGAGGAGATAGGGTCACAGAGATCCCCAGTGGTGATGGTGGGGAGAACATAGCATCACAAAGCTAAGGGTTCTTACGGAGAGGTGTGAAGATTCTCTCTTAGAATCTTAGGCTACAAGAAATAAGAACATAATATTTGCTGATGAGAAATCTATCATAACCCTAGAGAAACTGGTTCATTAGAATAGTTAGGGTGGAAACCATATTTTAAGGTATTCAGAACGATCTTGGAGTAAGGAAGAAGAGGTGGTAAGTGCCGCTTAAGTAGTTTTATCAAAGCTAATGAACTACCCAGATTCTAGACTCCATGTTTACCCTTATGAGCTTCCCATCCCCCCAGACTCCTGCTTGTCAGTGTCTGGAGTGCAGATTAAATGGAGGGCTTGCATTAGATGTTCTCTGCCCTTCCTTGGAGCTCTGACACCTCCAGGTGCTTTACCAGATAGGTTAGGGATGGCTGGAGCTTATCCCGCTTGCTCGAGAGAGAGACTCTGGCCTAATTAACCACGTCAGTTAACAAATGGAGTTTGGCACAGAGCTAAGATGAAGTTCTTTGATTTAACATTTCCTTCACATATAACTTAAACCTCAGAATTCTTAAGTTTTATAATCAAAGACTTGGAAGGGGATCTGGAAGCTGTCTAGTTCATTTCCTTCCCCTGTGAAAGAATGAATATATGTACACAGACACACACACACGGACAGCCAGACAGACGCACGTCCACACCTCTCCTGCCATCCTTAGAAGCAACAGAAACAACTCTTGATTATTCTTGAGCCAGGGCAGGAAGAATAGCCAATGCCATCACCTCTTTGTTAGGAATGCCCTAGGAAGCCTTACCCTCTTCCTCTGCTGTGCTATGTGGCTTCCACGTCCAGTGGCTGTCTTGCCTTTGGCAGCACGTGCATCTGTCAACCCTTGACTTGCACATGCAGCATGGTGCAGACAAGCCAGCATCTGCTCGAGGACAACCTGCTCTAGCAGTGACCTGATTTGCAAGAAATTTTTTCAGAGCCCCTCCTTCTCCCCAGCCTAGACCAAGATTCTCAATGTAACTTGCCCATGTGTCTGTTTCTTCACATTATGCAGGGGATCATACTCCTGTCTGGCTTCTTTCCAACTTACCTATTTGAGTTTACGTGTCACCTCCTTGGAGAGGTCTTCCTTGACCACTTAATCCAAAGTAGGTGTTCTCTTCTACAATAGTGATTTGTCGCTACATCCTATTTTCCTATGACCATAGTAACAATCTCTATTACAATTTTTTATACATAAATGTATTTATTTCCTATCTCCCTATAGAACATATGCTCCATGGAGACCAAGACCATATCTACCATTCTCCAGTGTTCCCTCAGGGCCTAGCAAAGTGTGGGACATACAGTAGTTGCTTTTATTGGTCAGCTATTGCTCCATAACAAACCACCCCAAATTCAATGGTATATAACAATGAGCATTTACTATTGGGTTCACAATTCTGCCAGTCAGCTGAGATGGCTTTGCTTCAGACTTCAGTCTGTGGGTTGACGACAGCACCTCTGTTTTTTTTGCTTTTCTCATTCTTCTGGGAGCAGCAGGCTCTCTGGGGCATGTTCTTCTCATGGCTTCTGCTTGAAACATGCCTAATAATATCCCATTTGCCAAGGCAAGTCACATGACCAAACATAACATTAGTGGAGCAGGGAGATATACTCTTCCAAGGAGTCTGGGGAAGAGATGAATAGATATACTCTTCCAAGGAGTTTGGGGAAGAGATGAATAATTACCAAATAAGAATTTAATCTACCGTGATACTCCATAAATATCAGTGGTTGAATAAACGAATGCCCTCCCCTAGACCAGTTGACCTTTCTAGCTAAACAATTTTCCAGTCATTACAATCCTGTGTTTTATCAGCATTAGTTTTAGAATTTCAGTCCATGGTGAATCCATGACCTAGTGCGATAAAAACCATACCACTCTGTTCTCCTTGGACAAGGACTAATTTAAAATCTCTGCCTGTTTACAAGAGGTTATAGCCGCTTTCATTTCATCCTGGCTCTCTCTATCCCCTGTCTTGAGGCATAGGGAAGGCTTCATTTCTGCCAAAAGCTAGAAGAGATAGAACCAATTAGAAGAGCCTACCATCTGGTGGTGTGGGCTCATCAGAATTGCAGCCAAGATTCCAACTGGGACTGTTAAAGGGTTTGTGCATGATAGCTTGAGTGTCTGAGTAGAGCAGGGAATGTCTTGGTCACTGGGAAAGAGTAGAGGTGCCTCAAGATCACCAGATATCTTAGGGCCGACAGCCCCGACATTCTGTCAAAGAGTGGTCAGAAGGGACACCCTCAGCCACACCCATGTGGGTGGACAACACTTCCTAAAACTGTTGTTTGCTCCTGGCTGAGCGGGGATTAGCAAAGACTCCTCATAGCTTTGACTGACTCATGAGTCTGCCTGGATTTCAAACCTTTTGACCTCTGATCTTGCCTTATCCACCAGCATCCCTTGTATGCTTTCCTCTCGTTGGTGGCTCTTCTCTGCCTTAGCATGTTGACCCTTGGTCTAGCTCCAGCCTCTCTGAATTTTCCCTTCTGAATTGATGTGTGTGGGAGGACATCTGTGTTTTTTTCTTGCCTACTGAGCATCTAATGTCCATTGTTTTGGTAATAGCATCCTGATGTCCTTTGGAGGAATTACTGCTCCCCCAGGTCCACGTAGTTTGGATAGACTGAATGAAACCAACAATCTATTTGGTACTTCTCACTGCCGCAAGCTCTAAGACTGACCATATGACTAGGCATAGAATGATCTAAAGAAGAGAATATGCAGGCCACTGTGTCACGTTCAGAAATGAGCATGTGTCCTGATTTTTATTCGGTGACATCAGACCTAGGACTTTTGTGGAACTGAGGGCAAAAGAGAAGTTCCCTTTCCATTGGACTTTGAGATGGGCAGGTGTAGGCTGGCTGTGCCAGGATCTGACACATGAGTATAAAGCCAATTTAGAGAAAAGCTAAGCCCCCAAATCTAGAGGGTCTATCAGCAGCCTGATGATATCATTCAAGCCCCTGAATCTAGCCGTACCTGAAGTCAAAACTATCCAGTTAGTTTTCTATCACTTGTCACCAAGAGTCCTGACTACTCACTGCCCAAATGGGGTTGCCCCTTTGTCTCTATAAGCAGTAATTTCTTGAGCCAAAAACACTGTGTTAATAGACAAAATACCTAGTTAATTATATTAACCCTGCATTTGCCTAGCACTTCTGAATTTTTAAAGCTCTTTCGTGTAAGTAATGGCATTTGCCTATTCTAATAACCCTGAGAATATGGTATTATCACCCCATATTATACATCTGGAAACTAAACTGGACACAAAGATTTCTCAAGGTCATACAAGTCAATGTGAAAGCTGGCATTGAACAACTTATTTCAATTCCTCTATATGCCTTTCTATTAAATCTCATTGGAAATTGTCCCCACTGATCTCTAATGCTCTTAAAATCAGAATGATATATACAAATGACTGAACTTTTATTGGGATGATTATCATAGCATTATTTTTAGGAAAAAGCATTTGGAAATAAACTAGATATCCAATAACAGGCAATAGATGAAGTAAGTTAGGGTATGTGTGTACGTTGAGCTTTTAAGAAGACATTAAGATGAATGTGTGATGTTCAAAGTAACACGTGTTACACTGAGTAAAAAAATCATGTTCTTAGCCAGTAATATAAATATACTCTTAATTTTTTAATTGATATATTCAGAAAAAAGATGGGGAGTTTATCCTTAATATTATAATTACACACATTTTATTTTGTTTGGTGTTTGTGTCCACATGGCTTTCTGTAATATGCATGCTACTTTTGTACACGAAATAAAAGCTAGTCTCAAAAAGTTCATTTCCATCCTAGAGATTCCATGTAATGACATTAGCCTCCAGCTGCCTCCTTAACCCCGATTTTGCCTGCATTCCCTGGGATCTGGACCTCCCGTGACCTTGGGCTTCCCTGTGCACTTGGAACAGCAAGCTATGATACACCAAAGTCATGGGAGTGGTCGGGGATAGAAAGAGATTTCCAGTAACCTCTGTACACTGCACCTTGACTGCAGCTGCCACGGAGCAGCACAGGTCCCTTGAAAGGGCTCAGGGCTGTGTTACACAAGAAGCAGGCACTGACACCGGGGGAGGAGGGCTGCTGCCACAGGAGGGGAGCTATAGCATCCACAAGGGAGTAGGCAGACCCAGCAGACAGTGAAATGAAGAAAGCCCTCCCAGCCCGCACATGTCTAGGGATGGAACCAGAAACCCAAGCCATTGCCCCCTCACTCCCCTGAGAAGTCAGCTTCCTCATCTGTGAAAAAGGGAGAATAAAATTACCTACTTGATGCCATTTTATTGAGTGGAAAGTTGATTTGAAATTAGCAATCATTTACTCCTTCTCACAATAACCACATATCAGTGGTACAATTATTACCTTCATCTGAAAGCAACTGTGGTTCAAAAAAGAGAATTGACTTGCCCAAGCCATGCAAGGCATCCATGGCAGAGCCAGGCCTTGAACCGGAAATCCTTTATTTAGAAAATGGAGCCTTATACCTTATTTTGGACCCTGACTGACCATCATCTAGAAGGAGGTGGAATGAGCTTTTGATTGGACTTATAACTGGTTTTCACCTCCATCACTTTCCAGCTACGGTTATTATAATCGTCTTCCACGGGAATTTACAACACAGCCTGCTGGGACTCTCAGAATTCATAATATCCAAATACTACCCCATAAACAGCAATAAGGCAGGCTTATTTTCATCCCTGCCGTTGATATTACATAATATACAGCTGTGCATTCATTCATTCACTCATTCATTCATTCACTTGACCAGCACCACCACACACCGTTCTCTGGTGGAGACTGTGATGGGAAGCTAAAGAAAACAAGGTCACTGCCCCCAAGTTGTTTAGTCCAGTGGGGCAGATAAAATAAGGGTCCAGGCAACTAAAACCCATGGCTAAGTGTGACAGCAGCTACAAGGAAGATACAAAGGGCTACGGGACAGAGGAGTGTGTGAATGTGGGGGGCTGGGACAAGGGAGGATTAGGAGAGAAGATGATGCAAGAGCTAGGACAGACCAGAGGGACAGAATTTCGATAAGGGAATATGGGAGGCGTAGTGTGTAGGTGGAGGAAACAGCAGTGTGAACTTGAGGACCATTGAGTTGCCCGGTTTGAATGGAGGCCAGGATTCAGTGTAGTGTAGCCTTCCCATCTGATCAATTAAGTGGAGTTCTAGATGATTCTCTGCCTCCGCACACAAAATTTCTTGGCCCTCTGCTGGATCAGCTTCGTCTCTGGGAGCACATCCACAGACACACCACAGAGCCACATACAGCATATGACCCCTGTGCCCAGCCAAGAGCTTCCCCTTGCCCCCAGCATCTGTCCCCTTTCCTTTGCCAGACTCCATCCCAAACTGGGGACGGGAGTAAAGGAACAAAGACATTAGCAAAAAGTCTCCAGGGAACCTGAAAGCGGCAAAGTGTTCTTGAGCCTCTGATTCCCGGTGAGAAACAGACATCTGAACGTGGCACTTCTCTGCTTAGAACCCTTCAGTGGGTTTCCCACAGCTCTTGGGCTAAAGATCAAGTTCCATAACAGGGCCCACCAGGCCTGGCCCTTGCCACCGTCCCCAGCCCCATACTCCCGCACCCCTTACCCCCCCCATCAGCCCTCTGCCCAGAAAGCTTCTAGAATATTCCTCCTGTTCCCGACACCACATCACCAAAAGCCTTCAGTTCTCAGCTCAAACACCTATTCACCTCTCTGCCCAAAGACGGTTCCTTTGTAATATGCTTTCATTGAATCATGGCCCTTTCTTTCACGTCTTTATCCTGATCTATAATCGTGCACTCATTTGTATGATTATTTGACTAATAGCTGCATCCCTTACTAGCCAGTAAGCTCCATGAGCACAGGGCTGCTTTCTGTTTCTGTTCACAGTAGTAAGCACTCCATAAATACTAGCGGAATATTGAATGAATGCACCTGAGGCCCATGGTTGGCTTAATTCCCCTGTATCTGCATACAAATGTAGCTTGGCTGTGCAACTCGGCGGACAGGGTTCAGAGCTTTTCTCAGAGTCTCAATTTGTTTAGTGAGCCTCTGTCCAGCCCAAGGCTGGTACAAAAGCTTCTTCTCTTAATTGTGTATTCCTGGAGTTTTCCATGCACTCTCATCATTGAAATATAGCCCTAGAAGGACTCTTAGAGGTCATCGGAGCTTCATCGCACAAACAAGCCTGGGAGTGGACCTCTGAAGTAACACGTGAATGACTCAAGAAAACAGTCCAGCACTTGAGTCCATGTCTTCAAATCTCAATCCAATATCCTCTTCACTGGTCAGACTTGGTGTGTGCGTGTGTGTGTGTGTGTGTGTGTGTGTGTGCGCACACGTGTGTATCTTCCTATCTTCCCATCTACATTCCACCTGCCCTTCTACCTACCTGGTCTGATTCCTCCAACCGGAAGTTTTCCTTCCCTTCTCTCAATGTGTGTGTGAGTGAGAGAAGGGGAGTGCAGAGAACCTCTCCATTATATCAGTTTTTTGTGCATGCCTATTTTCGCTGTAAGAACCTGAGCCCCTTAAGTGGAGAATCAATGACTAATGCATTTCATCTCCCCCAATTCCTAGTGTAATGCCTTGTAATGGCAAATGGATTTTATCTCGTGTATCAACTGCGACTCTGACCAATTTGTAGTCACTGCCTGGAATGTTCCGGTGAGAGGGAATTTAAAGCCATGTCTAGATTCAGTGGAAAAGAATTCTGTAATCAATGAATGCTGTCTGCAAGGGTATGAGAGGGGGCCGTAATGGTACATATGCTCCATAGGGGGCAATAGTAAAAGTGCTTTGAAGGAACGCATGAACACATAAATGAATCTTAACTGTTTCCCAAATGTCCTCTATGACTACTTTATCTTGAGCCTCTAAAAGAATAGTAATCTCACCCATCGCAGCAGAAGTCTTCAAGCTAATCAGAGGAAGCAGTGTTCACATTCTTCTGCATCAAAAAACTTATGATCGTCAATATTGTCATAAGAACCAAGAGTCAGGCACAGACAAGGTTGGGGCCTGTGTGTCTCAAAGTGAGGGCAGAGGTGAAGGTGGAGAAACCACAATCACACTGTAACATCAACCAGAGAAATGCAGACATCTGCCATGTAACTGGGAGCTCAGCATGGATGCAAGAGATAAAGTCTGAACTCTCCACCTTGCAAAAATAAATATACGCCGTAGTGGTAGAGGTGAGGGAGGAGAAATATTGTGACTCCACCCGTGCAAAAACCCTCCTCTCGTGACACGCCCCGAACCTGCTCCACCCTTCAGTACCTGCTCCGGTTCCACCTCCTGCAAGAAGTGTTCCTCATCCACAGCCATCTGCCTCTGCCTTGGAAGTCTTAGCACCTAATCCTGAATCGTAAACTTCACTTCTTTTGGCACTTCTTGTGTTGGGCTCTTTTGCTGCCGTTTCACTTTGTTTGTGTCCATAATGTTCCTCTATCTTAAAAGGGTGAAAGCTCACCGAATTTTGGAGTTTGCAAAGCTGGCTTCACATATTAGTTTAGGCTCTTCTTCACTGGGTAATATGGAGAAGACACTTAATCATTCTCTCAGTAGCATCATCTATAAACTGGAGATAATAACCTCTCAAGATTATTATAAAGTATAAATAAGACAACATGTGTGAAGTCTCTGGCATATGGTAGGTCTTCAGAATAATCCTTGTTTATCTTCCCAACAGTTTCATTAGTACATACAGATCAATTTTTTTTTTTTTTTTTGGCTGTGCCACACGGCTTGCAGGATCTTAGTTTTCAGACCAGAGATTGAACCCGTGCCCCCTGCAGTGGAAGCACAGAGTCCTAACCACTGGACCTCCAGGGAATTCCCTAGACCAGTTTTTTGAGAGCAGGAGTTACATATCTTTTGTGGCCTCTACTGTTTATTGCAGGGTGAGGAATAGATATTATTAAAATAAAATAATAAAATGGCAGATGCTGAAGTATATAAATCAGGTGTGAGCACATTGGCCTACTTGCAGGCCTGGCCAAGTAACATAATTTGTTATACTGGCCACATGTCTGATAAGGAGTGGTCAGGACTTCGGTAAACTTGAGAGATTATACCTTATACTTAAATCGGTCAGCGCTTCTCAGCTCTAGACAGTAGAAGCGGAGCAGGAATGTGGATCCAGAGTTGCGTGATGCCCTAAATTTTTCCAAAGAAGCCAGAAATTCAGATTTTTGTCCCAAATTTTGAAAAGCATCATGCAGGTCAGGCAAAACAAGTCTCTGGAACTGTTAGTTTGCAGTTCTGAAAATGATGAGGGATGCTCAGGCAAAAGCTAAGAGGCCATGTGTCTGTTGCCAGCACCCAACATCTTGTTAGAATGCCCTTGGGCTTCCTAAGTAGGTCCACGACAGAGGGAGACCCACTGGAAATAGGCACACTGCATTCCATCCGATTGTTATTTAAGCTCCCAGCATCTATGCTGTGTCACTCTCTGATTCCTGGAGACATTTGCTTATTTGTGTTAAGGGAATAGCCCTGTGCCAGGTGTTCTCAGCAACACCAAACAACAGCTCGACATGGTCTTTCTGAACAGCAATTCACATTCTGGTGGTAGGGTTGACCTCTAATCACACAACACAGGCAACATTGCAGAGCAAATCAACTGGGGCTTAAAAGCTCAATGCTTCCAGGAGCCAGGCAGGTGAAGAAAAGGAGAGAAGTGGGCTGCTCGAGAGAGAAGCCATGCAGGTGGGATACTCCCATCCTAGCCAACTGGGGCTACGTCGACCCAGGGTCCAGTGTTGCCAAATGGTTTGAAATTTCAAGGAGAGCTAAGATGCCCAGATTCCAACGTGCAATTCAATGCTTCTTAAACATTGTGCTGAAAGTGGCTTGGGGATAGCCATTGGGTCACCCCTTCCTCAGCGTTTGACGACTGGCAAATGAGAGGCCCAGCGTGGAGGGACACAGGAGGTCAGAGCAGGGGAAGAACCAGGTAGAGCGTTCTCTTTTCTTTTGCCCACGCTCTTCCCTCTGCCTGGAACACACTTGCCTCATCTCCTTCTGGCCCCCTTATCTTGACCTCCTAGAAAGCTTCCATTTATCAGTGAGACTCAAATCAACCACCACCCTCTGAGAGGCCAACCCTGCTTTTCAAAGCATCTCTAACACTCCCTGCAAGTGACTGCTGTAACACTTACAACGTTACATTTTTAACTTCTCTTTATAGGACGGTTGGTTTCACTAGGGATAAAGTCCTCCAGGGTGGGAACATGTCTTACTTTTGTCTGCATTTCTAGTGCTTAGCACCACGCCTGGACTTGGTTAAGGGCGCAAAAACTGCTTGCTAAAGGAATACAAGGTTTTTAAAGAGCTTCGTCAAGTGGGATGCCCGTATTAAATGCTGCCAAATCTCCCCAGGGCCACAGCTCCTGAATATTCTGATTCGGGAAGTCTAGAGTCTGCCCCTGAGTCTTGCTTTAAACAAGCTCCCTGGGTGAATTTTCTGTGTGCTGAAGTTTGAGGATCTCTAGGCTAAACTGTAACTCCCACAGGGAAAGAAGCTGTGTCTTCTTTGTTGGCTGTTATATTCCTAGCACCTGGCACTGTGCTGGGCATGGAAATTCAGCGTGTATTTGCTGAACAAATAAATGGATGAATAAATGAAAAGTAAGGATTAAGTTGCAACAGTGCTCCTCAGAAATCTAATAGGAACCCCAATTAGTATTTCATCTGTCCCTTTATTTATACTTACCATAAAGACACCAAGATAAGCTGAACAGCTAGTCAGTAACTACCATCTCTATGGACAGACCCCTCAACTCCTGCCCTTGTGGGCTTGGAAGTATATTCAGAGGAGATCCTAAAGCATTTGGGTTGCTGATTCAGACTTTATCCCTTAATGATGGTGGAAAAGGAAAGAAGGAAAGATGGAATGCAAAGAAGACGCAGAACTCTCATCTTGGCTGGAGGTGTTAGCGATACTCTCCCCTGCATTCCCTGCCCTCTAAGGACCACTCCGCCTTTTTTTTTAATGTCCCCTGTTGCTAATACATCTAGCAGGAATGGTTCATGTTATACTTCCTCTCCTTTCCCTTCTCCACCCTCTGGTGGAGGGATCATGAATAGCAAAATGTATAGGAAAAAAACAAATGACAGGAAAATGATGAAAAAATAAAGATTCGGTTATTTTCTGGAGGTAAGACTTGGAGAGTTCACTTAAGGTTAACTACTAGTCCAGATTTCAAAAAAGCACATGAAATTAAATCTCAATAAGATGCTTTCTTAGTTTTCAATAGATGATTAGTTAAGGCATCATACCTAAAACCTCTCTGCTCCCTTCGACACTTTTTTACTCAATCCAAATTGGGACAGATATCAGTTTTCCCAGACCAGTGGATCACAGTGGACACAGCCCCAAAGGGTTCGCTAGTCTCAGGTGAAAGTTAACAAAGAATCTTACAGGCAGGGTGGAAATTACATTGCCACCATAGCTACCCCAATTGCCCAGTACCCTCTCAGTTCTTGGACACACAGCAGAGTCCCCATTGGACTGTAAGCCATTTAAGAGTAAGGACCTTTTATCATCTGTTTTTCCAATGACCATATCAGTTCATAGCATTGAAGAAACGTTTAAAGAATGACCAAATTCTTGCAGCTCTAGTTACGATAGCCAGGACATGGAAGCAACCCAAGTGTCCATCGACAGATGAACGGATAAAGAAGATGTGGCACATATATATAATGGAATATTACTCAGCCATAAAAAGAAACGAAATCGAGTTATTTGTAGTGAGGTGGAGGGACGTAGAGTCTGTTATACAGAGTGAAGTAAGTCAGAAAGAAAAACAAATACCGTATGTTAATGCATATATATGGAATCTAAAAAGAAAAAAAAAAGTCATGAAGAACCTAGGGGTAAGACGGGAATAAAGGTGCAGACCTACTAGAGGATGGACTTGAGGACACAGGGAGGAGGAAGGGTAAGCTGTGACAAAGTGAGAGAGTGGCATGGACATATATACACTACCAAATGCAAAATAGATAGCTAGTGGGAAGCAGCCGCATAGCACAGGGAGATCAGCTCGGTGCTTTGTGACCACCTAGGGGGTGGGATAGGGAGGGTGGGAGGGAGGGAGAAGCAAGAGGGAAGAGATATGGGGATATATGTATATGTATAGCTGATTCACTTAGTTATAAAGCAGAAACTAACACACCATCGTAAAGCAATTATACTCCAATAAAGATGTTAAAAAAATAAATAAAGACAGGAACAGTTTGGGAGGAAAAAAAAAAGAATGACCAAATTCATAGAAAACTATACACTGGTATATGGCAGGAATCAAGTTCAAGAACCCATATCCACTCACTTCCGGTTCATTAACCACAGTGGATGACATTGCCTGTATCACATTTCAATCCTTCCAATAAAAGGCCAACAACCCTATTAGAGATCAAGTCTTAGGTTGTTAAGATAACGGTACAGAAGCACCACCTTTTGCCTTAGAACATTTCCTCCAATTTTTGTCTTTTATTATTTTGTCCTGTCCGTCAACACCTTGACACTAGAATAGCAGTTAACATCTCTTTCCACCGAGCTCTGTTGTAGACAGTTCTCAGCAGTATGAGTGAATACACATGCCAGCCATTTATTCTTCTAGGTTCCCTAAGCAAATAATCCTAGAGTAATGGATCCCTTTGAGAGGGTCACAAAAGCTATGGAGCCTCTACCCAGGGAATAAATTAAAATATGCACATGCATGCAATAGGTTATGCATAATCTCTGGTGGTTTTTAGATACATTGATGCCCACACCTAAATCCTCCCTTGAAAAATTCTCCTTTAAGCCATATTGAAAGAAATGGGAGGTTATCTAATAACCAAATACCTACTCAATATTATTTTAGCTTTCCAGGGAGATAGTTTCACAGAACTACAATTCAACAGTTAAACTGCAGCTCACTTTTAAGGGTAGTGAGTAACACAGTTGACAAGATTTTCAACCTCAGCATTACCAGAATGCAGAATTGCTGTTTTATTTATTCAGTGGGTCACTCCTGTGCAAAATCATGGCTACAATTTGAAGCATTATAAGGTTTTCTGCCTAGGTGCTTTATCAGGCCACTGCCTTATAAAACTCTGAAAATTCCCTTTTATTTCTTGGGTAATCTCAGTGAAATTGATCAAGTTACCACGGGATCTCTGTATCTATCGCAGTGCTCAGAAACATGTACCTTGGGGCCACAAGACCACCATTTACTTCTTGGGTGACCCTGGGCAAGTTATATAACCTGTTGCAGCCTTAGTTTCCTCTTCTCTAAAAGGAAGATAATATAGAGCACTGCAGGGCTCCTGTGAGGATTAAACAAACTAACACATGAAAAGCAATTAGTGTGTTGCAGGACCACAGTGGATGTTCAATAAACGGTAATGAATGTTACTATAATTGTCCATAAAATACTTATCATAGTTCTTGACACACAGTAAGTCCTCAGTAAATGGAATCTGAAATAATTATAACTCTTCTTTTTATTGAAGTATAGTTGCTTTACAGTGTTTCAGGTGTACAGCAAAGTGGTTCAGTCATATATATATATATATATACACACACACACACACAAACACACACATATATATATATATATATATATACACACACACATATATATATTCTTCTTCAGATTCTTTTCCATTATAGGTTATTACATGATACTGAATATAGTTCCCTGTGCTATACAGTAGGTCCTTGTTGTTTATCCATTTTATATATAGCAGTGTGTATCTGTTAATCCCAAACTCCTTATTTATCCCCCTCCCCGCTTTTCCCCTTTGGTAACAGTACGTTTGTATTCTGTGTCTGTGAATCTGTTTCTGTTTTGTAAATAAGATCATTTGTATCATTTTTATAGATTCCACACATGTGATATCATATGATATTTGTCTTTCTCTGATTTATTCCACTTAGTATGATAAGCTCTATGTCCATCCATCTCGTTGCAAATGGCATTATTTCATTCTTTTTTATGGCTGAGTAATTGGAATAATTATAATTCTTGGAATTTGCATATACATTTTCTTACGAGTGGTCTTAGGGATAGGGAGAATGCTGAATTCTCAGTTTGAGTGTGTTCAATTCAAATCATGGAGAGCTCACCGGGAGGGGAATGTGGGAAAGCAATGAAGGAAATATGGTGCATGCCTTCTGCCATCTACAGCTCAGCAGAAGCCACCATGGCCACAGTGGCACCCAGAGCCTGCAGTGCCAATTTAATCCACTTTCGAGTTGTTCTTGCCCATTCAGCTCACACTTCCATGCCATCAATTCCTATTTGAGCTTAATCCCTGGAGGGAAAATGTCTCTACTGATTAAATTTTATGCTTTCACCTGTCTTCAAATGGCAGTCATGCCACCAGACAGGTTTCCTTTTCAGCCCTAGTTGTCAGAAAAACTCAGAATGGTGTTTGTTGCCCGCATTTTATAATGCATTCTGTTCAGATGGCAGAAATTGGCCTCTCTTTTCTCCTTCTTGGGATCACCTCTGTTCTGTTTTGTGCTCAAAGGCCATCCTAAAAACTGTGTAAGCCATCCGTCACTTCAAAGTATTTTGGAAATAATCAAGGCATCAATTTTTTTTTTTTTTTTTTTTTTTGCGGTACCCGGGCCTCTCACTGTCGTGGCCTCTCCCATTGCGGAGCACAGGCTCCGGATGCGCAGGCTCAGCGGCCATGGCTCACGGGCCCAGCCGCTCCACGGCATGTGGGATCTTCCCGGACTGGGGCACGAACCCGTGTTGTCCCCTGCATTGGCAGGCGGACTCTCAACCAATGCGCCACCAGGGGAGCCCGAGGCATCAATTTTTTAAAATAATTATTGGTCATTTCTAAAAATGGGAAACCAAATAGACACCTTCTCAGCTATCCTTCCTTATCAAGCTATAGCGACGTTTTTCTCCTTTTAACTGTGCACAGGAAAGGCGTAAGCACTTTAAGCCACATTCTCTAAGTCAGAACCTTTTATTCTACGCCTCTCAGAAGTTTCCTAAGTGTGAAACTCTCAATGGAACCAGAAAACCTCTGCGAGGTGTAGGGCAGATGCAGTCAACCCCAGCCCTCGTCGTGCTGGCATTGAAAGTTATCTGGCAGTGAAAAAGCAAACCCATTCTATGAAATGCTACAGGATCTAACATACCAACTGATGGAATCACTCAGAAGGCCCTGGAAATTTTTCTTGGAGGGCTTTCTGCTACGAATACAGATGACACCTCGTCATTTTTTGCAACATCGCCACCTACGTACAGGCCCTCCCTTCATTGGTCGATCGCAGAAAGAAATCTCAGAAATAGAAGCAATTACTTACATCTGTAGGTCATCTCAAAGCTGTCACTGATGTTCACAATATCAATCTGGGGGAGCAGCTTTGGGGGCTCTGTGAGTTGCGACAAAGCAAATCTAAAAGCGGCATGTTCCTGTGACTGCTGGTTTGGAAATAATCCCCCTGTGAGGAAAGAAAATGCAACATGGTATCTGGGCTAGAGACCGGTTTGATTCCTCAACAGCGCCCCCCAGATGGGCCCTCTTCTTCTCCCCAGGCCGTATTCACTAGGTGTTGCCTTTAGGAGTGGGGATCAGAATTCACATAGACTCACCTGGACCCTGAGGCTTCAAGTTCCACAGATGCGCTTTTATGTGACAAGGGCTCTAACATCTGTCACTGACCAAATATTTGATTGTTCACCCCTCAACTCAGTTCCCTTCAGAGAAAACAGGAGCGTTTTGGAGTTTTTCTTCCTCCTTTCTCGTGCAAGCCTCTTAGGCGGCCTATGCTCTCGCATGTACGTAAACCCTAGCCGTGCCTAATTTTTCCTGTATCGGACCCATTTCTCATCACAGAGCCTTACAGGAAGTAGTGCTAATACATGTTACAGAGTAAACTCTAGCTCTGGGAGCCTATGAGCTTCTCCAGCACTATAGCCGTTTGCTTTGACTTTGACCCTTGTAGTCTTTGACCTAGCAAGACCTGTATGACGATCCTCTAAGATTTATTCAGTTCCTCTGAAAACTGATTTTCTGCAAACAGTGTTTTGCTGCTTCTTTCACCACTCATGATCCCAGGAACGACTTGTTACATAAGGGATTGCCGTCGTGTTTATTTGCCTGGGAGAACCTTGGGCTTCAAAGCTCTGGGGGCTTAAGGATATCCAGAGGATGCAAACATTCTATTCTAGTAACAAGCAGAGCAAAGGGGCCTGGTGGGGCTCCTGTTCCAAGAAACAAGAGTACACACCTTACCTTTGTATTTACTGTGGACACATAAATAAATTAAAATGCATTTCTGTGAAGTAAAGTCAGCAGTTTCCAGAGACTGAACTATAATGAATGTTTACGTAGAAGTTGATCTCAGATTCCTTAGGAATCCCAATCCCAATGTGACACACTTCTAACTTCTTATACAGTAGATATGTATTTGTTTTTAACAACCAGTAAACAAATTGTAAGGCTTTTGTTAGAGGCAGTACAAGTAGAATCAAGTACTATCTGGTGACCGCGATATTTTCAGCATGTGTTCTACAATTGAACGTTTCAACCTTTTATGTGAAGACAAAAACAGTGGTTCAATCAGTTGAACAAACAAGTTGGGGCAAAATATGATGAAAAATCTGCAGAGATACATAAGCAAGCATCTCTACGTATACACAAAACACCCTGTGCATTTATATATCCACGGCAATATACACAAATACCCTTGGAGAAAGCAAGTCCTCATATCTTAAGACAAGTATTTCCAATCAGCAAAGTATGGGCAATACATAAGCACCAACGTAAAGAAGAGCCACACGTAAGAGCAAGTGATTTATACATGGTCATATGCCTCCATTTTAAAGGACAAAAACAAAAAAATTCTTCTTGATTCTGATGCTCCCCACTCCCCCCCCAGATGACCACACCCCAAACACTTCCCTGGCTTCCTCCTCCCCTGCAATGAATGAAAGAGAGCCGGTGGGGGTGGGGAGGTAGGTGGCTATAGGCTGGGCTGCAAGAGAAGCGTCCCCAGAGGCAGGAAGTTTTGTTTTGCGTCTAAGGCACTAATACACATATACAGACACACTTCAGAACGTAGCTTAACAGGTGTCAGGAAACAAAGCAAGTTACTCCATGGCTGTTGTAGCCACCCTCAGAGCCAGCACACTGGAGAGGCCAAAAGAGACTTATACTGCCACACATATGTGCCCAACAAAAGACCACCTGCACCACATCCCCCCACAAACACACGCACACAAGAGACACAAACTCCTAGGAACGTGAACTTTCCCTAGTGGAGCAATGTCCGTGTCAGGGGAGAGAAATCAGAACCCAGACCCACCAAGATGCCTCCAAGCAAAGCAGCTTGCCGGATTCCGGGACATAAACAGCCCTGAGATGCTGGTCATACTGAATCCCCGAGCCCTTGTGGACACACGTCGTTATTGGTGTGACTGCTTCTGTTTGTTTCGCTTTCACCCGTTATTATTAGGAGGAGCAATAGCTGTCAGCTGCCCCATAAATACAGGGAGGGTGAGGGTCCTTTGAGGAGCGTGACAACCAGGAAGGGGAAATGGGAAACAGAAAAGCATGCAGCATGTTGAAACCTGTGTCCAAGTTGAGAGGCTGGAGCTCAGCGATGGGGAAGGCTAAGAGGAGGGGAGAGGAGCATGTGGATGTGTGTGTTTGTGTGTGTGTAAAAGGTAGACCGTGTCTGTGGATGGAGAAATCTAAGAGGAGTGGGAAATGGAAGGAGTAGGAAAAAAGGCAGGCTAGGAAGTTCCAGAATCGGAGGAGTGGGGACCACCAGCCCAGCATGGCAGACAGCAGACAGAAGGCAGCTAGAAGAGTCCAGAGCAGGAGAGAGAGCCCCCTTCACCTAGAGTGGGGGGCCTTTTTAGCATTATTTTAGTGGCTGCAATAAACGCAGCATCCTTCATTCTTTCTTTTAGAGGGTCTCTTTCCCCTCCCCCAGGTGAGAAATCACCGCCTCTCTCAAATATATATGTGCATATTTAATGCATAATCACACACACCACACATATTTATATAAACAGGTGAAATCGGGCACCGTCTACCAAGCCACGGAGTTAACTCCTTAAACACCCACCACCCCTTTCCTTGTTACAGCCTGATTGTTTCTCCTCCAAAGCGGTGGGTCCTCCATTTCACATGCTTATGCCTAGAATGTGAGTGGTGTGTGAGGACCTGTTTCTGCCTGTGTGTGTGTGTGTGTGTGTGTGTGTGTGTGTGTGTGTGTGTGTGTGTGTCTGTGTGGGAGCGCACTTCCCTTCTCTGCCCTACATCCCACCCAGAGAAGACCCCTCCCCATGCCAGCGGTCCAAGTCTTCACATCACCGGACAGCTTTGCATAGACAGCCAAGCAAGACAGCCCGCAGTGGGGCTGGGGGGGAGGGGACACAGACCCCCTCCACCCCCCCACAAAAAAACACAAAAAACTGGCCAGACCCAGAAAGTCCCTCCCGAGGCTGCCCCTCTCACTCACCGATCTGGATATTGTTGGGGAAATTGGCACCTACTACCGCGCCTAGGAAACCGGTGCAGAAGAAGGCAAAAATGTGCTGCATATTCCTTTTTGCATTGGCGAAAAAGAAGCCCAGGTCCAATCATAGATTTGGTGTTTTCCCCCCTTCCCTTTATTCCTCTCTCTCTTCTGCCTGTTCTTTTCCTCCTGCCGTTCCTTCCTTCCTCGCTTGCTTCCTGCCTGCCTTCTGCGAGGTTTGTCTGTTTCCCTTGGAATCCCAGCGCTTAAACTGCAGCGTTAACACCAACTGACAGCCAGATTAACTGAGCACGGAAAAGAGAAGCCTGTCCTCCTGCGAGCTGAGCGCTGCTCCCCCTCTCCCTCTCCTCTGCTCTCCTCTCCTCGCAGCCTGCCTCCCTCTCCCTCCCTTGCTCTCTCGCTCTCTCCCCCTCACGCTCTCACAGGCAGCCAGCTCTACGCCAGTACCCACCAGCGAGCCAGTTCCCGAGGCTTCCCAGCATCACCCCCTGCCTCTTCATCCTCACCTTAGTCTCCTTGCTGGGTGTGCCGATGGCTGGCTGGGCGGGCGGGTGAGGGGGTGTGATACCTGGAGCCTGCTCGCCTGAAAGGGACAGCCCTGCGGTCCCCTTCGCCCTCCCCCGCCTTCCTCAGCTCTCTCTGCCCCGGCTCCCCCAGCCCCCAGCCTGGCAGATGCAACTGGGAATGTGGGTTCAGCTGCAAGTCAGTAGGTGGCAGGGGGTCCCCACAGTAGTCCTCCATCCACCCGCTGCTTGATCTAGGTCACTTTTTCTGGGAGCGCAAGGTCTGTGCTGGATATATCTCCTGCACTCCACTGGCCCAATTATTCCTACAACTAATTCCTGAGGGAAGACCCTAGAAATCCCTCCTAGGAGCTTTAAAGGAAAAAAGCTACCCACCTCCCACACGGGGAGGAATGACAGAAAGACAGACCCAAGGCTCTGGAAGGCAGGTGTCTTGATTTGGACATTTGGTGGTCCCTGCTGCCTTTACAAGGGGAATTGGTGGTCTCTTCAATCCTGTGCATTTAAGATGAGCCCCCTTCCCCCTTCCCCTGCATTCCAGAGGAATCTATAGCATCAGAATCGTGTGGGTGTACAATAAAGGCTAAGGATACTTACACAGAGCAATTACATGAGTCATTTTGCAGGGATTCTAGTGAGAGGATCCAGGCTTCTTTCAGGGATCTCTGGATTCTGGTCCTGTCTAGAGTAAACTGGAACTCCATAGACCTTCCCGGACAGGCGCTTCTGCTGAAACAACCTATAAAGAGGACAGCTGTGTTCAGAGAAATTGTGTGGGTTGCAAAGCAGCAGTCCAAGCAGTCACAGGACTTTACACTTTCTGAACAAGCTTCACAGGGTTACCTCGCTGTCTTCTCATACCAGCCCTGGGAAGTGGCCCTGACTCTTATTTTACAGATGAAAAAAAACAAGGCTCCAGGGATTAAATCATAAAGACATAGATCTGATAAGATGGAGCCTGGACCTTCAGGACCAGCATACAATTCGACCTATGAACTTGAATGCTCTGGAAATTGCCAGTTGGTCCACTGCCCTGGTCAGAACTCCCACCCAACAGATGAAAATCCAAGAAAAGGAAAGTCCATTTTTGCTCAGTTAGAACAGGAGAGAATAGACTTTGGACCTAATTTTGCTTTGCCACTTGACTAGGCCATTTTATCAAAAACTCCTCTCTTCCCTCACCAAGATTACATAATCACAGACACACACAGGACAAGTGTTGGGATTTGCAAGAAATATCTGACTGTCCATGGAGCCCCCAAACTAGGAACAACTTGGAGGTCAGATGCTTTATGATTTCCTCTGTACTTTCACATGTATTAATTAGCTCAAGTGATTTTACAGCTAATGTTTATTCTTTCCCACAGGCCAGGTACTCTAAGCAGTGTTGCGTGCATCAGTTACTTGTTCAATAATGCCTGTGGCAGGTAATCTAATCCCCATTTTTTTTAAAAAAAAATCATTTATTTATTTATTTATTTTTGCTGTGTTGGGTCTTCGTTTCTGTGTGAGGGCTTTCTCTAGTTGTGGCAAGCGGGGGCCACTCTTCATCGCGGTGCGCGGGCCTCTCACTATCGCGGCCTCTCTTGTTGCGGAGCACAGGCTCCAGACGCGCAGGCTCAGTAGTTGTGGCTCACGGGCCTAGTTGCTCTGCGGCATGTGGGATATTCCCAGACCGGGACTCGAACCCGTGTACCCCTGCATCGGCAGGCAGACTCTCAACCACAGCGCCACCAGGGAAGCTCCTAATCCCCATTTTATAGATAAAGAGACTGAGGCCTAATCATTTACCCCTGTTTCACTGCTAACAGGGAAGAGATTGGGGATTTGAACACAGGAACCTCTACCATCACGTGCAAGCTATTAGCCCTTAGGCTCTAATAGAAGGAAGGACTGGGCAGGGATGTAGAGGCAGTGTCAGTATCAGCTTGGGAAGGTGTGAGAACAGTTCAGGAGAGATCACCTTTGAGGTCCCTGCCAACACGCCAGATCTGTGATTCAGTGATTCCATCTTAAAATTTCTCCATTTGCATTTTTTGTCTCTTAGTATTTTGAATGGTACCTGGGGATCTTTTAAGTTCTCTGAGCTTTGTGCCTGGTAATAATAATAATTAGGCTGTCACTGAAAGCTTCACACTTCTGTCACCTTTCAGAGCAAGATCTCAAAGCCCTTCACAAGGATTAATTAGCAAAACCTCAACGCCTACTTGTAATGGGTAAGATTTGCTTTGCTTACTTTGGGGCAGAGGGACTTAACGGAGTCAAAATGATGCATTTTTGATG
The DNA here is from genome assembly GCF_003031525.2 of Neophocaena asiaeorientalis asiaeorientalis. Classification (NCBI taxonomy): domain Eukaryota; kingdom Metazoa; phylum Chordata; class Mammalia; order Artiodactyla; family Phocoenidae; genus Neophocaena; species Neophocaena asiaeorientalis. Next base: position 5,199,602 of record NW_020174788.1, read on the forward strand.
ATCATTATAAATCATATAGTCAAATGGATTTTCCTAAAATATAGCTCTACCTATGTCATTGCCCTGCTTAAGTATGGTCAGTGGCTCTCCTTGGTCTATTAAATACATAATTATTCAATCATCAAGTAAACCCGGGGCTTACATATATCAAGCTTAGGCATCTAGGCCAAATACATTTAGGGTTAACTGTTTATCCTATTTCTATTCAAATGTTGGTAGAGAACCTACTCTGTATCCAACAGGGAGTCAGGTGCAGGGGTTATGGAAGGGAATCAGACACAGTCTCTGCCTCAAGCCAGGTGAACGTGGTGGAGGAGGAATACAGAGGAAACCAGCCAAATGTCATCCAAGGCAGCCCACAACACGTGCTCTAATAGAGATGTGAGCTCGACACTGGGGAGCAAAAGAGGACGCTACCAATATGTCTGTCTGTGGGGAACCAGCAGGGCTTCAGAAGAGCTGAGCAGGGAAGGAGGAAAGGACAGGCAGAAAGTGAGGCCTGAGGGAAGACATCAAACCAAGGGGAGAGCACCTGCAGGGGCTGAAGGCGGGTGAGGACGCCATATGCTCCATGAGCCTGGAGCCAGTGGTGCAGACTGGGAAGAGAGGGCAGGGAAATACGAAACCTTGAAAAGGCCAGGGTCAGGATTTGGAAGCCACTGAATTGCTGGCAGGCAACAGAGAGCCGTGGGATGTTTTTAGCATGAAGGTTATATGACCAGGAATGCATGTGAGGACAAAGAGACTGACCACTGGTGGAAGGTGCTTTTCTTATGTCTCAGCCTCAGAGATTGGGACTGTGTGTCATACATTCCCTAAGTAGCGTATTCTGATGTCATCCTTCATTAGTTTTTTCATACCTTCCCTCCCTACAGCTCCCAATCTATTTGCCATCTCCAGTATCAGTCTGGAAAGACTTGACAGTTCATAGTCTGTTGTGATTGATGACAAACCGACCCTACAGATACATGTTAAACTGTGATTGACACAGCATTTGTACATCTTACATGTCACTTCATTCTCCTAACAACCGTGCAAGGACAGGAATTAGAACCTATTTTTACAGATGAAATATGGCTCAGAGTGGCTAGATGGTTAGCTTAAGACAGTAGTTATCAACGGGCAGGGATTTTTCTCCCCCAGGGTATATTTGACAATCTCTAGAGACATTTTTGGTTCTCACAACTGGGGAGGTGTGATTGGCACCTGGTGGGTAGAGGCCAGGGATACTGCTGAACATTCTACAACACACAGGACCTGCAACGAATTATCTGGTCCAAAATACCAGTGGTGCTGAGATTGAAACACCTTTCTTAAGGGCGCATAGCAGCTAGCACACCCGGGACTAGACACCAGCACTGCATTCTGGTCTCCCTCTCCATTGTATGACATTGCAGAAAACTGAGATTCATCTTCTTTCAAGACTTTTCACATTTTAAAATGGGATCCCTGGAGATGGGTGTCCCGTAAAGTCCAAATGGACCAGTATCTCATGGAGGGACTCCAGGCGTTTGACAGGCCAGCGGAAAAGCTCTCCTAATGTAGCTCAAATTGTGCCCCAGAGATAGCACGGCACCCAATCCCCTAATCAGTTATGACGTATCCTGGTTCACGTCTTCCACATACTATAAGTCCCACCACCACGTAGGCAAAATAGCCTCAGGTTTATTTATTTGGCTTTGGCCTTACACAAATCAAGGAGAATGGTGTTGGCCAGGGGGTTCACATTCACACGCCTCCTTGGGCCAAGCCGGGAGATGAATGAAGTGAGCGAGCCTCCGCGCTGGGGAGAAGGCAGTGCGGACAGAGAGAACTAGAACCTATACGCCCTGTGCAAAGGTGGTTGCAGGGCTCTAAGGCAGCTGATTGTTGCCATAAGGAGATGTAGGCCCAGGGTGGCCAGATCTGATTTTTTTTTTCTTTCGAAAGAGAGCAGAAATATGGATTTTGTGTGTGGGTTTTTTTTTTTTAAATATATAAAGTACAACAACTGCTTTGGACAGAAAAAAATAAAAAAAGGCAGAGGGAAGTGTCTCTGGACTTGATCTGGCCCACAGGCTACCGAGTGCCAGTTCTAGTTCAGTGGATGGTAACCACCAGCCCCAGTGTCAACTTGGGGACAAGTCCATTTTGTCTCTGGGCCTCTGTTTGCTCATCTGTAAAAAGACAGGGGTACCTTAGGTGATGGCTACAGACTGTTCTGGCTCTGATACCCTGCGGGTACATTTGACAGCAGAGGCCCACGGAGGAAGAAAACCTCCCTGGCCTCACATCTCCATCTGGAAAACATGCGGGTTGTACCAAGGTCTCTTCTGGCTTGAATGTTTTGGGCTTCTAGTGTGAAACAGTTCAAGGGTGGGGGAAGCCATCAGAATTATGATCTGAGAACACGTCGCTGACCGCTAACAGACTGGGTAAATGCAATCAGAGAGAGGGTGCCTCTGTGGCTTTTGAAAGGCCCTGTTTTAAAAGATGTAGGAAAAGCTAATAATGATAATATTTTTCATGTCTTTAGCACAATTCCTACAGAAGGTTTTCAAAATACTCCACAGACTGTGTGTGACAGGAGCACCACCCCAAAGAATGTAATCATCCACCCTGGATCTCTGCCAGGTTTAACAGCATTTTCTTTTTTTTTTTCCCTCCTTCTTTCAGTCTTACCTCCCCTTCTCACATAAATGGCAGCATTTTCATAAGCCCTCAGCATTACTAGGTAATTAGGGAGCAGTGCAAGTTCTGGAAAACACCCTGGGGCAGGATCAATGCCTTAAAAAAAAAAAAAAAAAAATCTATTCCAGGGGGAAGCTCCTACACAGAGCCACTGTTACTGTAGAGATTGGAGGCACTAGCTATTTCTCCAAAGCAGCCGTGCTTTCAGAAAGGCCACCTGGGCACTGCTCACAAGGGCAGGTGTCCAGAGCACAGAGCTTTCCACGGCTCTCCTGAGAGGCTCTGCAGCTCTCCCGACCCTGGTCTACAGACCAGACAGTCAGGCTCTCAGAGCATCCTCATCACATGATTTTGGATGGGCCATTTAACCCCTTTGTCTCAACGTCTTGTCTGTGAATGAGGCTTAATGAAAGCACTGTTGCGCTTGGAGGGCCTGGCAGGGCTCCAAGCACACAGTAAGGACTCTGCGGCCGTGATCACATAGGGAGGGGTGAAATGTTTTTATTCTCGCCTAGTGCTTGGAGTCCAGATTCCTCCCGACTTTGGGGCCCTTCCATACGGTTCCGATCTCCTTCTGGAATCTTCTCTTAAAGTTCAGTTTGCCAATCTCCTCTTAAGGGCTGTGTCACTTCCCCACATTCTCAAAACATTTGTCCATCAGGACATACACGCTTCTGGGTCTACCAGCCCCCCTTGCCCCGGAACCTATTCCTCCCCTCATTCCTCCCAGATCCCTCAGTGATACTTTCATTCATCCCATCAACAAGCTAAGTACGCCATATCCAACCCATCAGCAAATTCTCTGAGCTTTCCTTTAAAAATACAGCCAGAAACCACCACCTTTCCACCCCTGGTCATTCATCCCACCGTCATCTCTCATCTGACCCATGGCGATCTTTACCAACTTTCATTTCCCCTCCTTCTTTACCCGCCCCCTCCCCCATTCCCACCATGGCAACATAATTTGTGCTCTGTATAACAGCCCGAGTGAAACTTTGGTCACTCTCGGCTCTAAAATAACCAGGAGCGTCACATCATACTTAGAATAAAATCCAAACCTTGGCTACTGGCTGCCCCTTCAACCCCCCTTCCCTTGTTCACCCTTACCCCATTTGCACTGGCCCTCTTCCTGTCCTTTGGGTACACTAAACACCATCTCGACTCAGGACTTTGTACTAGCTCTTCTTTCTGCCCTCAAGCTCCTCTCACAGAAATCTACATTGCTTCCTTCCTCACTTCATTCAGGCTTCTGTCCAAAAGTCTCCTGCTTACTTTATCTGAAATGATAGCCCACCCCCTGCCATGATTTTTGTTTCCCTAACCCTACTTTATTTATTTATTTGCAGTATGTATCACTACCTAAATACAGTACCTATTTATGTGTTTATCATTTGACCCATCCTAGAATGGATCTTGTTCTCTCCAGTGCTCAGCATCTAACACAAAGTTAAATTCTCCATAAACACTTGTTGAAATGATGGATGGATGGTCCTTATCCTCTCCTGAAATACTCTTACTTTTCTCTGACACATTCTAATTTTTTAAGACCCAATTCATTTCCCATCGTCTCCACAATGCCCTCCCACACCTATTTTGTCCTCCCTGTTACTTATTACTTACTGGTTTTACTTGATATTCAACTAGCTCCTGCCACTTCATTTTTAGCTCCTTGGGGGTCAAGAAGCCCACCCATAACATTTTTAAGAGAGATTTTTTTTTCAGTACTTACGATGTGCCAGGCACAGTGCCAGGATACACACCTGACTTGTGTCATGTGATGTTCACAGCAATCCTACAAAATAGGACCCCTTATTATTCCGTTTACAGGTCGGGGAAGGAGAGGTGGGGAGGTCCAGTTTCCTGTCCAAGCTTATATAGCTATTTAGAGACAGGGCAGGGATTTCAACCTAGATCTGCCTGGTTCCCAAGGCTGGTCCTCCTAACCGTTTTCCTATACTGTTTCAAGAGCCATGCTCATCAATTTGGTTAATTTGCATTAGGCAGGCCCTTGCACCGTACCTCCAGAAAGGTAAAGGTCTTTGCTTCAGGGCACGTGGCTAAGAGATGACCTAGCCCAGTGAGTCCTCATGTTCAAAACCCCATCCTGTAGGATCTCCAGTATTAACTGAACAGGGCTCTAAGAAGCCATTGAGAAAGCATGTATGAGACTGGAATTTGCTTCAAAAAACAAATATGTCTTGAAAAAGAAGATAAATCAATGTTTCTCTTCCACATCTGGTAACGTTCTCTGAGGGCAAACAGTAATTATGGTGACTATTGGAGTCCCTACCCACCCCATGGCCAGAGGAAGATTTTAGTCAATTTTTAGGGGACTCAAAACATAAATGATTCTAATTGACTGTCATATTCCTAGGACTAAATTTTGCTGCTTGCCCAAACTTTAGAGTCTCCTTTATTACTCTAAGACAGACAAAATCATGCAGAAGGAAAAAAAAAAAAAAAGGCTAGGAGTGGGGCATCTCCTATGTGGAAGGGAAGCAGGTAGAATGTTAGGGTTGGAGGGGAATTTTGAGATCATGGGGTCCAACACCATCATCTTACAAATAAAACAGGATTTAAGAAGGGTTAAGTCATTTGCCCTGGGTCACCCAGTAGATAGAGGCAGATCAGGGACTTGAAACCCAAGTTCACTGCATGTTGAGTGTAGTTTGTGTAGTTTGTGTCACAGTGAGACCTGACATTTAGGCTCATTTAAAGGGGTTCAAGTCAAGTCTATAAAAGCTACAGCTCAGAGAGACATAAAAGAAGAGGCCCAAGTTAGATTCATCTTTTAGAAGAAGCAGATGGAGTTGCTGGAGAACATGGTCTGCCCACCAGCCCCTAGTTCATGTGGTAATTTTTCCACTAAAGACTTCTGAGATGATATACCTTCTGCATAACAGACAAGGAAGGTCAGATAGCCCACATGTTACCTGACAGTTGATGGCAGAGAGAACCTTACATGAGAATAAACACAGGCAAGAGTTTATACAAACTTCCCTAGTGTCCTTAATGAGATGCCCTAAGTAAGACCTAGCTCTCCCCTCCTCTATACCTCACTTTGTGTTTATCCCTTCCTTTCTCTGTTTATCCTTTTTATGGACCCCGTCGGATAAAGCATTCCCTGAGCTCCCACGCCTTGTTCCCACCTCCTGCCATCCCATATTATTGCTGGGGTAGATTCACATCCTCACTGACCCAGTTCAACACCTGCCTACTCTGAGCTGGTCAACTGCTCCAGCCTCATTTCCATCCCTTCAGCTAAGCAGAAATAGCCTCTTGGCTCTGGAAGAATAGAACAGAGGGCAGGTGTGGCACAAGGGAATCAGCCTCCTTGGGGAAAGTGAGGATTGTAACGTAGTAATGTCTTTAATAGTAGCTCTCACTTACCGTCATATACAGTTCACTGTGCTGAGTACTTTATACATATTATACCACTCAACCCTTATAACAACCCTGTGGCTTTGTGGGAAGACCCACTTTGCAAGTGAGGCACACCTAGTCTGTTAGTCTTCAAAGCCTTTGTTATTCACCACTAAGCTCCATGTGTTTCCCCAGCAAACCCTGTGAAAGCAGTATTATCAACTCTTCTTTATTTAACAGGTGATAAGACTAACTCAGGAAGCTAAAGCACTAGCCTAAGGATACACAACTAGTGAGAGGTAGAACCGGGTCTCAAGCCAGATCACTTCTCCCCCTGTTTAACGTCGCCAGTTTCTGCTTCCCATGATGCTTCTCACTCTTTGAGGGGTCAACAGTCTCCCCACTCCACCTTTCCCCAGCCCTGGAAATCAGGGAAAAGGCAATGATTCCTGGCTCTTACTCTTGAGATGAAGCTCTCGGCAGGGCCAATGATGCCGTGAACTTCATGGCCTGTATATCATACATAAAATTATATGGTTCTCAAAGGAAATAAAACTTGATGGTGCAATATTGTCTTGCACTAATTTCATAGCAAAAGTATATCATTTCAACTGAAATAGTGTCAACCTGGCTTTGGTGGGTTTACCTGGAAAACTAACCACTATTATTCATGTATAACAGTTTCTATGAAAAAACTAACCATGATTTGTATGTAACGCTTTTTACCTGAATGTAAGGACATACACTCCCTGAACTCAAACCAACAGTAAGACTTCAAGTCACTGGCAAACTGTTTAGGCCATAAGAATTCTATCAATGGGAAGGGTCTCTAGAGTCCCCTCCTGACACCAGAAGGTACAACAGTTGATGAGAACATCGTGGCACTTTCTCTCTAGAGGGATGGGATAGGAAAGAAAGTGTTTCACTGGGGCAAACGGCATCTGGAAGCACCTAACAATGACCGTCTTCACCCAGTGCCAAGCATAAGTACCTGGCTTTGTCCTGGAAGTTAAATGTGAGGATGTACTTCTCCAATCTCAACTCTCTGGGGCCGGACAAAAGCATACCCTGCCAGCAGCACCAGTTAGTGTGTCTAGCCCGGACAGGTTCCCGCAGCCAGAGGTACTCCCAGAATGAGTGGGCTCCCACACTGCATGTCACCGCCCTATGGCAACCCTGGAATAGGAATAGTTCTGTGGTTACAGGATGTCCCACTAAAGGGCAGAAGCGAGAAATAATAACGGAGACAGAGCTAGGGAGGCAGTGTCTCAAGGGCAGCTCTAGAAATTTCTATATTTCCTCTGGTATGAATATGTACAGAAGCATTTGGCAGGATAAGTACCTTGAGAGGCAGAAGTAGTTAAGATCTGTGGCCTAGTGGTAGGCAATCCTGGATGTCAGACACCCAGGCCTTTGCGTCAGCAGTCTCCCCACGTGGCTCAGGGAGCCGTCTACCTTCGTGACAGTTGTGCTTTCTTTGCCGTGCACTTGCTGAGCTCTGTGTCTGCAATGGTTGAGCAGGGCACTGCGACCCCAGGCTGGAAAGCTATGGAGGGAGAGTGGGCATAGAACACACTTAAACTTCTCTCCCAACCCTTTCACATTAAAGCGTCAGGGTTCCTTCTGCCACAGAGCAGTCCCTCCTCCTGTGGGCCCCCAGTTCCCGACCTCCTCTTCCCCAATAGAAGTAGCCTCCTTTGCACCCTTGAAAGCTAACGAGCCCCTCCTGATCTGCCGTCCCTGCACCGGCCTCCCAAGGGTCTCTTCTGACTCGGCCACAGCCTCTCAAGACTCTGAAGCCAACTCTCCCAGGGGAAGTCCAAGTCGCAGCTAGGTGCTGTGGCATCACCACAGGAAGCAGAAAGACTTGGCCCAGGATTAAGCCCTGAAAATGAGCGCCTCAAGGGGCTGGCTGGGGAAGTGCAGTCACTAGCTCTCCCAGTGCTGTAGGATCCCAGGCACTGATCAGAATAACAGGCATTATTTCTCAAGGACCCTCTGACCACTATGAAGATGGCCCTGAATTTAGCCTAAAACAGTAGGTGTCAAAGCCAAGCTGGCCAAAAGCTAACCCACGTGATTATTAACTACATATTTGCCCAACTAATATTTAGAACATGAGCTCTGGACTCAGAATGCCTGGGTTTGTAGGTTAGCTCCAAGGCTTATTAGTGTGTAACCTTGAGCGAGGTACTTCAGCTCCCTGAGCCTCCCTTTCCTTGTCCGTAAAATGGGGGGTAATAATATGTAAGAGGGGTGGTGTGGGGATCCATTGAGAAGCTGCATGTGTAGCACATGGCACAATGCTTCATAAACGTTAACCTTCAATACATGTTCATGGTTAGCCATGATTTATTGGCATGTTATTTGGGCCAGCACTGAACTGGATACGTGGGATAAGAAAGGTCATTTCTCTCCTGTTTTCTCTACTAAGACAAATAAAACGAGGAATTTGGGACAGACGTGGAGATGTCTGTGCCACCTTAGCCCCTGGAAGATGCGTTCCAATGATGGGACAGGAAAGCCCAAGTTCAGTGCAGGAAGACAAGGTGAAGGTTCACAGAGGAATCTTTGGAGCCTTATAGAGAAGACCCTCTCACTCATAGCTTGAGGGCAGTGGAGGGTCTAGACACTCAAGGCTACCTGAGAGCATCCTTGATGGAGCTGCTAACCAAACCTTCCAGAGCTTAGCATTGGAATGGATCTGTATCCTACTTAACCCTGTAGACTTGGAAAGAGGTGGGAGGATCTCTTCTCAATGCCCTAACCTGTAGCAAGGAGGCCTATCCAGGCCAAGACCCCTTTTACTTTAGGCTGAAAAAGCTGAGCTCAGGAAAGCATTTCTTCATAAGAGAGAGTAGGATATAATGGGTAAAAGAGCAGGCTGTAGAGCCAGCGTCCCTGTGGTTGAATTCCCATTCTGTTCATCACTAACGGTTGATACCTCGGGAAAATCATTTAATTCCTTTGGGCTGTAGTTTTTTTTAATCTGTAAAGTGGTGATGATAATAGGACATCAGAAATTTGTTTTGAGAGTAGTAATTGTAACAGAGTGTCTGACACAGTAAATATTCAAGTGTTAGCTGTTATTATCAATGCCTCAAATCTCATAGCCTCTTCCTTCTCACAACCTCACATTCTCCATGTGAGTTTCTAAGAAGGAAATATTTAAGCTGTTCTCTCTTTACCAGGCTGGACCATCTCCACTTGCAGTAAACAGCTTTGTTTTTCTGAACTTTACATCTTGCCTCCACGCAAACGTAGCTTTTAGCCAACGCAAAACTCAGCCTCCTGGAATTCAATCCCAGTTTTGGTACCGATCACAAGGTGGGGATTCAAGAAACGACAAGCAGTTCCTTAGAGAGTGAATCTAAGTTGTGTCTGGGGGTGTTAAATATGTGGGTGAGGATTATGGCTTAGAGCAGTGGTTCACTGGGTAATGAGCTGGGGTAGTGGAGGGGGATGGTTTTGCCCCCTGGGGGACATTTGGCAAAATGTCTGGAGACATTTTTGATTGTCACTACTTGAGGGGGGAAGGTTTGTTCTTGGGACCTAGGGATAGAAGACCAGGATGCTGCTCAACATTCTGTAATGCACAACCTCCCACAACAAAGAATGGTCTGGCCCCAAATGTCAATAGTGCTGTTGGTTGAGAACCACTGGTTTAGAGGGAGATACTCTGGGAAGACAGACTGAGGACAGATTATTGAGGACAAGTCTAAAGGGAGTCGCTGGAGGCTTCTGAGCAGGAGAAGTGATATGTTCCATGCTGTGCCTTAGAGAGATATCCAGGAGACCTAGGTGGGAGCCAGTTAGGAAGTCACTGCAATTAGAATTAACTAGGTGAGTTCCAGGATTAGGGCCACGGAAGAGGATGTAAAAAGGAAGTGTTAAGTGCGGATTTAGTTTCTATACAAGCTCTCTACCACTCATCACTTCTTATCCCCCCAAATCCATATTTGTACTATGATTAGATAAATACCATCCATTTCTGAACCAAGTAGAATATTATGAATACACTTTCTCTCCTGTACAACTTTTTATTTTTCAAGCTTAGTAAATGTCTTGTGTTTACTTTTATTTAATTACATAGTACAGGAAAAATATAAAACAACTTCAGGCTGGCGGTTATATCAGGGAGGGGTAAGGGAATTGGATAGCAGAGGGTTGTTTCAGCAGTAATTAGAACATTTTATTTTTTGGAGGGGGAAAAAAAAAGCGCTGACTCTGGTACAGCAGAAATGTTTGTTGCAATATTTTCTGAATTTTATGTGGTTGAAATGCTCATATTAACTCTTTCATACAAAGAAAGGTGTGATATTAGACTTCAGCAAGGGAGAATTAGCAAATATTTTCAGTTTACTGAATGTAAAGTTAGAAAAAGAAAAGTGAACAATTATAAAAATTATATGTTAGTGTTTTGAGCCAAGTACAGTAGAAGTATGGGAATGATAACCAAGGTAAGAATTGTGAAAAGTAGAAAATGTTGTGAGCGTGTGTCGGTGTATGCGTGTGTGCTCACGCTGGGGGTGGCCAAGGAAGATGAGTTATTCTTTAGATATGCTAAGCTCAGTTTCCTGCAGTATGTCTTTGTGGAGATTTGGCCTTAAGCAAGCTAGGTCTGGGATTCAGGATCACAAGTCAAGGGGAACCTTGGAGTCTGGGTAGCATCTACTTGGGGGAGGGGTGAGTGAGTGGAGCTATAGGAGCCGCCAGGCTTTCCAAGAGAGGATGTAACGTGAAGAGAGACAAAGTTGACAGACCAAACCTCGGAAACTACCAATATTCTAGAGGCTAAGGAAGAAGAAGATATGTTAAAGGAAACCAAGGAGAGATTCCAGGAGCTAGAAGAGTATAAGAAGAATATGTTGCCATGGAAACCAAGGAAGAGATGTTTTCTGAGAAGGAAAAGGTGGACAGTGGTGTTAAAGGCTATGGAGAATGAAGAGGGTTGGACTGAGAGAGCTCCACTGGATTTGGTGATAAGTAGTGCAATAGGGAATCCTTAAGAAATCGATTTCAGTAGTGTAAGGGGCAACTCATTCATTCATTCATTCAAATATGTTTATTGAGTACTTACTGTGTCATGATGCACTGTGATTATCTGAGGAAATGAGCTAAAAGGGCTCCCTGCCCTCCAGATGCTCACGGTCTGGCGCTTAAATTTATAACATAATGTGGAGCTCATCATTTCTATGATAAAAGCACGCACAGGATGTGATGGGATCACATTAGCGAAGACTTCCTAGAGGGGGTGACATCCAAACTGAATTTTAAAGGATGAAGGATGAATAGGAGTCAGCCATTTGAATTAGGGATGAGGGTTGGTAAAAAAAAAAAAAAGGAGACAGTTTTCCAGACAAAAGGATTAGCATGAGCCATCTTAGAGCCAGGCGAGATCATGGTGAGTCTTCAAGGAACCAGAGTATTCAGAATGGTTGGAGTGGCAAAAGATGAGCCCCGGTGAGCTATGTAGGGGCCAGACCAGGAAGGCCCTTGTGTGTTGCAGTGTAGCATTTGGACTTTATCCTGAAATTGACCAGGGGCGACCAGACCTACCTCTAAAGACTGCCTTAACCTGCGTAGGTTTACTGTTAACAGAGTTGCTTAGAGCAGCCCATAGCTTCAAATCATTGCGTCTGGTATTTAGTAAATATTCAGAAATATTTGTTGAATTAATGAAAATATGTAAAATCAATGAATCTCAATCATTCATTCAAGAAAGTGGACTTATGAAATAGCAGTGTGGAGGAGGAACAGAGAGGAAGTAGGAGAGTTAGGATTTTTGTCTATTTCCCCTATTTCAAAGAATAGCCACATTATAAGTTTACATAAATATGTACTCATCATAGCAAATGCTAACACACAAGTATAAGACAGTTCAAGTCACCTAAAAACCTTCCCCACTAAGACAACCACCATCAACACTTCTGTGACCATTTTGTTTCTGCATCGTTTTATAAATACAGAGTCATCGACATTCATATATCTACATGTCTGTGAAATGAGATCATAGCTTGCGTGTTTTTCCATGGATATACTTTGTATTGCTTATATTGGGGGTGGAGTGAGCAAATACTGAACACGTTTATCTACTGAAAGAAGTGTCAAAGGGAGGACGACAAATGAAAGATTTAAGAGAACAGATGTGGAGATGCAATCAGCAAAATCAAGAATATGGAAGTCTCTTTAGAACAGATTACCTGTTTCTTCAACAAATATGTTTCAAGGAAAACAAAAAAGATAGAAGCAAAAACCTTTAGATCACATAAGACTCAATAGACATATCAACGATATACAACATTCAGACCTTGTTTGCATAGTGAATTAAATAAACGATGAAAAAGAATTTTAGAATCACGTGGATATTTGAGCTCTGATAGGATATTTGTGTATAAAAGAAAAAAAACTACTGTTGATAGTTTATATGTACTAAAGATGTTGTGTTTGTTTCTATAAGAGCCCTTTATAAACATACTGAAATATACTGTGTATGGATGAAATAATAGTATCTGGGATTTGCTTCAAAATAATCCAGTAGGGCTGTGCATTGGGGGGTCTACTGATGAGACAAAATCAATCATGGATGATGACTGTTGTAATTAGGTGATGGGTACTTGGAGATTCATTGAACTGTTCTCCCTACATTTGTTTATATTTAAATTTTTCACCATAAAAGTTAAAGAAAAAAATGACGAAAGAAAAAAGAATGGAGAGAAAAAAGGGACTCAGTAGGAAAAACAGAGAGAGAGAAAAGAAAACCTTTGACTGTGGGATTAACTAGGAGATGTGCAGTAGGTGTCTGCTTTAGAGGATGGGAATAAAACATCCTCAGAGATACGAGGGAGGGTGGACTCTGGGAACCAGAGCCAGGGGAGAAGAATTTGAGAGGCTTGGTCTCTCACAGCCTCAGCTGAAGTACAGGAAACTGTATCTGGAAGCTTAAGCAAAGTGGGCTCAGAGGATCCACTGTGGAGTCAGAAATAGGCTACCAATTAGGGATGGAAAAAAGGATTGTGGGAACAGCATTGGGGGTGCCTGCTGAGAGGAAGGAGCCTGAATTAGACATAGATCTGGGCAGCACAGTTAGGACTTGAGCAGCAAGCCCTCAAATAAGCAAAGGAGAGTAGACAAAATAGATTTTCCCAATTCTTTTTATCCTGATCACCTTCTCCCCTTCCTCAGTGTCCCAGTATTTAGTCTTAACCATGCAATCTATTACTAGTGTCTACACTGCTGGTGAAGATACAGCTATAATCCCCTGAATGTGTACCAGGTATTGCGCTAAGTGCATTTTGGCCTTAACTCATTGAATCCTCACAACCACGTGACAGAAGTGCTATCACCTTCATTTTATCCCTTCATTTATTCAAGAATAAATTGAAGACCTACTATGTGCCAGGCATTGGGCATGTTGAGTGTGCAGTGGTAAATAAGACACTTATGGATTCCTGGCTTAGTAGAGCTTGACGTCTAAAGGGTGCGACAAATTAAAAGAATTGATTACAGAAAAGTTTGTATTTAATTAAATTTGTGATAACTGCTACAAAAGTAAAATAGGAAGTTCTATGAGAGTGTACGAAAAGGAAATGTAAACTTCTCGGAGAAATTTTCCCTTAGAAAATAATATTGAAGCAGAGACCTGAACCACGAATGGCAGTGAGCTGGCGAAGAGGCTTAGGGGAAGAACATTGTAGACAGAGAGAAAGGGAAAAACCAGAGGGTTCAAAAGCCCTGAGGTAAGACTGATGAGCACAGTGGGTCAGTTCCGATACCCTTTGTATTCTTTATTTAGCTTGTGGGACTTCAGTCTAAGGGCAAGGGAAAGCTAAGGAAGAAAGTAACATCATCATATTTATAGTGGACAGTAATCTAAGAGAGGAAGCACAGAATAGGCGGAGTCTAAAGACATTCGGGATGCAAATTCAAGCAACAGGAACCGGTGATTGAAAATTTAGGGTGTTAGGAAAAGAGAGAGGGGCGTCAAGAATGACTCCCAAGTCTGGCATGAGAAACAAAGGTTCAAAGCCGTAACATCTCCCGTTGAAGATCATGCAGTGAGAGAGGAGATTGGGAAACCAAGATTCTAAAGCCGTTTACATTACTGACCATCAGTGAGTTTTTGTGGAATGCTTATGAAAACAGCATGCCACAGTGTTTTCACTGAACCCTTGTTTTCTTTGAGGAAATAGTGACCACCAAGGCCCTTTGAGGTGATCAACTCAAGACTCAGAAATGACAGCATGCTGTGTTGAATGGGTAGGACTTACTTGTTTTCTCCCTGTTGAGACAGAACCTGCGGCAAATGAATCACGGTTCCTGCTGAAAACAAACACCTCCACCCATGGGGAAGAGGCAGTCTGGTGGCGTGACGTGGTTGAAGTTCAAGAACCCTGGGTTGAATTCTAACTCTTTTGTCAATCAGCTTCTATGCTGAGATAAGATACAGGGTGTGGGGAGGAACCAAAGACTGAGCTATGTAAAAAGCTAACCAAGACCCAAGGCTCACGTGGGGTGGCTTGGGATTTCCAAGTTGGTCAGTGCATACAGCCAGCTGGAGAAACAAACCAGGGATTAACATTCAAATGAATTTTTACTGCGCCTACTCTAAGCCATAGACCAAAACGACTGGAAATTCCTGGAGCATACATTATCTCAGTAAATCCATGCCACCACTAACTCTCCTCTTACTTCATTTTTCACATTCTGCCACCTCATGAGCTGAATGGAACACAGGAAATCATTGAGTCCACTCCACTCACTTACAGACAAGAAAATAAAAATCTGCAGAGTGGAAGCGATTTGCCCAAGGACACATAGCAAGTTAACAAGAGAAGAGGAACTAAATTCCTAGCCTCCTAGACTCTTAGGGCAGGGTTCTTTCTGCTAGACAAGCCTAGGCTTTCTGGTATTTATTCTGCCTGGTAATAGTAATAGTAATGTTCCTGAAAAGGATTTATTCATGCAACAAATACACGCTGAGAGTCTCATTTGTGCCAGACACTGTTTTAGCCTCTGGGTAAACAACAGTGAACAATATAGATGAATATTCATGCCTCCGTGGAGCTTATACCCTAGTAGAGGAGGCAATAAACAAGATAAATATGTATAGTCAAGAGTATGTTAGATAGTGATGCATTTTAGGGATCAAAATTCCTGCAACATAAGGGTGTATAAAATACTGGGAGCAGAGTACAATTTTAGATAGAGTGGCCAAGGAAAGTCTTAACATGATGTCTTTTGAGTAAAAACTTAAGGGAAGTGATGGAGCTAGCCTCGTAGGCATCCGGGAGGAAGCATCTCAGACATGGAACGTGAGTGAAAAGGCTCAGAGTTGGGGTCATACCTGGAATGTTGGGGAACAGCAAGGTTGGCTGACCTGGAGAGAATGAAGGGGAAAGGATTAAGATATGAGGTTAAAAAGGAAATGGGGTCCAGCCCACGTATGACTGTGTGAGTCAAAATAAGGACTTGCATTTTTATTTTGATTAAAATGGGAAGTCATGGTGATGGGGGAGCCCTGAGTGACCCTGGCTGCACTTGTGTGCTGAAAGTAGATTAAAGGGGGGACAAGGGCAGAAGCTCATCAGTTAGGAAACTATTGAAGTAATCAACGCAAAATCTGATAGTGTCATAGATCAGAATGTTGGCAGAGGGTTTTGTGAAAAGTAATTAAATTCTGGATGTATTTTGAAGGTAGAACAAATAGGATTTGCAAGAAGGCTGGAAGTGGGGAATGAGAGAGAAGTCAGGGATTATACCAAGGCAACCAGAGGGATGGAATTGCCATTAACAAAGCATGTTTTGTGGGGGTGGGGAGAATTTCATGAGCTCATTTTTAGACATATGTTTAATTTAAAATGCCTATTAAACATGCAGGTAGAGATGTCAAGCAGGAAGTTAGCTATGCGAATCCGGGGTTTGTGGGAGACATCCGGGCTGGGGATATGCACTTGTCTGTGTAGGGGTGGTATTTAGAGCTAGGAGATGGGATGAGATCAACTGTGGAGTGAGCACAGATGTAAAAAGAGAAGCAGTTCAGGGACAGAGCCCCGGAGCATTTCAACATTCCGATGTCAGGGAGATGCAGATGATCTAGCAAAAGAGGCAGAGGAAGCATCCAAAAGTGTGGGAGAAAACCAGGTGAGTGTGGCATCCTGGAAACCAAGTAGAGAAAGTGCTTCAAAGGAGAACAGAACGAACCCCTGCGTCAAAAGCTGCTGGTGGGAAAACGTAAGATTAGGACTGAGACATGTCTCGTGGGCCAAGGCAAAGGTCTTTCTTCACCTTAATGAGAGAGGGTTTTGCAAAATGTTTGAGGAGACAGAAACCTGCTGTGGGCCGAACAGAGAACAAAAGGAGAGAAATTGAAGACTGACTTTAGGCACATCTTCCAGGAGATGCTGCTGTAAGGAGAACTAGTGAAAAGGGTGCTGTTGACAGAGGGGGAGACGAGAATAATAACAGCATGTCTGTATGCTAATGGATCCGACAGAGAAGGGGGAAAAGTGATGCAGGAGAGAGAGGGCAGACTTGCTGGAATTAGTCCTCGCGTGGGTGAGAGGATCATGATGTTCTTATCTGAACACTTCACTCTGTCAAGTGGGAAGCAGGTCAGAAGCTGTGAGGTAAGAAGGAGAAGGTGCTGGGGGTTTGAGAAGAAACGAGAGAGTGTGAAATGATCATTGGGGAGAGTGGGAAGGAGAACGGCCGGGGGGAATGTAGTACGATGGCAGCTTTAAGAACTTACTTAGTGATCGCAGGTTTAAAGAGAAATCAGTAGTTGTGGCTGGGGTTTATTTTGGGGCCTTTCTTTTACACATTCTACCCCTGAGTAGATGAAGAATTAAATTTTACCGTGACTGTAGTTCAGGAAAGCCAATGTGGTGAAAGGGTGTGCATTTAGGAGTTCAGAACCTGGGGAAGGGAATTAAGGGTTGTCAAAAGAGAATGAATGTAATGAATGATCATATAATATAGCAAGATAAGGAAGTGAGTGAGGCCATAGGTCAAGGGCCTAAGGACAGTATAAAGCTGACGGGATCGGGCTTCCCTGGTGGCGCAGTGGTTAAGAATCCGCCTGCCAATTTAGGGGACACGAGTTCGAGCCCTGGCCCAGGAAGATCCCACATGCCGCGGAGCTACTGAGCCTGCGCTCTAGAGCCCACGAGCCACAGCCACTGAGTCCACGTGCTGCAACTACTGAAGCCACGCGCCTAGACCCTGTGCTCTGCAACAAGAGAAGCCACCGCAATGAGAGCCCCGCGCAACACAACGAAGACCAAACACAGCCAAAAATCAATAAATAAATAAATTTAAAAATAAAGCTGATGGGACCAATGGATTGCAAAAACAGGGGGAGTCAAAGATTGCTGGAGACAGGAAGTCCAGCAAATGAGCTTGGAATTTAGGAGGTGGCAAACAGAGTTGGAACTGAGATTTTGGTGGATTTGAAATTATGGGAACTGATGAGGTCTAGGTTATGACCATGAGAGTGGATAGGTGAGGAGGGAATTGGATCGTTAGAGGAGAGGAGGTTAAGACACTGCAAGGACTACTTGCTGCTCCCTATTTTTTAAATTGAAGTGCTTATTTATTCAGGACTGGGGCAGATGTTACTACTGCTTACTGATACCTATTTCACCTCTATTTTTAGAAAAACGGAGAACGTTGTATATACGTATACATATACGTGCGTGTGTGTATATATATGTAATTCATCTTCTTGATGTTAGGCATGGCCATGTGAATTGCTTTGGCTAGTGAGGAGTGGGCAGGTGTCACATAGGTCACTAGAAGGGAGCATTTATTTGCCAGAGTCTGATCTGTCAGTCTTACTTGTCCCCTGCCACGTTGAGCTTGGTAACACAGGTTGACACGGGAATAGTTGTCTCAGATACCTGACCGTGACTTGGAGAGCCGCTGCCTTGGAGACCCAGCTACACTTGCAGTGGACTTTGGGCGAGCAGGAAATTGTTGAGATGAGGGTGTTGTTTTCCAATGTAGCACAACCTAGCCGAGGCTGGATGATATTTGCGTCACTCTGTAGCTGTCCCTGTGCCAATGGTTGAGGACACAGAGATGAATAAAACCCCTTCCTTGCCCTCAAGATGGCAGGGGTGAGGGACAGGGTAGAAGAGAAGAGGTGTCACGCCAGGGGCAATGAAACAGAGAGCAGCTGCAGAAGGGGTACAGAGGAGGCTTTGGGGGCACACGTTTTCTTGCTCTGGCTGGACTTTTGGAGCCCTCCACAATTAGGCCTTATTCTCACTTTTCTGACTCTCCATTTGAGTTCCTGGGCTCCATTCAACAAATCTGTATTGAGTGTCAGATACCATACTAAAAGTTCAATGCAGCAGTATATGAAACAGACACCCTCTGTCCTCCTGGGATTAACAGTTTAGTGGAAAAGCATGTTAAGTAATTAATTTACATCTGGAGTGAGTGTTCTGAAGGAACCATATATATCAGGAAACCCAACCTGGATTCACCCAGGAAATGAGCAGCAGATGTCGAGGTGCCATACTGTAGTCGTTGAAAGCAGCTTGTTCAAGTGTCCTTATGTGAGAGAGACTGCGTCCTGCTCAGGACACTGAAGGTGATCTGATGGCTGAGTAGGGAGACACAGGAAGTGAGTGGCTGGAGGTGAGGCTGTAGAGGTAAGTGTGGGCCAGGGCCAGTCCCTGGAGACTTTACAGTCTAAAGACTTTGGATCTTGATTCTAAAGACAATAGGAAACAATCTAAAGTCATATTCTTAGTAATATTCCTTCATTTTCATTTTTAATATCCCTTGGGCAGTAGAGTTCAGAATGGATTTGAAAGGAGTAAATGTAAATATGGTTAGAAATACAAGGAAACCTCTGTAATTGGCAGATAAGAGAAGGTGGCAGCTTGAAAGGATGGCTTGGAAGGGGTTGAATAGAAGTGGACAGCTACAAAGTATATTTTGAAAGCAAAATTCAATTTAACATGTGATTACAGTTGATACAAGAGGTAAAGGAGAGGGAAGGAGAGGGAAGATTCAAGGATAATTCCAGTTATCTGAACAACTAAAGGGACAGTAGTGCCATTGCTGATAAAGGAAGGCGATTCTAGGTAGGAGTAGAAGAGGGAATTCAATTTGAGGCATGAAAGATCTGAAATCTTCAAGTGCACCCATCCCTCTTAGGAGAATACATTTCTCTGCACTTCGTATTTGCACCCATGCCTGTTTCTTCCATTTGGTTATTAAAGTTCTGAAAGCAAAAGCCATATCTGATTCATCTCACATGCAGTTGCTTACCAACAGGCTTGTAGGACTGAGCTATGCAACAAATAAGCCCAAGGATATGCTGACCCAATGGGCAAAATGGGCACATCAGGTTCTTGGTGTCCAGATTGGGAGAAGCTGTTCACCTTGCCTCCACTCCAGGATCCATTCTTGGTTTCCTGGTCCCTGTATCACTGTGGCATCAGTGTAAGTTGTATGCAGGTTTGGTTCATCTGAGGTGAGCACATGAGAAGTGGTTGGTTATTTCTCAAGCATCCGAACTATTTGTACTTCTTTGATCTGAAGGCTTCACCTGAAACCAGTACTAAATTTTTTTTTAAATTGTGTTCTTGGTAGATTTCTGATATATTCCATTTCATCAAGCTGGAAGTGTCTGGAGTGAGAACTCTAAGCTATGGCTCACGGGCCCAGCCGCTCCGCGGCATGTGGGATCTTCCCGGATCGGGGCACGAACCCGTGTCCCCTGCATCGGCAGGCGGACTCTCAACCACTGCGCCACCAGGGAAGCCCCATGATTTCTGATATATTCCATTTCATCAAGCTGGAAGTGTCTGGAGTGAGAACTCTGTCTGATAGCAGGTTTACCACATACACCCTTTGCCTCCTTTAAGACCTTGGAGGTAAAGAGAAAAAACAGGTAGTTCAGAATGAGTGCATTTATCATTATCTGTGCACCGTAGTTCATGGGTTTCAGAATGGACTAGTATCCCTTTGAAAAGCCATATGCACCAAAGGATGACTTAAATATCACCATTAGTACAGCATTCTTCAGCTTAAGTCTTTGGTTCCTGCTAAAAGATAAATCCATCTCCCCTCCTCTCCACTTTGTCCTCTCAAAAATGCTAGGATAATGCCTCAAGCTATTTGCATTCATTTACACTTGAGTTCAAATGAGATTTTGAATCTTCCTTGAGCACAGGATTGCTTTAGGAAAACCATCTGGTGTTCTAGTAAGGGTGGTGGGGCTCAGAGTCAAACGTCTGGGGGCCTTGCACTCTGCCTTGCTCTGTGTGGCTTTGGGAAGATAAATTAACTATTCTGGGCTCTAGTTTGTTATCTGTGAATGGGAGATTCTCATCCCCACTCTGCGTATCTAATTGATAACTACAACACTTATTGGAGAGTTTTAGAATGCCTGCTCAAATCACTCCTCCTTTTCTCTAAGAAATGTCCTCCCAATTTCCCCTAGCCAAGAAGCTAGTCTCAAGCAACTGTGTCATCTAAATGACTTCCCTACCAGCCAACGTTGGGCAGGCAGGGTGGACCCTAAATCTCAGCTGGACCAATCACATTGTCTCTTCCAGAACGTTAGAATTGTGATTTATAGATGACAGCTCATCTGTGCTGGTGGACTGCGGCCAGCTGGGACTCATGGGGCGTCCTTATGCTTTTTGAGTCAACTAAGGAGTCCCCAGATCAAATTTTCAGAGACAGAGGATGAAGTAGAGGTGCCAAGAGGAGCAAGGACTAGAGACCAAGCTGTGCCTGGGTTCCTGAAAACATTTCAGATCTTTGTTCTAGGCTTTTTCTGAGGTCTAGGGGTGACATTCCTGGCCTCAGGTTTTCTCAGGCATTCCTGTACCTTTTTAATGATTTCCCTCTTTTTGCCTAAGCTAGCACAGGCTGATTTCTCTTCTGTGCAAGCAAAATGTCCTTATCAGATTAATACACTGATGTAGGGAGCCACCAGGGCTGGAGGAAGGATGCCCTGTCGTGCGGAAGTGATTAGGTAGAAAAATAGCCAACTGGAAAGCCTGTTCACCACCACTGGGTTTCCATCCACTGATTAACTGAGGTCCCTAAAGTATCTCACAACCTTCCAGTCTAATGACCATTTTTCCCTTTGACCTTTTTTAGCTTTCTGCAACATTCAATGTTTTAACCAAACCTTTCTTTTCTTTTCCTATAGTGGCATTTTTATTTTGTTTATGCATTTTTATACCGTATTGAGTTATAATTGATAGAGAATAAAAGGTACATGTTTAAAATGTATAATTTGATGATTTTGGTACCTGTATACAGCTGTGCAACCATCACACAATCAAGACAATGAATACATCCATTACTCCTTAAAGGTTCCTGGTGCCCCTTTGCAATTCCTCTCTCTTCTCCTCGTCCCAGGTTCCCTGACAACCACAGATCTGCTTTCTGTCACTATAGGTTAATTTGCATTTTTTAGAATTTCATATAAACAGAACCATATAGCATGTGCTCTTTTTAGAAACCCGTCCATTGATAAATATTCAAGCACTTCAGCCCTGGGGATACAGCCAAGAACTGGACAGACATGGTCCTTGCCATCACAGAGAGGCAAGACTTGGTTTAGTCTACCAAGTCTACCAAGAGAGGCACATCTGTTTTCATAAGAGGAGAAGCAGTGATGGAGGTATATACCAGGGGCGTCTCACCTTGGGGCTTATGAGAGATCTGAAGGTCTATTAGGAATAAGACCAATTAAAGGTACAGGGGTGGGAGTGGGGTCCAGGCAGAGGGCACAGAGTGAGAGAAGTTCAGCCATAGGGG
The DNA here is from genome assembly GCF_003031525.2 of Neophocaena asiaeorientalis asiaeorientalis. Taxonomy (NCBI): domain Eukaryota; kingdom Metazoa; phylum Chordata; class Mammalia; order Artiodactyla; family Phocoenidae; genus Neophocaena; species Neophocaena asiaeorientalis. The sequence goes on from NW_020174788.1 coordinate 5,221,430, forward strand.
GTGGGGGTGTGTGAGGTGTGCAATGAAAGAGGTGTGTGAAGAGGTGGGCAGATCACTATTGCCCTTAGTCTTAAGATTCTCTTTCCTCCTCACTTCGGACCCTCATCCAACCTTTCCAACAGTTCTTTGTCTTCTTTCATTTCTTTGCCAGGATGTTTGCTCCATAATGGTTGAGGCAAAGAAAAATTAAAACTAGAGAAGGAATTGAATTACTGAGAGTCACACAGCTAGCTGGAACCAAGGTGTGGTTATAACTCAGTTCTCCGAACTCCACTCTTAATAATTCTGCACATCTGGATGGTAGGACAGAACGTCAATTACCCAGGGCTTCTGAGCACCTGACACCATAGCAGACTCCGGAATCATAGTGGAAATCAAGGATGTGACAATTGTCAGAGACACAGGGTTGAAAGAAGTTGTTTCATTGACACATAGACAGCCCCACACCACTTAGCACTTGATTACCTACAGTAAAGCCTGTTTATGCCAGCCCTTACATTTTTCTCCCATTTAATGAAGTAATTAATGCTATAAAAAGCTATGAAAATATCAGTGTAAGAAAGCATGTTGCATAATTAATAATATATGCATATGCATGGCAGGGTGTTTCTGGCATACATATGCATATGTCATCAATTAAAACATAATCACTTTGTTTTACTGCCAGGGCATTGGCACAAGCCGTGCTGTCTATATGTCAGCTCCCAGCCTGATTCCAGGATATATTACATTGATCCAACAGAGGACCCTCAGGGACTGGGGGCGGGGGACAAAGTGCTTGGCCAGAGAACTGGGGTGCTGACTGGTTTCCACAGTCTGTATTAACTCATTGTGTGACTTCAGTTACTTTCCTCTGGGCCTCAATTCCCCCACCTGTCAAGTTGCGAGTTGGACTGCATTGGTTGTGTATGTACAACAGAGGCAGCATAACTCTTTATTCAAACAAAATCTAAGTGGAAACTGATATGGAAGACGTAGAAGTAGACTCTCTAGTTAAGTTTGGAGCAGGGCCTTCCCTCCCGTTCAATGCTTTCTTACTCCACGCTCCTCTGTGCCCCTCGAGGAACTCTCCATTAACTTGAAAAGTACTGGGCTAGATCATTGGAAAAGTCCATTGCAGTACGTTTCATTTCCTTTCAGGAATACCAGCTACAGAAGGTCACATCAGGCCATGTAATATGGTGGGGAAACTGGACGGAGGGTTGAGAGACTGAGTACACTTGGGCTCTGTCCCCTGTTAGCACTGTGACCTCACATCTGTCTCCTCCTCCACCTACTTGTCTTGCATTTCCTACCTCTCAAGAAAGAAAGCCATCCTTGTCCCCTATTATCACAAATTAGATACTGTATATCAAAGTGCTCCGAATGTCAGGTGGTCAGCGAGAAGACAAAAACACTCTTTTCCTAAGGGTTAAGGATGTAGGCTCTGAAACCAACTGCTCTGCCACTTACTAACTATGTGACCACGAGTAAGTTACTTAAGCTTTCTGTGCCGTGGTTTCCTCATCTGTAAAATGGACATCATACTATTGTCTATGTATCAATAAATGGTTGGGTTACTATATCTATTACACTTCAAAGCAGTGTCTATGTGCAATAAGCATTCACCATTATTACTGGTTTTTTTAAAAAAATATTATTATTATCGACATTGGTAGAAAGCTTGAGGAGGCCTGGATTTTACCTTGAATGTACCACTCCCTAAATGCGAGTCCTAAGCAAATGAAGAGGCCCACCTCAGAGAATTCTGCCAATCACGTGAGGAGAGAGATCAAGTGAAGCGTGGATATTAAAAGGCTCTGAGAAAATAGCACATCTTTACAAATATCAAGTTTAGATATGCCTTCCAAAAACAAACCTAAATGAAGCAACAGTATTGAAAAATGATCCTGAGGGTTAAATGGAGAAGATAACAGATTTAACAGGACATGCAAATTTCCTATCGCAGTTTTGGTTGAAGCATGAAGAAAATAGGTGCTGTGTTTTGAAGTAAGACTTGTAAGATTTGCAAAAATGAGATGGCAGGTAAATAATTTACCCACCTCAGCCTGTAAAGTTGGAGAGGCTGAGGAACAAAGCACAGAGAGACTGAGCGAGGATTTTGGAGAAGAATGTAAGTGTTTTGTGAACCTGTCTGGCAAGGGGGAGGAGTGGGCAGTAGCCTGTCCCTCACATGAAGCCTGGGTAGAGGGGCTTTAAGATAAGACTACTCTTTGCTTTTCTTGGGGTGTGACAGATGGAGGAGTGGTGGCTAGAGAATCATGGCAGCAGACTGGTTATTCCTGAGAAACTCACTGGCCGGCTCCATAAATGGTAGAGCAAAGGAGAGGAGACAGAGGTGGAGATCAGTGGTCGCAAAAGGAGGTTCTCAGAGTAAAAGACCCCTGAACAGACCCAGTGGACCAAAGGTGGGCCATGCGTGATAGACACTGGAATGGGGTCACCTTAGGCATTTCCAAGGGGGCCTCCTGAAGAAGTGAAAAGATCTCACCCAAAAGAGGGTGGAGGTATACTGCCTGGTTCCCAGGGATTAACAAGGAGCCGTAAATAACAAGGGAAAACAGAGCATTAGCCCTCTTCATGGGAACTGTAGATGCCAGGTATGCATTAATAAAAGTTCTCTGAACACACCCGTCCCCCTGCCACACACAAAGAAAACAGTCAGCTGTGAACATCTCCCAGACCCACAGAGTGCAACACCAGCTCACACAGAATCATTCCAGCCAGAACTTCCCCACTCACTCCTCCCTCCCCCCTCAAGCCTGAAGAGTCAGAAATCTCAGTTAGCAAAATGAAGCGAGGGCTGAAGCACAAGGTGGGGAAAGAGATTAGGAACAATCCATGATCTGTGTCCCTGTCCACCATCTGTAACCACCTGCTTATAAAGTGTTTAAGTTGGGTATGGGGAGAAATTTTGCTTTGAAATTTTGACTCTTACATGGGACTAGATATTTCACTCTCTGGATGGAGACTGTGCATATTACTTGGGAAAAGTATGAGACCCCTATATGGGCATGAGGAGCTGGTCCCCCTGTTTTCATGGGACAGAATGAAACAAAAATATAGTTGCTTGGTGATAACATCTCTCAGACTATGATTTTCAAATGAATGGTTACCAGGTGCTGGACTACATGTTATGAAAGTCAGACCTCCTTTTGTCCCAAGGGATAGAAAAATTTATTGTTGTTGTTTTAATCTGAAAAAGAATGAAAAAAAATCAATTTCAGCCCTTAAGCTGTGTAAATCATAAGGCTGCTACCAAGATGTCAAGGACTCAGAATTAAGTTGTGAACTCAAGGTTATTCTGGAACAGAACTTGTATACAGGTAAAGTAGTTAACTCCCCAAATTATATAATTTTAGAGGGATTGGAGGGTTCCATCATATCTCCTACTCTCTACTTAAAAGTATATATCCTTAATATTTCATTTGAGCTAAGAACTATTCCTTTTGTTTCAAACCTTGGGTCTCTGAGTCAATTAACCTTCTTATGGGTGAGTCACGCTTTGCCGTTCTCAGTCACTTATGCCCCAGGCAAGATGGGCACAAAGCATTTCTGATTTCAGGCTTTGATGGAAGAGAAGGAGAGGTAGATGGTCCCTGTGTGTATGAGGGAGGTCAAGGAGCACCCATAAAGGAGGTAATATACAAGGTCTACAAGAAGGTTGCTCCGGCAACCTTGTAACTGACTCAGATAAGGTCTGCCCCCAGAAGCTTGCTATCATTCCCTCTACTATTCTTTGATTTTCTTTAAGCCATGATAGGAGAAGTTGAACTTGTATCATAGCATCAACATATCAGAAGCAAACCTAAAGATCATCTAGAATTAGGAAGGTAATCACATTTCATCTCGCATGTTAATTCCCAAAGTGGTCCTGACAGCCTGGCCCACGGGGTGGAGGAGGATTGTAAGGCCCTCTTCTTACTGAGGAAATCATGACGAGGTCTATAGGTGAAAGGATGCAAGGAGGGCACACACTTCATCTCATTCCCAGCCTGATCTCCACAATCTGCACCCATCCAGAGTCTTCCCCTGTTACCAAATTGGGTCCCGCTGCTCGCCACTTATAAAATCAGTACTCACAAATGTCAATAGAAAGGAAAGTTGCCTTGAACCAGAATCAGAAAGTTGCCTTTTTTTTTTATATGACTAACCCTTCCTGGGTGAGTTGAACAGAGATAAGGAGGGAGGGCTTCTCATAGGAAATAACACCATAACATTGGGTTTTGATGGGTGAATAGGAGTTCTTAAGGAAGACAGTTCATGAGGAAAGCAACAGGCTTTGAAGTCATAATGAAATGGGTTAAAATTGTGACTCAGTTGCCAGCTGCGTGAGCATAAGCAAGTTACTTTCCCTCTTTATGTCCGTTTTCTTACCTAGAAATTAGGGATAATAAAACAAATGCTGATCCAGCGTTATTGTAAAGATTGGCCATAGTGCCTGTGAGTTGCTTGGCAGACTCTAAGTGTTCAATAAATAAGCAAAAATTCAGGACTTCCCTGGTGGCGCAGTGGTTAAGAATCCACCTGCCAATGCAGGGGACATGGGTTCGATCCCTGGTCCGGGAAGATCCCACATGCCGCGGAGCAACTAAGCCCATGTGCCACAACTACTGAGTCCATGCGGCACAACTACTGAAGCCCGCACGCCTAGAGCCCGTGCTCTGCAACAAGAGAAGCCACAACAATGAGAAGCCCATGCACTGCAAGGAAGAGTAGCCCCTGCTCACCACAACTAGAGAAAGCCCGCACGCAGCAACGAAGACCCAAAGCACCCAAAAATAAATAAATAAAATAAATAAATTTAAATAAATAAGCGAATATTCTTCTTTGGGGGCATTCATGTGGAGAAGTCTGAGGCCCAGAAGGGTCTGCCATGTTTGGAACATAGAGGGAGATTCTGTGGGCTCCATGATGTTCAAGGGGCTCAAGTTCTTTCCTGTCTCTTGCCCCAGCCCAGTCCAGTTCACTGCACTCATCATCTTGACCCGCTGATAATGATTCATTACAAGTGGAAGCGTCCGGGCTGCAGGCATGCTCAATGTGGAGGCTGGGCTGAGAGAGAGGCCAGGAGGGAGGTAGGGAGTTGGAGGGGAAATTGCCTGGGTTTGCTGGGCAATTGCTGGAACGTTGGCAATCTAGGGAGATGGTGGACTCAGCGTCTTCCGGAAGCCACCTCTGAAAATTCTGCTCCGCCATTAAAGTTTTAAAGGGAAGGAGGGAAGTAATCTCAGTAAATCGTTGAGATAGGGGGTCAGAGCCGTCTCCATCCCTCAGCTGCGTGCAGGCTCATCAACTCTACGTGATCTTCCTCTAGATGTTCTCTTGTTCACACAGTTTGGGCACACGGTTTGTTTGGGAGATTACCGAAGGGGAAGCTAGGGAAGAGATCTGGTCACCTGTCACTTATTCTTCATTTCTACTTCTTTGATCTATGGAAAGAACTGACAAGTTTGGCAATATATCGTGTGATTAAAAGATTTGAGAGGTGTGCTTGGGCCGGAGATGACTAGAGCATGGGGGTGCCAGGTTTAAAAGTTAGTTACAATATAGCTTTGCTAAAGTGACAAGAAAAGGGGCTTCCTGCTGAGGGCGGTTTCCTGCAAAGAGCTGCTTACACCCCTTTTGCCTGTCTCTCCCCACAGCCAGGATCATTTGACATCCTGTGTCCTTCTCTGTAAAATGAAGATAACAGCACTCATGCCGTAGAGTAACTAACTGTAAGATGTAAGTGAGGTAATGTGGGTATAGTGTTGACCTGCATCTAACTTATATGAGTGAGTGCTGAGTCAATGGTGATTATCGGATATCTCAACAGCTTTCCCAGATGAGATCTATTCTCATATTTCAGGTCATTTTAAGATGTTAAAAAAGGATTCCACCCGAGACACACAGCACCACACGGCTGTAAATTGCCAAGCTAAGATTCAAATCTAGATCTTTTCTGACTCCAAAGCCTAATGTTTTTTCTACTAGACTATTCTAGGGATTGAAATCTTATTCTTTGGATTAGTCTTGGAACTGGGACCCCATCTCTTGCCTGTCATTTTGTGGATGATGTGTGTCTGTACTTCAGAGGCTCACCTGTTTCTGGAGCTCTTTTTACTGTTGATACCCTTGCACCCCATAAGGAAGAGCCCAGCGTTGACTGATGGCCTGGACTGGAAACTGTTGCGTGTCCTCATGAACTCAGATACACACCTTCTGCAATGGACCTGTCCTCCCTGTGGCAGTGCCAGGGAGTAAATCTAGTCCACTCATTCAGTCATTATTTAAGGAGTCCTAACGATGGGCTAGGCATTCTACTTTGCAAACAACAGTGAACAGTTACAGCCTGTACCCTAGTGGAGCTTATAATCTAACGGGAAGGCAGGCATTAGAAAAAGTCCCACAAATATATAGTTGTCCCCCCTTATCTGTGGTTTCACTTTCCCTGGTTTCAGTTACTCGTGGTCAACTGTGGCCCAAAAATATTAAATAGAATTCCAGAAATAAACAATTTGTAAGGTTTAAATCTTGTGCCATTCTAAGTATAGTGATGAAATCTCGAGTCACCCTGCTCCGTCCTGCCCTGGATGTGAATCGTCCCTTTGTCCAGTGCAACCTGCCCTTTAGTCACTTAGTAGCTGATTCTGTTCTCAGATTGACTGTCCTGGTATCGCACTGCTTGTGTCGGAGTCACCCTTATTTTCCTAAATAGTGGCTCCAAAGCGCAAGGGTAGTGATGCCGGCAATTTGGATATGCTGAAGAGAAGCCATAAGTGCTTCCTCTAAGTGAAAAGATAAAAGTTCCTGATTTAAGAAATGAAAAAAATGATATGCTGAAGACGTTAAGATCTACAGTAAGAAAGATTCTCCTATCGATGAAATTTTAAAGAAGGAAAAAGAACTTCATGCTAGGTTTGCTGTTGCACCTCAGATTACAAAATTCCAGCCACGGTGTGGGATATATATTTAGTTAAGATATTTTGAGAGAGAGACTACATTCACATAAGTTTTTTGTACAGTACATTGTAATAATTGTTGCATTTTATTATTGTTGTTAATCTCTTACTGTGTCTAATTTGTAAATTAAACTTTATCAGAGCTCCCTTGCCTCAGGGTTCGGCGCTTTCTACAGTTTCAGGCAGCCACTGGGCGTCTTGGAATGTATCCCCCATGGGTAGGGAGGGACCCCTGTAGTTATGAGCTGTGACAGTTGATATGAAGGAGAAGAGAAGTACAGAGTATACCAGTGGAACTGGACCTAGTTTGGGGAGTCAAGTTTTGAAACTCTCTTAAACCCCATCTCTTTACTGACATTCTGGAGATGAGACGAGTACTCACCTCATGCTGGTGTTATTATACAAGGATTAAGTGATAGAATGAGTATACAGCACTAAGCACAGGGCGTGGCCCAAAGAATAATGAAAATTTAAAAATTAGTGATGGCTGCCATTATGACCATTATTTATTTTATCCTCGCCTTCTATGGAACAGGCATCTGTACTGAGACCTGAAGGAGATGGAGACATTCGTCAGGGATCTCTCATTTCTAACCTGTCTCACTTTCCCTCTCCTGCCATAGCCAGTTGGTCCTCACATGGCTAAATGTCAGTACCATACAAAATAGGATACATTACTGTTCATTCTGAAGAGCCAAGTGAGGTGGGTTTTTCGAGATCACTAGGAAGGTCATGGCTGAGGGCGAGACCTGTGTGTTAACCCCCCCATCTAAGACTCTTTCGATGTCTTCATTTCAAGGTGATATCTCAGTCAAAAACAAATTTCCCAAAGTTGACAAAGTAGCTCAAGACACAACAATCTAGACTCCATATATGCAACCAGGCTTTAGGAATATCTGTTTTTGATATGTTTTTCTTTCTGTTACAAAACCAGAGACTCCGGTGGCTTGGACCATAATCAGCAAGTCCTGGTATCTGTGGTTTCATCAGTCTCCTGAACCCGGAAGTCCCTCTCCCCTGAATTTCCCCCCAGGAATCCTATCAGGAAAGTCAGTGCCAGGTAGAGTAGACTGAGCTGTGCAGATCTCAAATACCATTTGATGCTTGTTTTCAGTCCCTAGCATTCAAACCAAGCAAACAAACGTGAAATGAGAAAGATAAAAGGATGCACATTAAAAAGAGGCGGCCAGGCTGGGAGGAGCTTGGAGCGGTAGCAATTGCCACAGTTCAGAACGCCTGGCAGAGACACCACGTGCGTGGTGGCAGCGGCCGACCTTCTCAAACCCACCAGATAAACACGCATGTGAGCCTCATCTGAGGTGACTGATCACGGCCGTTCTAACAGTCAAAGGAATCCAAGCGCTGAACGAGACTCGTTTATTCAAGAAGAAATATCAAGTTTTATTCCTTGCAGCAGCTTGAGATCCAGTTCCCCTTCATCATCACTCTACTTAAGGAGAATGGGCAAGCCATCTCACTAAACACAGACCGCCACACCGCACAGTGTCAGGGCGCCTCCCTGCTCCCCGTGCTGCCGGGTGTGGAAGACCACGGCCTACCTTGCCTCAGGTTTTGCTGTTGTTCCGTAGATCCTCAAGGAGTTTTGAGCCCTTGACCAGAGTCAACTTGGCTTTGTCAGTAGGTTCTTTAATGCTTTTACCTTAGTTTGTTTACTCATTCATTCATTCATTCCTAGAGCTGTTGAGTATCTACCTCTGCCAGGCTCAATTCTAAGCACAGGGGGTATAGAAGAACACAAGAGGCAAAGTCATTGCCTTGCTACCCTCACGGAGCTTATGTTTCAGTGGGCTTGGACTGTGTAACTGTCTTACAGTTACTGAATGTGTTTTATCTGTTAGGATTTATGCCAGGTGCTGGGAAAACTCAAGTGAATAAGAACATGGACCCCACCATGTAGGGACACCAAGGACTCAAGCGGATCACTGTATTATTATTATTTTAACATCTTTATTGGGGTATAATTGCTTAGATCACTGTGTTATTAAGTGGCGGGAGCAGTAGGAAAGACAGGTCCAAGAGAGGGTTACTAACTTAGCAATATGAGGGGAAACGTCTTTCAAAAATAAAGTTTCTCGAAAGGACTTGAATTCATCTTTCTCTTTCATAGTTATTCATTTGTATGGTAAATAGCTGAATACCTCAAAATGCTTAGAAGAGTATCTGGCACACATAAGCCCTAGATAAACTGTTGTCTGTGTTATTTTTAGCTCCAGGCGTAGTATTAGACACATAGTAGAACGAGGAATACGAAACCTAGAGGCAGCTACACCTATGAGGAAAGTGAGACCAGGGAGATGAAGGAATGTTTCCAACTGGAAGCAGAATGCAGATAGCCAGACACCTAGTCTGGTTTCTCTCCAACACGGTGCTGTTGCATACACTACGAGCCGTGCAGGGGAATTCATGGCAAAGGTCTCTATTTTTAAAAATGAATAATGAGTTTTTAACACGCTCTTCGTAGACAGGCCCAGAGAGCAAATGCGGCTGGATTCATCCTTTCTCAGCTGTATCAGACCTAGAAAATTCTGCTGGAGTAACGCTCAGGGAGAGAAAGCTTGGGGTTCTGTCACCATCTGTTCTAAGTAAATACCACTGCTGGTCTTTATTTAGCAATCTCTCTTCCCAAGATCTCCATGCTTGAGTTTAGAGGAAAAGGATACAGGACACAGGGCAGTCGGCCAACCTCAAGTGGGGGACTAGCTAAAGAATAAAACCAAGGCCATCCACAGTCTCTGACAAAACCACAGAAGTTGCTGTTTACACCTTGGCTGGGGTCTGGAGAAACCCTGGAGAACAGAATTCCTCAATCCCCGCAGCAGAGAAATACGGTTTGGATATTTAAATCCAGGCATATCTTGCCTGCGGGTTATGTTTCCAAAGGCAAATATTGTTGAGCGAGTCATTCCGTCATGCTGTGCCGTGGGTGGAAGCAGGTTGAGGGGACCGGGACCAGAGCCAGGACTAGGGAATACAACACAGAGGAGGCGTGGGGTGTCAGGGAAGTGATGGGGTCAGAAGCCAGGCCGTCAAGTCACAATTGTTACAGGGTGAAGCAATGGAGGAGGGCCAGAGCTGGTGTGAATAGCAACCCACAGGAGATGAAGTCTGCAGAGTTTGGGGGCTCAACCGTCAGCCTGGAAACTAAGACACACCAGGCACAAGCGGCACGTTGCCGGCAGCAAGAAAAGGACCGCGGCATGGAGACTGTTTCTGACCCAGCCTCCTCTGCCTTGCATTTCTTTTCATCCCAGTCAGAGCCAATTGAGAGCCAGTCTCACCCATAGCCCTGGGATGTTACCTCTCAGCCATTGCTTGTTTCGGTTCCCCTGCGGGAGTAGGGAACATACAGAGCTCTGGCTCTGGCATATTTATGATACTCAGCCTCAATGAAAAAATCTGCAAGGGGAGAGCTCTTAGTAAGAAGTGGAAAGGGAGCATTTGTTCATTCATTCAAATATTTATTCAGCGCTTTCTATGCGCCAAACTCTGTGCTAAGTACTGTAGATAAAATTGACAGATAAGAGCAGCCATGGATGGTGTGTGCCCTCATATAGGTTTACAGACTCGTTGGGGAGAATAGACATTAATCAAAGATTTATAAATTGAGAGAGAGAGAGAGAGAGCAGAGAGCCAGAGAGACACCACTGTGGTATGTGCTCTGAAGGAGAAATATCCAGTGCTGTCAGAGGGATATAAACTGGTCAGGGTGGTCAGAGAAGGATTCCTGGGGAGGTAACAACCTCAAGTTTGTAAAAAAAATAAAAATTAAAAAAAATACTAGGGTTTGGCGGGGAAGGAGAACATTCCAGTTCTGCTGCTAATGGACTTCAGCAAGAGAGAGCAACATAAGAATAAATGCCTAGTTTATTTCAAAATTAAGTTTTATGTTTAACGAATTCATTCATAAAGCAGCCCACTATGCGCTAGATGCTGGGCAGAATCCCAGTTTAGAAGTTACGGACCCTGTCCTGAAGATCTATCGAAAGAGGTCCAAACCCACCAAAGGTTTTTATTAAATCCCTCCTCTGTGCCAGATCCTTTCCCTTTGCTATTTAACACTAAGAGGTTGCTACTGTTATTCCCATTTTACAGGTGGGGAAACTGAGGTTGAGACAGTTAACTTGCAGGGTCACAGGCCCAAACCTGCTAGTTACATCTCTATTGATTGCCAAGCCACGAACTTTTCGTGTAACACAGGGCCTCTGATCAGAACCCTGTATGAGAACTTACCCGGGAGGATTTTGGGTGTCAGCCTACTTTTCTCCCTTCAGCAAGAGTTCTATTTAGACTTGAACTGTGGGTCAACTATGGGTTGTGTGTGTGCAACCATAAATACGCGCAGTTTAAAATTTTCACTAAAAGTAATGTGTGCGCAGGCACGCGCGCACACACGCACACACACAGGGATCTTTAAATGATCCAGATATAAAAAGGCATCCAGTCCTAAACCATGAGGAACATAATTTTAATCTTACTTTGTTGGCTCTGATTGCCCTTTAGGATCTCAAAAATGTGCAGGTCACCATGATAAGCATCAGTTATCACAATATGGCTTGATTTGCTACTTGACAAACACAAAGTGGAGTGTTACCAAGTCATAAAAATGCCAATATTTTAAACCCATCAAGGTCTCTAATTATGATTTTAATGAATTTAAGGGCTTGTTAAACTGTATTCCATAAGAAACTGAGTTCTACAAAAAGTCAAGATTTGGAACCAGAGGGGTGAAAAATTATAGATGGCCAAATAAACTTGAGAAACATTTTATTTTATTTTTTTAACTTAGTTTTAATTTTACACTGAGGAAGAGTTGATTTAAAATGTTGTGTTAGTTTCAGGTGTGCAACAAAGTGGTTCAGTTGTACGTATACATATATCTCTTCTTTTTCAGATTCTTTTCCCACATAGGTTATTACAGAATGTTGAGTAGAGTTCCCTGTGCTGTACAGTAGGTCCCGTTGATTATCTATTTTATATATATTAGTGTGTATACGTTCACCCCAACCTCCTAATTTATCCCTCCCCTTTGGTAACCATAAATTTGTTTTCGAAGTCTGTGAGTCTGTGTCTGTTTTGTAAGTAAGTTCACTTGTGTCATCTTTTTAGATTCCACATACAAGTGATATCCTATGATATTTCTTTCTCTGTCTGACTTATTTCACTTAGTATGATACTCTCTAGGTCCATCTCATTTTATTTTAAACCATCGTGGCTCTTCTTAGAGCCTTTAATGGAATAAGGAGAATGTGACCTTACAGCAGGGGAGAAAGAATACACAGGTTTTCCTAAAATTATATTTAGCTATTCGATGGAACACACTATCCCTTCCTGGAACACAAGTTTTGTAACAGGGGTTACTCAAAGCTACTTGTTTCATGCAAAGGTAGACAGGCAGAGAGACTAGCTCTTCTTTTACCCAAGATTATTGCCAATAATCTTGGCAATAATTATTATTATTATTGCACGACTAGGACCAGAATCTGAGAACTCAGGAGAAATTTAAAGCATTGCTCTGACCCTTTTACGTGTCCTTACTTGGACTGACAAATCATATTTTTGAGCGTGTTTAGGGAACAAAAATGTATCATGTTTAAATTCAGGTTTTCTTTACATCCTCACTTCTTTTTTCTCTTTATTCTAGGGTCAGAAATGGAAATGGGAAAGCTCCATAAATAAGAGTTCTCCTGGGCTTAAAAAATAGAAAGGGAAGAAAGAGGTCTGATTTTAAGATTATTCAAACACATAAATAATTTGCTAGTATTGCCTGAGTTTTCCAGGACATAAAAGCTTCCTGGGGCTTTTGCCTCCTGTCTTTTAGGTCCTGGTTACTGTCCATGGGTGTCAGAGTGGGCTGAGCATGGAAGGTAAACCATCAAAATCCTTGGTGATTTATGTAGAAACCCATTGTTTCTTCAGCTTGTCTACCATGGCATTTTTTTTTGCTCCAGACGCCGTGACTATGAAATGTCACTGTGGATACAGTTCGATATTCTCTTAAAAATATAAAAGCAACTGAAATGAAAAAACTACGCAGAATCTCAAGCTCTCTTCAAGTCCAAGCTTTCTATATAAGGAAGCAGATTGATTTTGTGTAGGGCAATGTGCACGCTTGTCCCTTAAAAATAATCTCTCTTCCACTGCCTGATAAGGTGTCTAAAGTTCCACCGTGAGGGAGGCATGAGGCCCCTGTTAGAACGACAAGTATGAGCAGACAGCTTAGTGGGGACAGTTTAACAGTCAAGGGATAACGCAGATGTAAAGAAACGGAGTAGAGGCTGGTGTGTCTAGAAATTTGCTCAATATCACCTCCATACCCACCACGTGCTAAGCATTCTACATACACTGGAGTATTCTATCGCACTAAAACATGGATAATCAGAATGACAAGTTTGATGGAATCACATACAGGGCTTTCACTCACTGAATTGAATTATTATGTTTATGTGCTGAACTAGAAAGATGGAATGAAATGCAACAGGGGATTTAAATGCTTGCCTTTGAAATGTGACTCTTTCACTTCACGCTTGGCATGTCCAGGAGTCAGTGTGAGCTCGTAGAAGTCCACATGGTGTGGCAGGGGTGGGGCTTGGGCCCCCCAGTGCTTTCATGCTGGGAATAGCTTGATACGGTAAGACACTCATGGGTAAAAGCACATATATTTTCATTCAGCATGGGAAAAAGCAGGTGAGAAAATGCCATTCTTGAGAACTAAATTAAAAGATTTTTAAGGGTAATTTTAAGAGTTCAAGATTTTCTTTTAACACAGTGATTAGATGCTTAGCCCCGTGTATGATCTGACTCTATTGAATCAGCCATCATTGGTTTACATATAACCTGATGTCCTGAATTGTTACTTGTATGATGCCACACAGCTGATGACACGAAGAACCAATTTCAAAGAGGGCCTCTCCTCTAAGAGCCAATCCCAGTCTTCTGTAACACGCTGATATTGAGGGGACACTCACCAAGGGCGGTAGAGGTTTCCCTCTGTCTAACCCATACCCATTCCCCTTTGTTCCTTAGCAAGACATCCCTATATTGTAGGGGATGGCAATTTGCCCAGCTATAAGTGCGTGTTTCCCAGCTTCCTTCACAGATATGACTTATATGTGGAAGTCGTTGGTTAGGACTTGAAAGGAATTGGACTTTCCTGGGAGCTGTGCCCTTTTGCTCTTTTTCTTGCTTCCTCCTTCTAGCTGCCTGGAATATTCACTTAATGTCTGGAGCTTCAACAGCCATTGAGGACCCTGAGGCAAACTAGAGGGGAGCAGCCGTTCAGTAAAGGTAAAACAGGGAGAAGAGAGATCCTGAGTCCCTGATGAGTGGGTGTCTATCTATCTATGTCCTTTACGTGAGAGAGAAATCCACTCAAGTCTTATTTAGGGCAATGTTATTTTGGGGATCTGTCACTATCAGTCAAAAAGAATTCCTAAATGGTGTACTACAGTTTTCATAAACACTTCTATTATGGATCGTTGAGCAAACACAGAAGAAGAATTCAATTTTAGTGGTGGAAGAGACTCTAGTTTGATCCAACTGCTTTATTCTTTAGACTAGAATAATAAATGCTAGTTATTCATTCATTTAAAAAATTATCAAGTAGGTAGGATATATCAAGTTCGGGGAAACTGAAATAAAGAGAGGTGGTTCTTTCCTACAAAGAACTCACCACATAGCTGAGAGGTTCAGTAAAAATAAAACTTAAAATTCAGCCAGATAAGAGCTATAATGGAAGAATATACTAGGGTATTTTAGGAATATCGAAGTAGAGTATCTAATTCAACGTTGGAAGGCCTAGGTGACCTCAGGATATCCTTTGAAAAGAAATGAGCCCAGGGACCAAGGCTCCAAGGAGGAGTAGAAGGTTAAATAGAAGGAAACCAACTGGCCAATGTCATATAACAAGCTCGTAACAAGGTCAGAGCCTCATCACCAGGGTCTTAAATCCTACTTCTTTGTTTTTGCTATTATATCAATTACTAAAATGTTCTTTTATCCCCCTGTCTTGACTTCATCTATTTTACGCAACCAGGAGATGATCCTCATCTCTGTAGTGAATACCAACACTGGTGAGCAACTGAGGCTTCAGGACAACTTGGGGAAAATATTAATGAGACAGCTTTCTAAAAATATAAAAGTAGCTAAATTTTGATTTTTAAAAGTGTACATGTTCGTTGTAAAAAAGGGCAATAATTCAGAAACGTATGCAGAAGAAAGACCTGAATTCCCATCATCAGAGCAGGCCTGGTTTAAAATAACAGTATCTCTTAACTTACTACTTTAATGCGTACCCATGAAAGGAAGGAAGGAAGAGACGGAAGAAGAGTATATTCTTAATGTACTGTTACCTGCTTTATGAAACATGCTCCATGAAATAGGCTCAAGCATCATGAGAAAGTTCAAGCAGATAGATCAGACTCCACCCACCACCCCCTCAGCATAATAATCAGACTCCAAGCAGAACAATTCAGCTTTTATCTATTTATTTACATATGAGATCAAGGGCTATATCTTTTTTTTTTTAGATGTTGGGGGTAGGAGTTTATTAATTAATTTATTTTTGCTGTGTTGGGTCTTTGTTTCTGTGCGAGGGCTTTCTCCAGTTGTGGCAAGCGGGGACCACTCTTCATCGCGGTGCACGCGCCCCTCACTATCGCGGCCTCTCTTGTTGCGGAGCACAGGCTCTGGACGCACAGGCTCAGTAGCTGTGACTCACGGGCCTAGTCGCTCCGCGGCATGTGGGATCCTCCCAGACCAGGGCTCGAACCTGTGTCCCCCGCACTAGCAGGCAGACTCTCAACCACTGCGCCACCAGGGAAGCCCCCAAGGGCTATATCTTAAAACTTGGCAGCCTAGATGAAAAGGCAGGGAGAGGCAGACAAGTAGGCGAGCCAGTGCATTTATATTCCTTGAAAATGATACCCTTCAAACATCTAAGGGCTGCACAGGGAGGCAGAGCACCACATGAGGAGGGCAGAGTAAGAGGAGGGCTGATGGGGGCAGCCTGAAGCTGAATCTGGCTTCTGTACCCCGACACTGAATTAAATCTTGGAAACAGAGTTTTGGGTGAAGTAGAAAAAAATAGCTTTATTGTTTTGCCAGGCAAAGGGGACCACAGCGGGCTCATGCCCCCAGAACTGTGTGTCCCAATTCCCGGAGATTTGGCGAGGAGTTTTATAGCAATGATTCAAGGCCAGGGTTGCTGATAAGGATCAGGGTGTGTTCGGGGCCTGCATTCCTTTAATCAGGCCTCAGGTGGTCTCCTGATGAGCTTCTGTGGTTCTCCAGGTTATCAAACTGTGACCTTCTCTCTGAAATGAAGAATGCTTTATCAAGTAGTTAATATCTTCCATGTGTTGTGGGGTTTTAGTTCTGTAGAAGAGCTCAAAGTTGTGGTTATGTGTATCCCTCGAGGGGGAACCGGGACCCTGCCCCAAGGCTGCACTATTGTTTTTGGACTGCTCCTCCCTTGTCTCCACATCCCCTCCCTTCCCTGATTAGCAACTGTTTGAACCTGCCCTTTGGAACTCAGGGAAGGTCATGGAGGCTGAAGCCTATTTCCTACAAAAAACCAGGGGACACAAAAAGGCTTCCATGCTGAGGAGCCCCACAGGGTCCTACTCCGTTTCAAGCCTCCCTCCATGGTCTGGAGAAATTCAGCTTTGGTCCAAAGTAGCAAATGTTACTGAATCTCCCTGTTTAGGAAGAAGTTGTATCTGGTAGGATACTTGTGGCTACAGGTAATGGAAACTCCATTTCACATTGGCTTAATAATGAAGACATTTATTACTTTATATGACAGGAAATTTATAGGCATGGTTCAGAACTGGTTGATTCAGTGTAATCCAGCACCCAAGTTCTTTATTTTTTTCCCTCCTGACTGTTGTCCGCAGGCTGTCCCTTCTTGGTCTCTAGATGGCTTCCAATAGCAACTGAGTAACCCCAGAAAAGGCCATAAAGAGAAACCTATACCATACAAAAAGAGAATAAGTTCCTTCCTTCTGTCTGATCAGGTCAGTATAGGTCACGTGCTCACACCTGTTCCAATAACAGACCCCAAAGGAATACCAAACTCTGCTTAAACCAGGGATTTGCAAACTATTTCTGGAAAGGACTAGGTAGTAAATAATTTAGGCTTTGTGGGATGTACAGTCTTTGCCACAAAAATGCAACCCTGCTATCATAGTGGTAGGTAAATGAGCATGGATATGTTCCAATAAAACTTTATGTATATGAAAAGTTGAGAATAGGCAAATCTATAGTCACAGAAAGTATATCCTAGGGTTTCAAGGGGTGGGAGATGCATGGGGTTTCTTTGGTGGTAAAGAAAATGTTCTAAAGTTGATTGTGGTGGTGATTGCACAACCCTGTGGATCTACTAAAAGCACTTGAATTGTACGCTTAAAATGGGTGAATTATACAGTATGTGAATTATACATCAACAAAGCTGTTAAAAAAAACTTTAGGGACACTGAAATTTGAATTTCATATAATTTTCACAAGTCAAGAAATACTATCCTTCTTTTGCTTTTTTTCTAATTATTTAAGTTGCAGAAACCATTCTTAGCTTACAGGCAGCTGTGGCCAGCCAAATTTGGCCCATGGGCCTTAATTTGCCAACCCTGGCTTAGACCAATCAAGATGCCCTTTCAGAGGTAGGAAAGGAATGTTCTTTCCAGAGTCAAATAGGGGAAAATTTCACATTTGAAAAAGTCAGGAGTCCCTTAGGGAGGAAGAAAAGAGAAATGGACAGCAGGAAGGCAAACAGCTGTGCTTTGGAGACAGTTTAGGAAACATCTCTTATTGGCCAAGCCTGATCCTTGGGTGTGAAACCTTAACCCCAAGCACTGCATCAAAATATTCTTTCTAATCCTGCTACCGCCCTGGAGGAATTCTCATAAATAATAATTTTCTCCATCTCATTATATTTCCAATGATACATGAACATCCTCAAAGATGCTCCCAGGAGTCTGGGAGTCAAGGGTACCTTCCCTGTCAGAGTTAGATGTGCAGACAAATAAGCCATTTTAAGTCACTCCTTGCGGGTGTCACTGCTGAAACAAAGCTTCTGGGACTTAGGTAACTTGCCTCTGTGGCCAGTAATGTAAGAAACAACGACTTTTATTTTATTCCTTTGGCTTCTATTCTGGCTTGGGAATTTGCCTTCCAGAGTTTGAGAGGAAATGTGATGCGTGTTACAGAGATCACAGACAGAAATTCAAGAGACCTGGCCTCACATTGCTTCGTGACCTTGGGGCAGTCCCCTTACTTACTGGATAGACAAGTGTACCTAAGAACAATAAAGATAAATTGCTTTTCTGAGTCCAGAGGATGAAAAGATGATCCTTTCTAGTTTGGAGGAGAGAAGAGGATTTTTAAAGCAGGAGCATGTGAAATATTCAGGGAGTGGTGGTAATTGAGAGGTTGGAGAAGGGGCCCCAAGTGGCAAGAGGGTGACATTGATTTAGGGTTCAGGGAGTGTGCTGGAATGCTGGAAGGGGAGGGGCATGGAGATAGAGCTGGGAGGGGGGTAACGGATGGATCAGCGGAGGGCCTTCAGGAGGGAGTGGGTGATTCATCCGGAGCAGGGCGGGGACGGGCCACGAGGGCTGAGGATGTTCACCTGGCACTTTGCCTGCTGCCCCAGCTGTGGCCCCAAATCTCTGCTTTCTTGAGTACAAACCAGGAAGCAGCTCCCTGCCACAAATCCACGATTGCTGCATCCTAGTTGCAGTTTCCGTCATGTTCCCTTCCCCACTAAGAAGGATGGAGTTGTCCGCTTCAGCGTATTACGGCAAGTTTCTTTCACTTTAAAGTGAACGCAGCTGAGTCCATTGACTTCTGAGGCTCCTGGTGCACACTCTGTACGCTTTCTCACCGCTTTCCTAAGATAGCCCTTCCTTAACCATGTCAGCCAAGCAGGCAGGTGAACAGGAGGCTACGCAGAGTTTCCAAAGGGAGTGACCAAAGAGCAGAGGACTTGGGGTGGGGGGTAGGGTGTTCCCTCAGGGATAATCAGAGGGGCCACTTTTCAGGCTAACAGGGACTTGGGTACTGAGGAAATCGTGCTAACAACCTTCCCTTAGAGATTTTGGCAGGGAAGCTTCCATTCTCAGTAACCGAGCAAGCCCTTTAGCCATCTAATTGGAAACAACTGTGGGTGGAGTGGGACGAAACCCTGCGGAGAGCAGGTGTTAACAAATGCTCGTGCACCCTAGGTGAGCCTGGGGGGAGGAGTCAGCGGGCTGCCCGGTGCCTCCCAGAGGCTGGGAAGGACACGCTTTCCCAGCTCCTGAAAATGTCTGCCCTACCGGGGTGACACTGACCTGTGAACTCGCCTTGAGAATTTCAGTGATTTGGTTTCTGCGTGGTCTCCTCTAGCATCCTCCTCAAGACGCTAGTGCCCTTTGAGAAACAGCATATGGAGGTGAGCCTGTGTTCAGTAGAGCAAGCCTTGTTGAAATAGCTGCTTAGAGTTTCTTTTTTTTTTTTTTAATTTTATTTATTTTATTTTTGGCTGCTTTGGGTCTTCGTTGCTGTGCACTCGCTTTCTCTAGTTGCAGTGAGCGGGGGCTACTCTTCGTTGCGGTGCGTGGGCTTCTCATTGCGGTGGCTTCTTGTTGCAGAGCACGGGCTCTAGGTGCGTGGGCTTCAGTTGTTGTGGCACGTTGGCTCAGTCATTGTGGCTCGCGGGCCCTAGAGCGCAGGCTAAGTAGTTGTGGCGCATGGACTTAGTCGCTCCACGGAATGTGGGATCTTCCCGGACCAGGGCTTGAACCCGTGTCCCCTGCATTGGCAGGCGGACTCTTAACCACTGTGCCACCAGGGAGGCCCTGCTTAGGGTTTCTGAACCTCAGTTTCTTCATCTGTAAACTGAGATAAGTATAATCTTTCTCCTGGGATCGTTGTGAGGATGACGTGAGCGGTGTGGGTACCTGCCAGCCATATTCTATATGTCTTTGCACGTATTGCCTTATCTAACCCTCACTACTGCCCTAGAGGCAGGGACGATCAGCATTCTATTTTAAAAGTGAAGACACTCAGTACCCAGATACACGGCAGGGTTGAGATTTGAACCCAGGCAGCTTGACTTCAGAGCCTGAGCCCCATGCTGTACACCACAGTGCACCATCAGGGCTCAACAAATAGAGGTTGGATACTGTCAGTGTGTACAATTTTATAAAATCCCTTTTCTTTGTGTCAGAAGGCTCCCAGACTCTGAAAAACCCTGGGGGCCTAAGAAGAGAGAGGGAGAAAGAAGAGAGGCAAGGGGGCATGTGCAGGAAGCGTCTGCTGCTTAACTGGAATTGGGCTGGACCAGTCCTGTGTGGTCGTGAATGCTCCCAGCTGGGTGTGCACGGCAGGGCTGCCTGTTGGGCCAGCCAAGACTCACAACCCATCCACGGGGTTGGGCTCAAGACCCAGAAGGCACAGGCTGCACTGGGTAGCCAGTGGGCTTCATGCCAGGTTCTACTCTGATATGCTTTGGCTTGGGAAAGTCATCAAACCATTGTGAGCCTCCATTGTTCTATGAAAAGGGGATACTGTAATCCTCCCTGCTTTCCCTCATAGTATGCTTTTGTTTTTGTTTATTCATTCACTTATTCAGTCCAGTTCTACTGAGATGTAATTGACACATAGCTCTGTATAAGTTCAAGGTGTAAGTGTCGTGATTGGACTTACATATATCGTGAAATGATTACCACAAGTTTAGTTAACATACATCATCTCATATAGTAAATACAAGGAAAAACACAAAGAAAAAAAGGTTTTTCGTCCTTGGGGTGAGAACTCTCGGGATTTAGTCTCCTAACAACTTTCAATTTTCTGATACAGCGATGTTAACTCTAGTCCTCACGTGCATTACATCCCTACTCCTTATTTATCTTGTAACTGGAAATTGGTACCTTTTGACCACCTTCATCCACGTTTCCTTCCCTCAAATCCCTGCTTCTGATAACTTCAGATCTCTTTTTCAGCCTCCCAGGTGTTCTTGGTCAGCTGCACTCAGCAAGAGGCTGGGCTATGACTCAGCTCCCCTGCCTGGGCAGGGGCAGACCAAGCTCCAGGGCCAGCAAATCTTCTTGTCTGAGGATCCGAATCGGGCAGAGCTGCTCCTTGCCGAGTTCCCTGGTCAGACTGCACCACTGTCTTCGCTCCACAGATGAGCAAAGCTGCCAGTTGGGACAACTGTGTGGGTGATGCAGGTAGGAACTTGATCTGCCAAGATCCAAGTGCCGGTTGTTTCAAGCCCCTCCCGCCTGCTTTGTTACAATCAGATTGCCAGTGATCAAGCCTCCCAGAGTCCCCGACAGTGTCTGTGGGTCGAGACCAGTGTAAGCCTCCCGAGAAGCAACCCACAATGCTGGGGAAGCTGGATGTCCACGCTGGTATCTCTTTTTCCACTGGAGGAACCACAAGGGAGACCTCTCAGTGTGGTGCTGTGCTGGCCTGGGGGATGGGCCCTGTGGTCCACATGTAGCCGCTCCCCTTACATTTCTGATGTGGTCTCTCTTGGTCTCTGTGATGCAGGGGTTGCTTTAGCCGCACCCCCACGTTCTCGGATTTTCTCAATGGTGTCTTGTCCATGAATAGTTGTTAGCTGGTCTTCTTGTGATGTGGAGTGGAGTCAGGAACTACCTATGTCGCCAACCTGATGACGTCCGGCGAGGTTTTGAATGTCTAGTGCCAATATGGAGGTGGGGAAATATCACATTAGGAAAGCACAGCATTCATCTGAGTAGAAGGAGAAGGACAGTTAAGTTTAATTACTCAACTCCTTTATACATTTATTCACTCATTAAATAAATATTGACCCAGTACCGATGCTGAAAATTTGGCTTCTGTGCACTGGTGCCGAATCGAATCTTGAAGACAGAGTTTTGGGTGAAGTACAAAAGAATAAGTTTATTGCTTTGCCAGGCAAAGGGGGCCACAGCGAGTTCATGCCCTCAGAACTGTGCGTCCCAACCCAGGGAGATCTGGTGAGGAGTTTTATGGCAAGGGTTCAAGAGCAGTTATTCCTGATAAGGATCAGAGTGTGTGCAGGGCCTGCATTCCTTTGATTAAACTGGCTGCAGGTGGTCTCCTGATGAGCTTTTTGTGGTTATCAAACTGTGACCTTCTTTCTGGAATGAAGAGTGCTTCAACAAGTAGTTAAAAGTCTTCCATTTATTGGGGATTTTATTTCTGCAGAAGAGCTCAAAAATATTGTAATGTGTATCCCTCGAGGGGGAACCAGGACCCTGCCCCAAGGCTGCACTATTGTTTCTGGACTGCTCCTCCCTTGTCTCCACATCCCCTCCCTTCCCTGATTAGCAACTGAACCTGCCCTTTGGAACTCAGGGAAGGTCATGGAGGCTGAACAGAAAGGCTCTTGTGCCCAGGAAGCCCACAGGGTCCCGCTCGGTTTCAGTACTCACTTTGTGCCAAGCCTAGTGTTAAGGACAGTGGTGACATGAGCAAGATAAAGTCCCCATGCTCAGGAGTTTCATTCCAGAGATAGATATGCACACAGAGTGTGACACACACCCTCCACAGTCATGTTATTAAGTGCTATGAGAAGAGAACAGAATTCCGACAGCTGGATTGGTACTGATAAACCTGATTCTCATGAATTCATGTAGTCATCATTTGTGCTGTACAGGAAATGAGCTGGTACTCTTTTTTTTTTTTCCAATTTATTTCATGATTTTATTTGGATCTTGGTTGAGCTGGTACTCTTAATTAGAACCCATTTCCATGTTATTTGGCCAAGAGGCAGAAAAGCAAAGAAATAAAGATAACACCTTGAATTTAGTTTAGTCTTAACACTTTTTACAAAAGGACTGGAGGGCAGCCCACCCTCTCTCACATTCCCCAGTTTCACATCTGTTTCTGGGAAATGGTCTTAGCCTTATTAGTCATTCACAATGGACCAACTTTGGAGGATCCCATAGGTCAGACGTTCCTAGTCTTACATGTAAGGACCTGGGGCCCACTTGGACATGCCCAGGGTCAGGTGAGAAAGATGCATTATACAAATTGCACAGGGTGTTGCATCTGACCTCTTAGAATTGTTAACAACAAAAGGGTTTGAAAGGTTTATGCTTTATAAACTAACACAGGCAATTTAATCAAGTTCTCATTCCTCCAGCGATGTGATGGTTGAATACTGATGACGTGTACAAACTATGCCATGACCCTGGGTAATAGCAGGTCTGGGGAAATGAAGCATTACCCTGAAGGGTCATATGAGTCAACCTGAGGGCATCAGGTTAGAGCTTAATACTGTCTCTTCAACCAGTGACACAGACTCAGGACCTGGAACACTGCTACCATTTGCCCAGAGCATGGCATCCAGATACGCTTTCCTCCCCAGAATGGCTGCTTGAGTTCAGTTCCCTGTTACCGTCAACATTATTGTTGAGTAAATCAAACTATAGCAATGAAAGCCCAGTCTACGAGGAGAAGGTGTAGTGACTAATAGTCATTGATTCAACACATGTTTGGATTCCACTTAGGTGAAGGGCCCTGTTGGAGGGACTGGGGATACAGTACTGAACAAAAAAGTCCTTGACCTCATGGAACCTATATTATAGGGAAGGGAGACAAACAGATACACAATTACATACTTTGGCTTAAGCCAGTGAGTGATAAATGTTAATAATGAAAAATCGAGTAAAAATAGACCAATAATAAGGAAGAAAGTTGCCATTTTAGTTATGTGATCAGCGATAGCCTCTTTAAGGAAAGATCATTTGAACAGTATCTGAATGAAACCAGGCGTGAGGTAATACCTGGGAGGTAAGCTTTCCAGGCAGAGGAAACAACAAGTACAAAGGTCCTGAGGCTGGGGCAAGTTGGGATTAGTGTTCTGGCAAAGTAAAAAGGGCAGAGTGCCTGGGATAGAACGAACAGAGGGAATAGAGGTAGAAAATGAAGTTGGAAGGATGGTCAGAGGCCAGACCTTGGAGGGCTTTGAAGATCATGGTAAGAACTATATATGAGTGAACTGGGAAGCCAGTAGAGGGCTTGATCTGCGGAATGGCATGATCTGATTTACTTTTAAAGGCTCACTTTAGCTTCTGTGGTGGGAATAGACTGTAGCAGATTTAAAGTGAGAGGTCAGTACACTACAGTCTTCCTGAAGTCAGGTTGGATAAGGGTGTTGAGATGCATAGGTGGTGTCTGGTGTCTGCCATGGGTGGGTAGTGGGGGTGAATGCAGGAAGGTAGGTAGCACCTATGCCCGTGTCTCTACGTTGGGAGAAGGTTCAGGTTCGGCAGTTAGACTACCACTTTCTAAATGTTGGACCACGTGCAAATCACTTAACTTGGGTGTCAACTGCTTCATCTGTCCGGTAGATAAAAGCATCTCTCAGGGACTTTTAAGTATCACAAGAAACACCGTGCTGTCTGGCACATCAGTGTTCCATAGCTGTGAGCCGTTGTTTATTTCACCTCTCAATTTACAGAGAAGCACGCTGAGGCCCAGGGAAGAGCAGGCTTTGCTCAGCCATCCAGGTTATTACTGGCAAGCCCTGGACCAGATGCCTATCTTCGCATTCCTGAGCCAGGATGGAAAAGATGGAGGGGACTGTGAGGCCAGGGAGCATGAGGGATGGCTTGGAGAGGCATTCAAACTTGAATCAGGCCCTTTTCCCCCAGCCCTCCTCTCTGAGGGTGGAATGTGGGAAATTAGGCAAGAATGGGTATAGCACAAAGCAACTGCTCGTTCCCCATGCCTTTCACTGGCGACACCTGGAGATAAGACGTCAGCACGGGCACCATTTGCTCAGGAGGTTCTCATGTGGGTCTTCCCATCCATCTGTTCTCTGTATGTTCTTTATGCTTATACCAGGCCTCCACCTCTGTCCCTAGTTAGAAGGAGAGGTTTGACGGCCCCTCCCATGCCATGTGGTTGCCTCTTCCCAGGCTGTGTGTGTGTGAGGGGTGGGTGGGTTCCTCCTCACTGAGTTCCCTCACTGGTAACGCTTTCTTCCGTCACTGATTGCCCGAATACACTTCCTCAAATCATAGCGTGCTCGTCCAGTCTGCTCAGCGTACAGATGAGAAATGGAGGCACAGAGGCCAGGGACCCAACCAAGGTCACGCGGTAAACTGGGGGCAGAGCTAGGACTAGACCTCAAGTCTCTTTATTCCTAACACAGTGCTCCTGTCTTACCCCATTCTGTTGCAAGATGGATGACTCAGTCCTCTTTTCATCTTCTGCAAAGATGGAACAGTTCAGATATAAGGAAGGCTTCAGGGAGTGATGGAGTGAGGGCAGCGCATGGATAAAGCAGGAGAGAAATCATCTTCCTAAGGCCTGAAAGATGAAATGACTAGCTGTCTCAAGTGAGGATAAGCCCTACAGTTGCTCTCAACCTCCTCTTCCAGTTACCCTCCGTCATTTTGCACTGGTGACACATAGCCCCACGGTGCCTCATCTCTCCCCATGAGGGATGGCATGAAGAAGGTCGTTTATCCTTCTCTCCACTTAGTACCAGGACCAGCTGCAGATGGATCACTAACAAGGACTGGAAGGCAAGTTGCCAACAGCCCAGCCAGAAGAAGAGTGGAGTGTCTGAAAAGGCGGGGCTTTTATCTCAGAGGCTCCCCCTTCCAGCCCTTCCCAGCTGACAAGTCATTTACACGTTTCAGGCTTCCAGGGGCTCCTCATAGGTCAAGCAGGAATAAAAATGCCCAGCCTGCCTGAAGCTAGGGGCTAAGCCAGAAACTGTACGTGCCCACAGGAAGAGAACTAAGGACAGGGTGAACACATGAAAACAGAGGCAGTAGAGGAGCAGGAAAAACTAGTGGCTCAGAATACGGCTCTGTGCTCACCAGTCCAGCGTTCTTGGGCAAGCCAGGCATGCCTCTGTGCCTCTGCCGCGTCGGCTGAAAACGGAGATAATGTAGTACCTACCTCATAAGGCTTTTGTGAGCCCTGGTTAGGCGACGATTATAAACTATTAGCCACGCAGTTACCGCCACTATTGTTATTATTGTTATTATAATAACAGTAGGTGGGGATCATTCTTGGGGATGGTTCTTCCACCTGTGATGGAAATCAGGAGTAAATTTGCTCACTCTTCAACGCTCACTACAGTGCTTCTCTTGTGAGGTCTTCTGCTATCCTTCTCACTCCTGCAAGTGAGAAACAGAAGTATCCCTCCTTTGAACTTCCTTAACACTTTACTACCACATCTCCAGCATGTACCACCACTACTATGTGAAATCATGTACAGCTGACTGTCTTTTTTGGTGCTCCTTGAGGGCAGGGTATACTCTTTACATCCTAGTCCTTGTTTCTGTGAGCCAGAGAGAACTAGGTCTGTAGACACTGGAGTCAGACCAACCAGGCTGTACTCCTTCCCACCTTGATGGGTCTTGTGTAAATTACTGTCAGAGTGTCATTTTCAGAAAGAAGAAAAACATATGACCTGTGTACAAATATACAATGAGCACACATTAGAGATTTAATATCATATTAAAGAATGGATCAGCAGAAAGATACAGCTCGGTCAAAGAAGGATCTGACAACTGGCATCCAGTCGCTAAAAAACAAAAACACCCGAAATAAGATGGCTAAGTTGCATACAAAGGTAGTTCATGCCCTACAGGGCAATAAACCATAACTTTCAGGGTTTTCTTTCCTTTTGGACAAAAATCATTTGCTTCCTGCCAGCCAAAAGTCATCAGTAACTTGTTCACCTTCTACAAATTAGCATCTAACATGAAAGAGTCTGGGCCAAATTAATGGTAAATCATACAAAGTGCATTCCCCTCAAGAATCAGAAAGACCTCGGCTAGGCCCGTTAGACAATGCTCTAATACACAAAGGACATGAGGTTGTCTTGTTTCCTCATTTCCAAGTTTTGAATACTTTTTAATCATTATTAACCTCGCTAAGCCTCAGCCTCTCAGTTTGTCAAAAGGGCGTAACGATATCTGTGCCCCAGGGTTAGTTTGGTGATTAGTGAGACAAGGTACACAAGGTACCCAGCACACTGCCTGCTGTGTTACGTGTTGGCCCAGGACTAGCCATAGATTAAGGTCCAAGCTTTGGAAGGAAAATGACAATTGAGTATCTACTGTGTGTCAGACACAATGCTGTGTGCTTTATATATGCTTATATATATTCTGTTTACCTTCAGAACGGGCCTGTCGGGTGGTATTATTTCGTCCCACTTTATACGCTAGGACGCTCAGATTACCAGGAGTTAAGTGACTTGCCTGAAGATCTCAGAACTAAGGAGTACAGAGTGGGTCTGTGATTCCGAAGCTCCTTCCATCAATGTTGCTGCCTCTTTAAGAGACAGAAAAAAAAAGAGAGAAAAATCACAAGCCAAAGATTTTCAAAAGCATTTGCATTGAACTCGAATTGGATTTGGAAACATTTATTCATTTTCCTGTTATTCATCCAGATTTTGTTCCTTCCTTCCCCCCTCCCCACCCTCTCCCACCCCTAAGCCCAAAAGCTTTTTTTTTTTTTTTTTTTCCCACCATTCGCTTAGCACTTCAAAGTGGGAAGGACGGGCCTCTGAGTGAAACATTGTGCTGGCAAAATGACACTCCATTTTTCAGGAGCCCTGACAAAGCCTTTTGATTTGAATGTCAATGCTGTGAGTATGATTAAATGTAAGATTCACTTTTACATTCCCCAGCTGCAAAGTAAGTTGTACAGTTCAGTTAGTTCGCCATGTGGCTGAGGATACAGACCCCAAAAGTTGCTATGGTGACGCGACTAACGAGAATGGTGTTGGGACCGGGGATGGAGCCCAGTGAATTTCCAAGTACTGAAACCAGAAAGGTTACAGGTTGGGAGGATGATGCAATTGATTTTTCTTTAGAGCCTCCTAGAAATGCTGTGTTTCCACGTGATGCTTGGGCTCTCCATACTGACATGTGAAAATACGTCTTCTTGGAGAAAGAATTAGCCACAGGCAGGGATTTTAGTCGGTTTCTCTCTCTCTCTCTCTTTCTTTCTTTTTCTCTCCTCTGTCTCAGATCATTTGCTGTCCTGTGACATGAATTCGGATCTGGAAAGAATAATCTAGGAAAAATGTCAAGCCCTTATAATTTATCTATTATTGCCTTAGGCCCTGTCCTCTCATTTCGGGTATCTCTTGCTCCTACCAAGGAAATCTTTAGTTCTTGGCAGTGCCCTTTCGATAGCATGTTCCTCCTCGCCCATTAGCAGTTTGAGCAGACATCTGAATGAAGTCAGGGAGCAAGACATGTGAACCTCTGGGGGGAAAATGTCTCCCGTTGACTTCCTTCAGGGTAGTTTTCAGCAAGTGTCCTCATTTGTTTTATTTTCTAGATTCTGTCCCCTTCACTGAGCTCTAAATCCATGGTGGCAGAAACCATATTTATTAGTCGACTGCTGTACTTCCCGTATGGTACCCAGCCTAGAGTCTGGTGGTAGTAGGCACGCACTAAATACTTGTTAATGGAATGATTGCATCTGAACCCGAATCCCGACTCCTCCTGGGTTAGGTGAGCCGTGATTTTTGCTAGACACAAATACCCTTTGCTAGACACAAATTCCCTCTTTTGTAAACTAGGGGTGATCAACTTCCTCTGCATACCTTTGGGGTTGTGGCACGGAAACATTAGTAATAGACATGTAGGAGTTTTTTAAATGGTAAAAAAAAAAAGGGCTTTGTAGAAATTAAAGCCCTTTGTTTGGGATGGATGGCGCCTTTTGCATGCGTGAGTTTGTAGAGTAATTGCAGAGCCACACAAAATCCTCTTTTGCACAAGAACTGACTTGAAGGTGTGCACAGCATGAGGTGATCAACATATAGTACTCATTACCATGGCCCTAGAGAGCCACACTGGCAAGATGTTGCCTTAATCTCTTTTTTTTTTTTTTGCCTTAATCTCTTTTGCAGGAGTGTCGTAAGAATTCATTAAGGTT
The DNA here is from genome assembly GCF_003031525.2 of Neophocaena asiaeorientalis asiaeorientalis. Lineage (NCBI taxonomy): Eukaryota > Metazoa > Chordata > Mammalia > Artiodactyla > Phocoenidae > Neophocaena > Neophocaena asiaeorientalis. The sequence continues at coordinate 5,250,304 of NW_020174788.1, forward strand.
GGTGGCGTGCTTTGATAACCTCAGAGAACAGGTGTGACAGGAGTGTAAACTTATATTATTAAAACATGAATTGGGTGGTTTTCTGGATGACTTAAGCAGGGAATGGGGTGAAGGCAATTTCAAAAGGTGCTTCGCAATGGCTGGTGAAGAGTGAATGTGGAATTTGGCTACTGTCCATCCGCTTCTTTCTGAAGGAGGATGCAGGCTGTACAGGGAGGTAGGTAGAAAACAGTGCTACTAGTCGGGCAACAGGGTCCTGACGTCATAAGCTACTAGCTGAGGAACCTTTGGCAGAGCACGCACCTTCCTGAGGTCTCCACTTCCTCCTGGGACAATAGAAACACTTTCACATCTATTCCACAATAGATCTTCAGGCTGTCAATTAGAATCACATGGGAGAAATGAAAGGGGTTCTTTGGTCCAATAAGGTAGATAGAGTTTGAGTTTAAGATTAAACAAATGGAACTTCCCTGGTGGCGCAGTGGTTAAGAATCTGGCTGCCAAGGCAGGGCACACGGGTTTGAGCCCTGGTCTGGGAAGATCCCCCATGCCGCGGATCAACTAAGCCCATGCGCCACAACTACTGAGCTTGTGCTCTAGATCCCGTGAGCCACAATTACTGAAGCCCACACGCCTAGAGCCTGTGCTCCGCAACAAAACAAGACCCTGCAATGAGAAGCCCGCGCACTGCAAGGAAGAGTAGCCCCCGCTCGCTGCAACTAGAGAAAGCCCGCGCGCAGCAGCAAAGACACAACACAGCCAAAAATAAAAAAAATAAAAAGATTAAACAAGTGCCTTAGGACCTTACTTCTGAAAGCTTTTAATAAGTACCTGTCAATCTTGTGTGGGAAGAGGTGATGAAAGGCAGATGTGTTCTGTTTTTTAAAATTATTTTATTATGGATTGAAATTTTTTTTTTCGCTGTTAACATCTTGACAAGTAGAGTTCTTTGACTACTTTGGGAAATATCAGACCTAAAAATGGTGTCTTAGGTGACTCTCCATCTGTAAGAGTCACTCGGGGCAACCTCCCAAGACACTACTATAATTTCAATTATAGTTTCAGGTAACATTTAAAAAAATTTATTATTTGGCTGCATCAGATCTTAGTTGTGGCATGCAGGATCTTCGTTGCGGCATGTGGGATCTTTCGTTGTGTCTCGTGGGCTCTTCGTTTTGGCATGTGGGCTTCTCTCGTAGTGCACAAGCTCCAGAGTGTGTGGGCTCAGTAGCTGCCGCTCACGGGCTCTCTAGTTGTGGCACTCAGGCTCTAGAGCCCGCGGGCTCAGTAGTTGCAGTGCTCGAACCTAATTGCCCCATGGCGTGTGAGATTTAATTCCCCGATCAGGGATCGAACCCGTGTCCCCTGCATTGGAAGGCGGATTCTTACTCACTGAACCACCAGGGAAGTTTCGAGATAACATTTTTACACTTATTAGATAAAGTGTTAAAAACAGACAAGCAAATCCAAAACACAAAGCCAGAATTCTTCCCTTTAGACATCTCCTTGTGAATGTCTTAAAAGCACTTAAAATCAACCTGTCCAAAGCCAAACTCAAAATCCTCCCCTTCTGCGTCACATCCATCCCACACCTCTTCCCGTGTTCTCTCTCTCAGTGAGTGGTACCATCCCAGCCATCTGGGACACTTCTTCTCCCTCGTCCTCAGCTCTACATTCTCTCTTAGTCCTCTGTGCCTTTCTAAAACTGATCACTTGTCTCCATGTCATACGAGGTGAATGCTGGCAGGCAATTCTGGGTTTTATGTTCTAGCACATACGTGATCTCATTTAATCCCCAGGGTGGGTATTTCTCCCCAGTGACCAGATAAGGATATTGAGGCACGGGGAGCTTAAGGAATTTGGCCAAAGTCACACAGCCAGCCTACTCAGAGTTAAGCTGAAAGACAGGCCCAGCCCTAAAGCACCCTTTGAGTACATTATTGCTGCTTCTCTGAGAGCAACTCAAGTCCAAGTTTCTCTATTGTTCAAATGTGATTTTAAAAAATCCTACCTGGCCTACATTATATAGTATTGATATAAGTATAAAATTCAGGACAGAGATGGATAGCACTTTAGGAATGTACAAACTGCTCTACAGATGCAAGGTCCTATTGTTCTACTAGGCTGCAAGATTCAAACAGGCCAGGAAAGTGCTTCTCAGAATAATCTCTGTGATAACAGCTTTGGACCATCTTTGAAAAGAAGGTACTGAGAGCTCTGTCCATTGCCTTGAATAAGAACTCTTACAAAATTCATGAAAGGCAAGCAACATTAAGCCATTTGAACTGCATTTCTCATTTCTCAGATACATTAATCCAGAAGCCAAAGCCCAATTTTAGAGCTTTAAAGCTGTTGAGTAGCACATAGCTCATCTCTCTCATTTTATGGATGGGGAGACTGAGGCCTATAGCAACCTCAGTCAAGGTCAAAACCATAAGGCAAGTCACAATTCCATTTCTCTCTTTCTCTCCCCGTGACTCCTGACCTAGGCTGCTTTCCAGAGGTTTTCATCCGTTCCATATAATCTCTAAGTTCCTAAAACTAAGACGAACAGTCTCCTTTGACAGTTAAGAGGCCCCTGGCAGCCTAAGAGAAGAGGAGCCTATGGACATTTGCCTTGGGAAGGAAGAAGGCTCCAGATGGGGCTGGCAGACGTAGCCATACTTTCTGCACGTTCTCTGAGTAAAGCATCTGATGGGTGTTCCCAAGGGCCTGTGAGCCTGGGGGCTGGGTTGTAAAGCGAGGTCTCAGGGTGAAAAGAAAATAACGAGAGTGAGAGCCTTGGCTAACAGCATCTCCTCCACCTGGAATGCCCCACCTCCATGCCCAAACGCTCAAGTCGCAGCCATCCAGGTGTGGCCTAAATATCATCTGAAGGTTCTATATTTCCTCCCCAGTATTTACAAATTTGTCTTCTTACTTTATAAAAGCAATACTGCCCTCCACTAGAGGTAAGCGGTATGTACATTTTTGGAACGATCCATGAAAGCCTGCTCACCAGCACCCCAATCCCCCCCACATACAACCCTCCCAACTCACCTTCCCTTCCATATTTCCAGGTTTTCTATGTGCCTCTTCATTAGCAAGGGATGGAGGTGTGTGACCAAAATGCCTGGAAGGGCCAGGCATTAATAAAAAAATATTCGGCCCCTGTATCTGTGGGTTCTGCATCCACAGATTCAACCAACTACAGATAAAAAAAAATTCCAGAAAGTTCCAAAAAACAAAACTTGAATTTGCCTCTCATAGGCAACTATATACATAGCATTTATATTATATTATATTTATAATTATTTACATAGCATTTACAGTGTGTTAAGTATTATAAGTAATCTAGAGATGATTTAAAGTGTACGGGAGAATGTGCGTAGGTTTATGCAAATACTACACCATTTTATATAAGGAACTTAAGCATCCCATGGATTTTGGTATGGGGGCGGGTTTGGTCCTGAAACTAATACTGAGCGACACTGAGGGGTGACTGTGAGTTAAGGAGGCTGTATTGGAGAGCGCATGTCCCGCCTTTGGGGGACAGCCATAATTCTGTACCAGCTATTGTTCATGTGTGGCATTGCAGGCCTCCAGCATTGTCAGATGCTTCAATTTAAGACTAGCCCCAAATCCAGACTTTTTGGGTGGAAACTCCTGACTTTAAGATGTTGACAGTGAATGCTAAGTGTTTTGAAATGCTGCAGAGGCCAGAGAAGACACTTGTGAGATGTGGCCCATAGGTTTACAACCTCTGATTTATTAGCAGATGTACATAAATGGGGTATATTTTATGTGTTGCTCTATGATTGACTTGTTTTTCCCAACTCCATACTGTTGATAGTGATCTTTCTGTGTCAGCTCCCATAGATCATGTCATACATTTTAGTGGTTATATAATATTCCCTGACATGGATGTATTATAATTTACCTTTCAGTCTTCCTATTGGTAAGCGTACAGGTGTTGATACTTTTTCAGTATCATAAGGGGTTTCAGCAGATTTCTTATACATGAAATATGCATGTGTGAGGATTCTTGAGGATGATCACTGGTTACTTTCTGTCCTGACACTTGCCATGCTGTCTCATTTCCCTCAATAGATGTAGAGATCAGGAACCACACCTTAATCCTTTGTGTACTCCCACTGGTATGTAACCAAGTATACAACCCCTGAAAGTATGACAAAGTAAATGAACTAAAAAAAATGTCATAAAAATAACACTCATCAAACTTGACTTTTACCTCTGACTTTCTGAGTGACTTTTAGGCAAGCCACTTCCCTGACCAAGCCTCTAACTCTTCATCTACAATATGGGCCCCATTCATTTATTCAACAAAATTTAAATATTTACTGAGTACCTTCTGTATAATGGATATTGGGTTGAGTGTGAGGAATACAGCAATGCCATGAAGTTATCTTCTGGGTCTACTCCAAGTTCCTTTCTAGTTCTAACCTTCTTTGATGGTGGTATGATACCGTGCCATGCCGCTCAACCTCAAGCCCTAAGCAGATATGAAAATGGAAATAGTGTCACGCTCTCCCAGGAGCAAGAGCCTTCCACTGAACATATATACTGTGGGGATTATTAAATGCTATGTACTGACAACTGCTAGGGACAAAATATTCGTAAGCAGGTTTCACTGTTGAAACATGTTATGCTTTGGATCATTTCCTCTGAAAACTCGTTATGGACTCTTTCAAAGAGCATGGCTTCCACCAGTTAAGGTGATAATAATTGAAAGGCATCTTCTCTCTCTCTCTTTTGTGTTTTCCAAAACAAAAGAAGGTGTCTTCTTCTTTGGGGAAGGTAGGGTGTCCCAGCTTTGCTAAATCTTATTCCCCAAGGTTACAAGATAGTAAAAATAGGAAAAGTGAAAACAAGTAGGACTTTATACAATGGGGAATAAGTCAATAAACTCATTAACCATCAAGGAAAGACACAGGGGAGTCAGCATCCTGTTGTAGAAATAAAATCGCATCGAAAAGGAGGACAATACAGTATGGTGGTTTAAATCCCCGATTTTTGAACCAACTGTCCTATTTTCTTGATTTGTGAGATGGTGATAATGCCACCTAAGTCACTGGAGTATTCAAATCATCAAAATAAATGTATTATCATTATAGAAGATGCAAATAACCTATTGTCTAGGTTTGTTTGTAAATGGGCTAGCTTTATGACCTTGGGAAGACGTTTTCTTTCTTGGGGCTTTTGTTGTTTCATCTCTAAAAGGGGGAACAAAACCTGCCATAGCAACCTCCAGGAGCTGTAGTGAGACTCCAAGAAAAAGGGTGAATGACTGCAAAAGCATCTTATGACCTCAAGTATGAATTGACAGTTAACCCAGTGACTCAAATTACACATTAAAGAGAGCTGTGAATTGAAGTATTTTCCCAACGTTTGAGGTTGTTTCCATCCCACAGTTTCATCAGGGCATGAAAATGTAGCATCTGAGAGCAGGGCACATGACAGCGCAAATAGATTCACTTTCTGGTCCATTCACTCTATATCTGAGCATCTACCAGGAAGCATCTAGGTGCTATAGGACATACAATGGTGAGGAATAGGGACTAAGATTTTGCTCTGATGGAGCTTAGAGTTGAATGGAGTTGAATGGAGGGCACAGGTACTGATTCAATGATTACAAATAATAATCAGAGACTCAAAATGTGCCATGGCAAACGGAACAAAAAAGGAAGAAAGGACGCCAAATTTCCATTGGGAATTCTGTATGTGGAGGGACCCCCGTGTTAAGATGGGGGGAAGATGGCCTTAAGTGGTTATTAACCCCTTACAACCTCTACCTCATTCCTGATTCTGATTTTATTATGTAAGAATCTTCCAGTTACAAGGTGATATATGGACAAGAACTCTTGATTTTGCATTTAGGTCATATATCAGTCATTGAGCCCTTATTATGTGCCGAGAGGTATTCTAAGTACTTCACAAGTATTAATATTTACTTCTCAAAAAAAATTCCTGTTTTTTAAAATCTCTGTTTCTTAGATGAGGAAACAGATGTGAAGGAGTCACCAGTTCAAGTGGTGATTCACCTCTTGGAGAGGGTGAAACCTTGAGCCTCATTGCTCTGCTCTGTATGTTGAAGTTAAGGGTCCCAGGCAGTATTTAGGGTCAGCATAAGGTCACATAGAATAATATATATCTTCTGCATACTGAAAAAAAATTACAGTATAGCTATAAGGGGTTATTATGTGGGGTATTCAGGGCGTAGAGTCACAAGTTGCTGTCAGATGCAGCAAACACACCATATAGCAACATCACTCTGTGAATATTTGCAGCACTGTGTTTTGTTCATGACTTGTAGTTTGCCAAGCTCTTTTTTTTTTTTTAATTTTTTTTATTTTGTGGTACGTGGGGCTCTCCCTGTTGTAGCCTCTCCCGTTGCGGAGCACAGGCTCTGGACGTGCAGGCTCAGCGGCCGTGGCTCACGGGCCTATCCGCTCCGTGGCATGTGGGATCTTCCCGGACTGGGGCACGAACCCCTGTCCCCTGCATCGGCAGGCGGACTCTCAACCACTGCGCCACCAGGGAAGCCCCAAGCTCTTTTTTTTTAAACTATATATTTATGTCATGGTATTCCTAGATCCTCTTCACACTATTTTCTGGGATATTTGAAACTACACTGGTAACTGGAGAGGGCACTCAGCATCATTGATTTTGTGTGTGGAGAGAAATTTCATGGGGGGATGTTTTATGTTACTGTACATCTGATGACTTAACGCCTTCTAAAATATCCCATGGATAACTTTGCCCCATAAAAAATAATGGGGCAAGAATCAAGGTAATGAGCATCTAAGAGTGCTGACCTTGGGCTAGAGGCTAAAGCAGCAGTCCCTTCCCTGAAGAGCTGATGACAGCAGAACTAAATCCATACCACCTTAGAAATGGAGAGGGGTCAAAATTGGTAACGTCACTGGTAATATAATTCATGCCATCACCAGGGATTTTTCTGATGCTCTTTCACGAGCATAGCACAGAGATCTTCAAGTCTGACATCCCCCAAATTTTCCTGGCCTCTCCCATAGGGTGGTGTAGGGAAAGTAGCATTAGTTAAAGGTTCTCAATTTCACATTCACATTTCACATCAAGGTGGCTTCTACTGGTTCCCGGTGACTGCAAATTGCAGAATGGACTTTGCGGATATGATTACGTTAAGGCTGTTGAGATGGAAAAATTATCCTGGGTTATTCAGGTGGGCCCAATGTAATCACGAGGGTCCTTTTAAGAGGGAGACTGGAGGGTCAAAGTGACAGAAGGAGATGTGACAATATACGTAGAGTTCAGAGTTATGCAACTTTACACCAAGTGATGCAGGCAACCTCCAGCAACTGGAAAAGGCAAGGAACAGATTCTCCTCTAGGGCCTCTAGAAGGAACATAGCTTTGCCAACATCTTGATTTTAGCCCTGTGAGACCTGTTTCAGACTTCTGACCTCCAGAACTGTCACTTGCTAAATTTGTGTTATTGTTTTAAGCCACCAAAGGTGTGGTCATTCATTCCAGCAGCAATAGAAAATGAATGCAGGTGCTCTGTAGTTACATAGTCTGAATTTGAGAGAACAGGCAAGTGAGTGCAGGAGAAGCAAAGCCCTTGCTCAGAAAGGTGGAAAACTTGGTTTACCCTGAACGGTACTTATGGACTGCAATGCTGCCATCCTTAGGTATGAAAGATCTAGCAAGATGTCTATATACCTTGTGTGCCGACATCTTCTGCCAACTTGCACACCACAAGCTAGCTCTGATCTGCCAATTGGCTCTTCTCTTGGTGTCCTAACTGCTGAAATCAGCAGTTTCCCCCTGTATGTGGCAGTATTTTACAAGCACTAGATTTCTTATCAAGACTTCTCTTGGGTTTCCAACACTTGCAACTATCTATGTAGGTGGAAGTCTAACTGAATCAAAATTAAGAAGATGATCTGGATCCCCTTTAATCCTCTTCATTTTTCCCCCTTCAAGTTTTAAGGTTTTTATTTACACAAGGCATTTCTATTCTTAAAACGTTCTACACATCACAATACATAAAATAAAACATGAAACACTCACTTTTATGCTCCTGCACCAAATCCGCTTTTCATATATGTCATCTCACTCTTTTTGGTACATATTCTGCTTATTTTTTAACCCTTTTCTGAAACTTGATACTGTAGGTCTTGTAAAAACGGATTACATCCTCTCCATAAAGTGGTGATACCCTAATTTAATTAATTCCCTACTGATGGACTTGTAAGTTGTTTCTGATTTTTCACAATTACATGCAATTTGCAGTGTAGCCTTATAAACATCTGTGCACTCTACAGAAGCGCTTCAGTAGGATAGAGGTCTACAAGTAGGATTTCTCCATGAAAGGGTTGCACGCTTTAGATGATAGATTTTTGCCAACAGGTTTTCCTGATTTACATTCCCATTAACAGTATATGAAAGCACCATTTCTTTATACCCTTAAGATTATACCTTGGGTATGATTCATCTTTTTACTGTTTGCCAATCTGATATGTGAAGAGTGCACTCTGGCTGTTGCTTTTATGGGCATTTCCCTGGTTAGTAATAAGCTTGAACATCTCCATATATATTCACTGGTCATTTATTTTTTTCTTTCTTTGTGAGTGGGATCCATCTTCAGTGGGATCAACAATGAAAAAGTAATGACAAGGAATTGTCAGGCAGTGTCGGAGCTGCAAATCGAGGCCCTGCAGCCCAAGGCTCAGACTCCAACACCTTCCTGTGATATTTATACCACAGCCAAGAGCAGCATGCATACCTGAGAAAGTGCTGGGTCTATTTTAAACCTGCAGGAGACGGGGAGAGTATCAATTCCATTGGCACGCTTACTCTTTTACCACTCGGTCGCTTTGTAACTTTTGGCATATGCCTTCTCATTTCCCATTTTGTTTCCTCCTTTATATTATGAAAAGCCTGGGAAGGGTGACAGATCTGGTCTTTTTTGTTCTCAAATTTTTAGGTTCAAAAAAACATTGACTGAATGAACACCAATATACTCTAAGAACCAACCTTCAGCAAAATTATCAAGTCGGGGCCTCCCTGGTGGCGCACTGGTTGAGAGTCCGCCTGCCGATGCAGGGGACACGGGTTCGTGCCCTGGTCCGGGAAGATCCCACATGCCGCGGAGTGGCTGGGCCCGTGAGCCATGGCCGCTGAGCCTGCGCGTCTGGAGCCTGTGCTCCGCAACGGAAGAGGCCACAACAGTGAGAGGCCCGCGTACCGCAAAAAAAAAAAAAAAATCAAGTCAGCTCACTAGGGCTTTCATAGTCACTGACAAAGACTTAGAGAGGGAAAACTACTACTCTAGGCAGAGCAGCCCTATGGAGGGTAGGGATGTGGACTTTATAAGGAACAGAACCATGGCGAGGGGTAAAGAAATATGGAATGAGGCTGGAGGGGACAGTGAGGGCCGGACCATAGAGGTCTTTCACACCACGTTACAGGTCTTGTTCTATTTCCAAAAAGCAAAGAAGAGTCCCTGGGTAGGTGGGGGGCTTTAACAGGCGGAATAATCCTATCTAATTTGCCTTGCAAAAATATCACTCTGGCTGCAGGGACAAGAATAGATTGATGGCTGACCCAAGAGGAAGCAGTGAGACCTGTTAGGAGGCTCTTGTCATCAGCCAGACAAGAGAGGGTGGTTGTGAGGACCACAGAAGTGGTGTTGGAAATGGAAAGAAGTAGAAAGACTTAAGAGAGATTTGCATGAGTTTATGAAACTGACTGGGGAGGCAGACACGTGAAAAGAGAGCATAGGCCGCCTAGTTCTTGTAAGCAAACATCAGATGGCTTTTCTCAACTCTAATACCCCCTTAGGGCAAAGGACTACTGTATTTCTAGCAACCGGCCCAGAGTTGAGTGCACAATGAATATCTCTTCAGCGAGGGAATGGTATGGTGAGAAGAAGGGTTCAGAACAGCAGGTAGCACTGCTTGGTGGTGAAGTTTCACGGGAGAGATGAGCTTGATGCTGGTCTCTGAGGGGTGATAAAGGCACTACGATTGTTTCACCTAATCCAGCCGGAAACACTTTCATTTTCTATATTTAAAAATCAGGCTTGGTGAACAGCTCCCCCAAGGTTATTGATTGAAGAATTGGTGGAATGAGAGTTGGAACCCTCATCTGTGGGTCTATGAGGCCTTCCTTGTCTTGACATATTTTTGGACTTAACGCAATAGAATATCTGGGTGAGTGTACCCAGGGGAAGTGATTTTCAAGCAATTTCTGGAGAGAGAAGAAGCTGTAGAGGGTGGAGATTTGACCCCTTGGATTCTCATGCTGTTCATTTTTAGGTTTCTAGTTTTTAATTACTATTTATTAAACGGTTACTACCTGCCCCTCAGATCACTCTTGTTTTACATCTATCTTATTTAACCACCAGGGCTTAATTAGATAGCTAATATAATTATCCCCATTTTAATTTAGCAAACTGAGACTCATAGAGGCTACATGACATTCAAAATTGAATAAGAAACATGTGGCGGAATCACTGTTTGAATCCAGGTCTAACTACAAAGCCCTTACCCCAAATGGCTACATGATCTGACTTAAGGGTCAAGGTGAAGAGAATTGAGGAAGAAAGAGTGTAATTATCGTGACTGAAGATAGGCTGATTATCGTTGTATCTAAGTGTGTTTGCCTCTTTTTGTTTCTTATATGATCATAGCATCATACATGCTCCCTGCCCAAATGCTAGAGATCCCCAAATGCTTCCTTCTCTCTAGAAGTTTACTATCTAGAAATAGCACAGCATGGTGGTTAAAGGTATGACTGGTATCTAATCCTGGTTTTTCACTTCCTAGCTCTGTGACCTCCTTAGGCAAGTTACTTCACATTTTTGTGTTTGAGTTTCAACATTTGCAAAATGGAGAAAGCAGCCAAACATCCTTCATAAATTTGTTGAGAAGTGTTAAGCTCCTGCTACAGGGTAGGCATTCAGTACAAGTTAATTATTCCTGCCCTTTGAGGCTTCCCCAATGGCCTTTATGCATTTGTCATTCAGAAGATGTTTATGATTGTCTACGATATGTCAAACATTGTGCTAAGGATTAAGGATACAAGGGTGTTCTGGTAGCCCTGAGCATAATGACTTCAATGACAACAATTATATCTCATGATTTTGTGGGTCAGGCATTTGGGAAGGGCATAGCTGGGTGGTTCTTCTGGTATTTAACTGGTAACTGGGTTATTCTGGAGGGTTCAGGTTGATTTCATTCACATGCCTGGAGCCTTGGTGGGGCGGCTTCCCTTTCTCTCCACATTGCCCCAGGGCCTCACGTATAGTCTCTGGGGTAAGGGATTACAAGACTGGAAGGTGGTGCAGCCAGGACTTAAACCTGAGTTGGGTGAATCCAGAAACCATCAGTCTGTACCAGCCACGTGGCACACTATTTTAAGATTAAGACCTCTCTGGCACTATTTCTTGGGTGTGCATATAATCCCCAGGTCTTTTTCATGAGGGGAGTGTATCACTGGGGTCAGGAAGCCTGTGTTCTGGACTCACCTCAGTCTCTTCCCAGCCACGTGATCCTGAACAAGCCACTGCCCTTCTCAGGCCTACTTGTCTCCCTCTATGAAATAAAGACACCTTCTTCCTCTGTTTCTCATGTTCACTCGAAGGACTGTACTTGTAGCAGAGGTATCACAGGGAGTCAGCCAGGAGACCCCACGTCTAGTCCTGGTTCGTCTTACTTACTGTGTGCCATTGGACAGTTCCTTCTCCATTTCTGGAACACAGGCTTCAAGAAGTGGTGTCTATGTGTCATTTCAACTCAGATTTCAAGGAGGATATTGACAAGAACACCATGAACAAACTGTGTTCAGCTGCAAGACAGCATTGCCATGATTGAGATTACACGGGATAGAATGTGCTGAGTATGTCTTTGTGAAAGGCAGACCCACCTTCTCTAGGGAAGAGCATCCTATAACTGGCCAGGGCTCAGGATGCCATCTGTGGGCCTGGATCAGAGCAAAACCAAACGTTCAAACCAAATGGGCCTGCACTGATGACGGTACCCTGGTACCGTGGAAAAATCAGCCAACCGTCCTCCACTAAGCATCTTCATACACGACCAGCCATCACAGATGCGAAGCTTTTTAAATCATCGGGTGAACCTTTTGGGTAACACATTTAAAATTAGCCAGAGTAGTCCAAGCCTCAGGGCTAGATAATGAATGATGAAATACATTTGAATTCATTATTCTAAGCAAGGGACTTTTTTGTTTATCCATTTTAGTATCCCAAGTACCTAAGACAGGGTCTAGCAGATAGTAAGCACTCAAACATTTGTCACTGAATAAAATGATTAACGTTTAATGAAAGTGTCATTGAGTCCTACCCATTATTCATGTATTGGGATTCTTTAAAACCTTGGTCAATAGCAGCAAATGTCATTTACATAAAGCTCCACTTCAAATTATTTTCTCTGCTTAGTTGGTTATATGGAGTTGATCCTTGATTGAAGGAGATATTCTATAAGAAATAACTTATATTCTAGGCCAACCAAGGTCATGAGCCACGAAGGGCCCATCAAGGTTTTGCTGGCCATTAGAGGCAGCCCACAGTGGTGCTGTGTGACCTTGAATACACTTTACCTTTGAGTCCTCAGTGGCTACATTTGTAGAATTAGAATACATTTAAAGTTCACTGTAGTTCTAAAAGTCTACGATCTTAAGAAAATTCTTATTTTGCCTACATACAACATGATGTGACAGAGATTAAGTGAGATCCCTTCTGTTCAAGATAAAGTTTGATATAATAACAGTGATAAAAGGTATTAGCCTTGGGTTGTTAAGCTCAAGTTTTCGATTTGGTTCTTCCATTTGTCTACAAGATTTGAGGCAAGTCACCTTACCTCTCTGGGCTTTATTATTCTCATTTGTCAAATCACTCACCTAGATGACAGGTTTTGGGGAAGATAATTAAATAACAGAACTGCCATTGTGTTCTGCTGGAACAGTTTCCTGCCTGTCTCTACATGGCCCTTTAGAAATAATTTTGCTGAGTCTTCTAAGGTTCCTGCTGAAAAAACTAAAACCTAGAAAGGGAAATTGATTTATTCAGTGTTAAACAGCAAGTTCATTAAGACCTGGGGCAGATATTTTAACTTCTTATTCATTTACTATGTTTGGTCAATGAGCATCTTAATAATAACAGCTAACATTTGAGGACTTAAGCATAGTACTAGGAACTTGACATCAATTAATGTGTAATTCTCAGCATAGCCCCAAAATGTAGGTCCTATTATCATTCTTGTTTGGCAGATAAGGAAACTGTGATTTGGAGAGGCTAAGTGACTTTCTCAAATTTACGTAACTTATAAGTGTTAGAACCAGGAATTAAACACAGGGGGATAACCATCTTAATTGTTAACCTATACTGGTCTCTTCCACCATGCTAGGTAATAGTGGTACATATTAAAACATAATTTGTCACATTGCATAAACTGTTATCTTATGTTAGCCTTAGTTATGATATAACAAAAGGAGTGATAAGGAGGGTCTGGGCTGCTTTGGAGTTATAGGGCCGAACCCAGGGGGAAGGGAGTAAAAACCTGTGTCATACAGCCTTCCAAGAAGTTCTGTATAGGTTGTAGTTTAGAAATGGGGATAGGATTGGGAATGCGAGAAAAGAATGTTCTAGGCAGAAGGAACAACGCATGTGAAGATCTGGAGACGAGGAAGAGCACGAAGCCCTTGAGGAACCGCCAGAAGTTTGATCAGGATGAGGAGAGATGAGGGGCCAGAGAGTAGCAGTGGCCATAAGGAGAAGGGCCTTGTGAACCCCGGTTCAGAGTTCATACATCCAATAGGGAGGTACAGGAGGGTTGTAGGCAGGGCAGTGACACAGTGTGACTCATGACTGTGATTACAGTGAGGAGAATGGAGAGAGGCATGCAACACTGGAGGCTGGGGGAGAGGTTAAGGGGCATTGCAGTGATGGTGAGCCCTTCTTCAAATCCCCTAGACAAAAAAGGGGCTTTGAAAACACAAGTACTAGACATTACCTTATTATTTCCCAACTTCTGCCTGAAAATCTGTTGCTCTGGCCCTACTAGATGAAATCCATACCCAAATGGTGATGAAATCCATACCCAAATGGTTTTCACCAGGGTTTTCTGAGACAGAACTGGAGTTCTGGTTTTTCCTCTTGCTCCCTGTCTACCCACAGACTTAATTGCTGCTGAACCTTTGGTGATTTGTTGTGATGCCATTGGCTGGCTGGTGGGGTCTTTACCCCACACCGTGTCCCCTCTATTGTACACAAAGGGAAAACTTCAGGATGAGCAGCTTTGGAAGCTGACAGATAAGAGACCAGACCCTGTTTGGAGGCATTTAAACTTATTTCACAGTTAATACAGCATCTGGGGCACATTTTCCTACTTTTATGCTAATTTTTGGGTGTTTTTGCCACACAATCGAAAGCCAGGATCATAAAAAAGAATGAAAACAGTGCAAAAAATAAAAGTAAATAAGTACGTTCTGCTTTAACATTCTCGGGAGCACTGAGTCTGGCAAGTTTATGAGTTAGAGAAAAAAACAAAACAAAAAACCTATACCACTGTATATAAAGGAAAGGAAATACTATCCCTTTGTATTCGAGTACGTCAAGCAAAGATGGGAGAGGAAGCTCTGAGCTGAGAGTAGGCAGAACAGTGTTTAGACAGAATGTGTCACCAATTGTCCAAGTGGCGTGGAGCCAATCAAACCTCTTCTATGGGTCTGTTTCTCACTTATAAAACACAAAGTTCGTACCAAGTGCTCTCTAAGACTCTCTAGTTCCACAGTTACGTTTATCATCCTTTACGTGCACAGGGGATACAGGCAGATATAGAAGACCTGATTTCTGATCTCAGGGAACCGAAATATATTACAAAAACAAGACTAACCTTACCTTAGCAATTTTAGAGCAAGGATGTCTCTAACCACACTCCTGTCAAAAAGACCAAAACCTTGCTTAAAAACTGAATAATTTGGTTTTACTTCTAATTTACAGAAAGTAAATTATTGGATAACATTGTCAGTGTTGAGGACTTCTAGAATAGATGACTCTTATCCCTCTGTTTATATTATATAAACTAATTAAAAATGTTATCTGATTTAGAAGAAAGTGATATATAACTATTTTGATTTAATATAACATTTTTATTTTCCATAAACTTATTTGTTATGCTTGAATTTGGATTTAGGCTCTAACATCTAGCTATGAGTCTTTGAGAAAACTTACTTCAGCACCCATTTCTTCAACTATAAAATGGGAGCAATGATAGTACCTACCTCACTTATTTATTGTGGGAATTAACTCAAAGAAGGGCCTAAAACATTTGGCATAGGGTTTGGTAAAATACGTGCTGTGTTAAGTGTTAGGTATCTGATGTGTGGTATGAAAAAATAATGAGTTTGAACAGGGCCTTGAAGGAGGAGAAAGATTTAAGACAATTAAAGTAAGGAAACAAAAATTCCATTTGGCAGTTATGGTAGATTGCAAAAATAACCCCAATTCTTCATCACTTCTTGCATTCATTCCCTTTGTAATTTGACTTTATAGCCCCTCCCATGAAGAGATAGTCTATTTCCTTATCTTTTAGTATAAAGCTAAATTTGGGTTTTGCTTTAGCAAATAATATGTAGTGGAAACAGTGTTGTGCTAGTTTCATGCCTAGGCCTTACACAGTTTTGCTCCTTCCCTTGGAACTCTTCCTCAACTATAAGAACAAGTCCAGCTGTCCAGCTGCAGGATAGAGGTCATGTGCTACAGAGCTGAATCAGCCAAGTTGTCCAAGCTGAGGTCCCAGGCATCTGAGAGGTCCAACTAGAACCACCTTACTGACTTTAGCTGACCCCGGATGCCTAAGTGAGCCCTGCCGGTTCAGCTCAGATCAGCAGAAACATCCAGGAAAACCACAGACTTCTGAACAATAATAATTAATTGTTGTTTTAGGTATTAGGTTAGTTTGTTACACAGCAATAGCTAACAGATACTGTGTTGACAGTGGTGGTAGTGGAGAAAAAGGAATGGTAAAATGGTTTCAACCAGAGGAGATTAAGCTGAATAAAATAGATGTCACACATCTATGAGCTGGAGAATATTAGGTTTTGTAGTAGAAATAAAGATAAGTTATAAAGTATATTAAAATGTACACAAAAAGAAAGAACCATTTATTATAATTTGTGTGAAAGCAAAAACATTTCTGAGTGAAGATACCGTAAATTAGAGTATAAGGAAAAGGACAAATGATGTTGAGGACAAACGATGTTGAGGACAAATGACATTAAAGATTAATACCCTTAATAGAGAGAGTTCTAAGATATCTATCAAGAAAATTGAAGCCCCCTAAACCCTTTTCAATCAATACAAAATATTCACATTATCTTAGAGCTGTGGTACATGTTGTTACCAGTCTTCTCCCTTTATCCAGCTACTTTTTATTTATGTTTTTGATCTCAGTCTCTTCTTGGGGATGTCTTTCCTGAACTTCCAGATTACAATAGGTCCTCTTAGTGTATGCTTCCAAAGCGACCTGCTCTTCTCATTTCACTCATCATTTGTTCAAAGTTATCTCCACTGGGTTGTAAATTCCTTAAGGCATCAATTGAAACTATTCTGTTCACCAATATAATCCTGGCATCTGGAAAAATACCTGACATAGGGTAGACATTCAATAACTATTTGAAAATAATGAGCCCTTGAGTGATGACCATGAAACCAAATCACTCACCGAAAATCAAATAAAAATAAAACAAACATGACTATAAAAAGCTAATACTTATGAGTAAAATGTCCAGTCCAGCCACATATGTAATCAAGAAATACAAAGGAAAACAAACTATGTTATGTGGCTGAAAAATAAAGGCTAAAATAATAAGGCTCCATGCAAGAGAGGCTGTGGTAAGCATGCATCACTAAACTGACTAGCAGTTGATGCAAATGATACAGAAAGCCGTTTAACAGGGTGTTAATTCAAAGATTCATACCCTTTAGCAGCAAGTGCACTTCCAGAGAAACAAAATCAGATGTCGTCTCAGTATTATGACTGAAGATCGCCATTGATCCTAATTTTAACAGAAATAACCTGTATGATCAGTAATGTTTTTGTATTGAGAGTCAGTATAGTTTAAAGTTGGAACGTGGGTTCTGCAATAAAAGAAATAAGTTTTAATCCTGGCTCCATCACTTATCAGCTATGTGGCCAGAGACTAATAATTCAACCTCACTGACCCTTATGACTTCATCTGTAATGGTGACAGTACATTAATTAGGAAATTTCTGGGTTTTAGGAATTAGTCATTTATCTCATTTTTAACTTGTACATTCATTACTCTTTGAGGAAGCAATAGCTTGCATTATTTCCAATTCTCAGTTTGCTTTTCTGTGCTCTTTATGGCCCACTGTGTATTAGTGTGTTTAAATGTATATTAGAACTACAAGAGGCAACAATGAGTAAGGAATAAGGAAAGGGATTACTCCACCTTTCTCTCTTTCTCTTTCTCTCTCTCTCTCTCTGTCTCGTCTTTTGCTGCCATGGTTTTCTCTGTTCTGAGCTATGTTTATTCTCACAAAAGAGCGTACTCCTGAACACTAAGTATTTCTCCCTGTAGAAAAAAAGAAAAGCAAAAACAAACAAGTTAATGGCTAGGACTATATTATAACAAATAGTTTTACTGGGCTGTGTGGTATGTCTAAGTTCTTGACAAAAGACAAGACTAAACCAGTAAAAATAGACCAAAAATGAGATGTTCTTGGATGTTAGGGTTATAAAATCAACATAGTCGCTCTATCTTTAAGAAATATTAATATTTCTGTAAAAATAAAAATAAACAAATGGGACCTGATGAAACTTCAAAGCTATAAAAAAAAGAAATATTAATATTTCTGGAGCCCAGTTTTCTCTTAGAAATGAACTTGAGGTGACAAATTGATATCTAGCTATCACTGTTTCACTGTTTCCAGTATTTTGTGATACAGTGTATTTTATTCAAGAGTAAATTGCAGGGAAGTGTTATGTAATTCATGGTAAATAATCCTAAATGGTTTAATTTGGGGGTCTTTTAAAAAGTAATTTTCTTTTTATTTATCAGAGTTTAAACTCAGTGTAACCCAGTGTTTTGTAGGGAAAAGTATTAAATACCATGGTATATCAATTACGAAATAACTGAACTATTTTAATTAATTATTTAAGCTAAACTTTTTGTTTGGTAATAATTTTCAGTTTATACAAAAATTGTAAAAATGGGAAAGAGAATTCCCATATATATCCCTCATTGTCAACACCTTACATTGCCAGGATACATTTGTCTAAACAGAAACTGACATTAACTATTAAGTACGGTATAGACTATATTTGGATATTGCATTGGTGATTTTTTATGTTCTAGGATCCAGTCCAGCGTAGAGACCATGTTGCCTTTTGTCACCTCCTCAGTCTTCTCTGGACCATACCAGTTTCTAAGTGTTTCATTGCTTTTCATGGCTTTGACGGTCTTGAGGAATACTGGCCAGGTGTCCTGTAAAATATTCCTCAATCCAGGTGTGTCCCATGTTTTTCTCAGGATTAGACTGAGGTTATGCGTTTATGGACAGAATACCACAGAAATTAAACGCCCTTGTTATCGCATATCATAGGGTACATGATATAGACAAAACATGCTATGAAGATGGCTGTATAAATATGTCTTTGAGACACTGTTTTCAATTCTTTTGGGTTTATCTCCAGAAATGGCATCCCTGGATCATATGGAAACTCTACTTATTTCTAATTCTTTGAGGAACCTCCATACTGTCTTCCACAGTGGCTGTATCATTTTCCATTACTAGCAACAGTGCACAAGTGTTCCAGTTTCTCCACATCCTTGCCAACAGTTTTCTTTATTTATTTTGATAATGGCCATCCTAATGGTGTGAGGTGGTATATCATTGTTGTTTTGATTTGCATTTCCCTAACAATGTAATGTAATGTTGAGCATCTTTCCATGTGTTTATTGGCAACTTATATATATTACTTAGAGAAATGTCTAGTCAAGGCCTTTGCCCATTTTGGAATTGGGTTATTTGTTTTTTTTGTTGTTGTTGAGTTTTAGGAGTTCTCTATATATTCTGGATATTAATCCCTTATCAGATATATGATTTGCAATTATTTTCTTCTCCTCTTTGGATTACTTTATTACGCTGTTGATAGTATCTTTTGATGCACATTTAAAAAATGTGTGAAGTCCAACTTGTCTATTTTTTGTTTTGCTGGCTGTGACTTTAGTGTCATATGCAAGAAATCACTGTCAAATCCCATGTCATGAAGTTTTTGCCCTGTGTTTTCTTCTAAGAGTTTTATAGTTTTAGGTCTTACATTCAGATCTTTGATCCATTTTGAGTTAATTTTTGTATATGGTAAGAGTTCAACTTCATTCCTTTGCATGTGAATATCCAGTTTTCCCAGCACAATTTGTTGACGAAACTGTCCTTTTCCCATTGAATGGTCTTGGAACGCTTGTCAGAAATCATTGGACTGTATATGTAAGGGTTTATTTCTGGGTTCTCTAATCTATTCCATAAGTCTACATGTCTGTATTTATGCCAGCACCACCCTGTTTTCGTTATGGTAGCTTTGTAGTAAGTTAGAAATCAAGAAAGTGTGAGGTCTCCAGCCTCTTCTTTTCCAAGATTGTTTTGGCTATTTAAGGTCTCTTGAGATTCCACTGGAATTTTAGTATGGGTTTTCTATTTCTGCAAAAATAGTCACTGGGTTTTTGATAAGGATTTCATTGGACCTGTAAATGGCTTTGGGTAATATTGACACCTTAACAATATTAGGTCTTCCAATCCGGGAACATGGAATGTATTTCCATTTATTTATGCGCTCTTTAATTTCTTTCAGCAGTATTTTATAGTTTTCATTGTACACGTCTTTCACCCACCAAAGTTAATTCCTAAGTATTTTATTTTTTATGTGCTATTGTAAATGGAATTATTTTCTTAATTTCTTTTTTAGGTTGTTTACTGTTAGTGTGTAGAAATGGAACTGATTTTTTTTAAATTAAAGTATAGTTGATTTACAGTGCTGTGTTAATTACTGCTGTGTAGCAAAGTGATTCATTTATACATGTACATACATTCTTTTTTAAATATCCTTTTCCATTATGATTTATCATAGGATATTGGATATTGTTCTCTGTGCTATACAGTAGAACATTGCTGTTTATCCATTCTATATGTAAAAGCTTACCTCTGCTAACCCCAACCTCCCATTCCATCCCTCTCCCAGCCTCCTCTCCCTTGGCAACCACCAGTCTGTTCTCTATGTCTGTGATTCTGTTTCTGTTTCATAGATAGGTTCATTTGTGTCATATTTTAGATTCCACATATAAGCGATATCATATGGTATTTGTCTTTCTCTTTCTGACTTACTTCACTTAGCATGATAGTCTCTAGTTGCATCCGTGTTGCCACAAATGGCATTATTTTGTTCTTTTTTATCTGAGTAGTATTCCATTTTATATATGTACCACATCTTCTTTATCCATTCATCTGTTGATGGACATTTAGGTTGTTTCCATGTCTTGTTATTGTGTATAGTGCTACTATGAGCATAGGGGGTGTGCATGTACCTTTTTGAATTACAATTTTGTCTTGATATATGCCCAGGAGTGAGATTGCTGGATCATATGGTAATTCTATTTTTAGTTTTCTGAGGAACCTCCATACTGTTTTCCACAGTGGCTGCACCAACTTACATTTCCATCAACAGGGCAGGAGGGTTCCCTTTTCTCTAAACCCTCTCTAGCATTTGTTGTTTGTAGACTTTTTAATGATGGCCCTTCTGACCAGTATGTGGTGGTACCTCACTGTAGTTTTGATTTGCATTTCTGTAACAGTTAGCGATGTTTAACATCTTTTCATGTGCCTATTGGCCATCTGTATGTCTTCTTTGGGGAAATGTCTGTTTAGGTCTTCTGCCCACTTTTCAATTTTGTTTGATTTTTTTGTTGTTGAGTTCTGTGAGCTGTTAGTATATTTTAGAAATTAAGCCCTTGTTGGTCACATCATTTGCAAATTTTTTTCTATTCTGGAGGTTGTCTTTTTTTTTTTTTTGTTTCTTGCGGTACATAGGCCTCTCACTGTTGTGGCCTCTCCCGTTGTGGAGCACAGGCTCCGGATGCACAGGCTCAGCAGCCATGGCTCACGGGCCCAGCCGCTCCGCAGCATGTGGGATCTTGCTGGACTGGGGCACGAACCCGTGTCCCCTGCATGAGCAGGCGTTCTCTCAACCACTGCACCACCAGGGAAGCCCGGTTGTCTTTTTATTTTGTTTATGGTTTCCTTTGCTGTACAAAAGATTGTAAGTTTGATTAGGTCCCTTTTGTTTATTTTTGTTTTTATTTTTGTTGCCTTGGGAGACTGACCTAAGGAAACATTGGTACAACTTATGTCAGAGAATGTTTTGCCTGTGACCTCTCCTAGGAGTTTTATGGTATCATGTCTTATGTTTAAGTCCTTAAGCCATTTTGAGTTTATTTTTCTGTGTGGTGAGAGGGTGTATTCTAACTTCATTGATTTATATGTGGCTGTCCAACTTTCCCAGCACCACTTGCTGAAGAGTCTGTCTTTTCCCCGTTGTATATTTTTGTCTTCTTTGTTGAAGATTAATTGACCATAGGTGTGTGGGTTTATTTCTGGGCTCTCTATTCTGTTCCATTGATCCATATGTCTGTTTTCATGCCAATACCACGCTGTTTTGATTACTGTAGCTTTGTAGTATTGGCTGAAGTCTGGGAGGGTTATGCCTCCTGCTCTCTTCTTTTTCCTCAGGATTGCTTTGGCAATTCTGGGTCTTTTATGGTTCCATATGAATTTTAGGATTATTTGTTCTAGCTCTGCGAAAAATGTCCTGGGTAATTTGATAGGGATCACACTAAGTCTGTAATGGGTAGCATGGCCATTTTAACAATATTAATTCTTCCAATTCAAGAGTATCAGAGATCTTTCCATTTCTTTGAATCGTCTTGAGTTTCCTTTATTAATGTTTTGTAGTTCTCAGGGTGTAAGTCTTTCACCTCCTTGATCAGGTTTATTCCAAAGTACTTTATTTGGGGGAGTGCAGTTTTAAAAGGTATTGCTTTTTACATTCCCTTTCTGATATTTCACTGTTGGTGTAAAGAAATGCAACAGATTTCTGTATGTTAGTCCTGTATTCTCTACCTTGCTGAATTCATTTATCAGTTCTAGTTGTTTTTGTGTGGAGTCTTTAGGGTTTTCTATATATAGTATATATTATCTGCATATAATGACAATGTTACCTCTTCCCTTCCAATTTGGATACCTTTTATTTTTTTCTCTTGTCTGATCATTGTGGCTTGGACTTCCAATTCTTTGTTGAATAGAAGAGCTGAAAGTGGGTATCCTTGCCTTGCTCTAGATTTTAGCAGGAAGTGTTTTAGCTTTTCATCGTTGAGTTTTATATTGGCTGTGGGTTTGTCATAAATAGCTTTTATTATCTTGACATATGTTCTCTCTATACCCATTTTGGTAAGAGTTTTTTTCTTTTTCTTTTGTGGTACGCGGGCCTCTCACTGTTGTGGCCTCTCCCGTTGTGGAGCACAGGCTCCGGACGCGCAGGCTCAGTGGCCATGGCTCACGGGCCCAGCCGCTCCGCGGCACGTGGGATCTTCCCGAACCGGGGCACGAACCCATGTCCCCTGCATCGGCAGGCGGACTCTCAACCACTGCGCCACCAGGGAAGCCCCATGATATTCTTTTTTGATCCTTTTTATTTCTGTAGAATAGGTAGTAATATTCCCACTTATATTTCTCTTTTTAGTAACTTGAGTCTTCTTTCTTTTTTTCTTAGCCCATCTACTTAAAATTTTGTTTTTTTTTATGTTTTCAAAGAACCAATTTTTGTTTTAATTGATTTTCTCTATTGTTTTTCTATTTTCTCTTGTACTTATATTTACTCTAGTCTTTATTATAATTCTCTCTTTTGTTGGCTTTGGATTTAGTTTGTTCTTTTTCTAATTCCTTAATTTGTAAAATTTGGTTTTTAATTTGAGACTTTTCTTTTTTTTTTTTTTTAATGTCAGCATTTATGGCTGTAAATCTCCCCCTTAACACTGCTGTTGCTGAACCTCATAAATTTTGCTATGCTGAATTTTACTTTTCATTCATTTCTAAGTATTTTCAAATTTACCTTGTGATTTTTTCTTTGATCCATTGGTTGTTTAATTTCCACAAATTTGTAAATTTTTCAGTTTTCCTTCTATTACTGATTTTTATTTTTCTCCTGTTATGGTTGGGGAAGATACTTTGTATGGTATTTACCTTTTAAAATCTATTGAGACTTAATTTGTGGCCTAACATATGGTCTATCCCACGTGTACTTGAGAAGAGTGTGTATTCTGTTGATGGGTAAAATGTTCTGTACATGACTGTTAGATCTAGTTGGTTTACTATGTTGTTCAAGTTTTCTGTTTCCTTATTTATCTTCTATCTGGCTGTTCTATCCATTATTGAGAGTAGGGAATTGAAGTCTTTAGCCGTTATTATGGAATTACCTTTATCCCTCAATTCTATTTTTGCTTCATATAATTTGATAGTCTGTTATTGAAAATGTTTGTAATTGTTATATCTTCTAGTTGCTTTGAATTTTTTACTAATATATAATGTTCTTCTTTGTCTCTTGTAAATGTTTTTTTAAAGTCTATTTTGTCTGATATTAGTATAGCCTCCCCTGCTCTCTCTTTTGGTTTTTATTTGCCTAGAATATACTTTTTCATCCTTAACTTTCAACATTTTTGTGTCTTTGGTTCTAAAGTGAGTCTCTTGTCCACAGCATATAGTTGGATAATTTTTAAAATCCGTTCTACCAATATCATTTTTTCTTATTTAACACTAATTTATCCCACACTGTTTTGTTTTTTTTGCGGGGTGGTTGTTTTGTTTCATTTAGCCTCAGACTGGTATTTCTTTACTCTTTCACCCACAGAACTTTCCTCTTTCACCCACAGACTTTAACCTAAGTAATACATTTTTATTCTTGATAGTCTTTTATTTATTTATTTATTTATTTTTTGCGGTACGCAGGCCTCTCTCTCACTGTTGTGGCCTCTCCCGTTGCGGAGCACAGGCTCTGGACACGCAGGCTCAGTGGCCATGGCTCACGGGCGCAGCCACTCTGCAGCACGTGGGATCTTCCTGGACCAGGGCACGAACCTGTGTCCCCTGCATCGGCAGGTGGACTCTCAACCACTGCACCACCAGGGAAGCCCGATAGTCTTTTATTGACCACCCATTGTGATGTGTTGAGAGAAACACTCTTTCCTCTTTTTTGTATCTCACAAGCACAGTGCAGGGCACACCAGCCTCCTCTCAGTCAGCATGACAGTAGCATCATGCACATCAGCAGCCTTTAGTCAGTGCTTGCTGCCTGGTAGGCTATTTTCCTAGATGTTCCATGTATTAATTCCTCGTCCTCATGATAAAGTTGAGAAGGAGAATACTCATCATCCTGAATTTAGGATAAGAAAATGAATTACAGAGAGGCTAAGTGATACTCATGGACCACAGAGTTGGAAGTGGTTGTCTGGCCCCCAGCTGGACAATCTCTGTCTTTACATTGGAGAGTTTAATCCATTTATATTTAAAGTAATTACTGATAAAGAGGACCTTACTTCTGTTGTATTTCCCTTGCCTTAGACTTAGATCAGAATTTATGACTTTTTAAATATGACTTTCTTGAAGTGCTTGATTCCCACCATTCATTCATAGTAACTTAAGTAATTACCATTTATCAGGCATTGGTACTGGGTGTTCAGGGGATGGAAATCAGACAGTTGTCTTGTAGTAAACTCTCACTGTCTATCTCTCTTTTTTTTGTTGTTTTTTTTGTTTTTTCTGTTGACCTATGTTTAAGTCCATTGATTCTTTTTTTTTTTCACATACACACACTGTATTTTATTTTTACAAGAGATAAATAAACTGACACCAAGCATTGTAAATGGATAACCACAACAACAGCAACAATGAATGCAATTACCAAACACGAAACACTCATATTATGTCATAATATTGACATTCAGTCAAGTAATCCTCCACTGTAACAGCTCCTTTACTTTGCAGTGAAAATTGATTTGTATATTTTCTGCCTCTGAGTCCTTGTGGGATTTTTTTTTTATTCAAACAGAAAGTCACAAAAATTATAATCATTCTCATCAGTTCACTCAATCCCGTGTAATTAATGTTTTTTTCATCTTGATCTTTTGTTAGCAGTTTTATGAATTCATCAGTTTTCCATTAGAGTTCTGAAAATGCTTATTCATTAAGTTCAGCAGCATAGTCGGTTACCAGAAACCTGTACTTGTCAGAGTCTTTTCCATGAATTCCTTGAAGATGAAACCCTTTTATAGGAACATTTTTGCAAAAGCATCAGAGTATACCCAGAACTGTCTGTAATGACAAAAGACTTAAAAATGACCACGGTTAAAGATTTGATGAAAGTTCATAATAATGCAATTGACAAGGAAATTCAGTTATTTCTGAGATATACATTTTAAAGTAATAATTATAATTATGACTTATAACATACCAGAACATATAAGATTTTTAGAAATTTCATGTAATGTCTGAAAATTTATATTAACATATTTCCATGCAAATAACCCAAAGAAAGTTTAGTATCAGTTGTTTTTTTGTTTGTTTCTTTGTTTTCTTATACTGCAGGTTCTTATTAGTCATCAGTTTTATACACATCACTGTATACATGTCAATCCCAATCGTCCAATTCAGAACATCACCATCCCCACCCCACTGTGGTTTTTCCCCCTTGGTGTCCATATGTTTGTTCTCTGCATCTGTGTCTCAACTTCTGCCCTGCAAACCTGTTCATCAGTACCATTTTGCTAGGTTCCACATATATGCATTAATATACTATATTTGTTTTTCTCTTTCTTTTTTTTAACATCTTTATTAGAGTATAATTGCTTTACAATGGTGTGTTAGTTTCTGCTTTATAACAAAGTGAATCAGTTATCACCACTATGGAGAGCAGAATGGAGGTTCCTTAAAAACTACAAGTAGAACTGCCATATGACCCAGCAATCCCACTACTGGGCATATACCCTGAGAAAACCATAATTCAAAAAGACACATGAACCCCATGTTCATTGCAGCACAATTTACAGTAGCCAAGTCATGGAAGCAACCTAAATGCCCATCAACAGACGAATGGATAAAGAAGATGTGGTACATATATACAATGGAATATTACTCAGCCATAAAAAGAAACAAAATTCAGTTATAGGCGCAGTGATGACCATTGGGGTACATGTGTCTTTTTTTTTTTTGAAATTTTTCAAAACAAATTTTAATTATTTTAAGGGTAATACATGCACATTATTTTTTTTAACATCTTTATTGGAGTATAATTGCTTTACAATGGTGTGTTAGTTTCTGCTTTATAACAAAGTGAAGCAGTTATACATATACATATGTTCCCATATCTCTTCCTTCTTGCATCTCCCTCCCTCCCACCCTCCCTATCTGACCTCTCTAGGTGGTCACAAACAACCGAGCTGATCTCCCTATGCTATGCATGTGTCTTTTTGAATTATGGTTTTCTCTGGGTATATGCCCAGTAGTGGGATGGCAGGATCATATGGTAGTTCTATTTTTAGGTTTTTAACGAACCTCCACACTGTTCTCCATAGTGGCTGTATCAATTTACATTCCCACCAACAGTGCGAGAGGGTTCCCTTTTCTCCACACCCTCTCCAGCATTTAGCATGAGCTGTTTATACACACACACACACACACACACACACACACACACACACGTATTTTTTTTTTGTGGTACACAGGCCTCTCACTGCCGTGGTCTCTCCCGTTGCGGAGCACAGGCTCCGGACGCGCAGACTCTGCAGCCATGGCTCATGGGCCCAGCTGCGCCGCGGCGTGTGGGATTCACCCGGACTGGGGTACGAATCCGTGTCCCCTGCATTGGCAGGCGGACTCTCAACCACTGCACCTCCAGGGGAGCCCCTGTTTATATATTTTTGAGATTAATCCTTTGTCCATTGATTCGTTTGCAAATATTTTCTCCCATTCTGAGGATTGTCTTTTCGTCTTGTTTATGGTTTCATTTGCTGTGCAAAAGCTTTGAAGTTTCATTAGGTCCCATTTGTTTATTTTTGTTTTTATTTCCGTTACTCTAGGAGGTGGATCAAAACATGTCTTGCTGTGATTTATGTCAAAGAGTGTTCTTCCTGTGTTTTCCTTTAAGAGTTTTATAGTGTCGGGGCTTACATTTAGGTCTCAAATCCCTTTTGACTTTATTTTTGTGTATGGTGTTAGGGAGTGTTCTAATTTCATTTGTACATGTAGCTGTCCAGTTTTCCTAGCACCACTTATTGAAGAGACTGTCTTTTCTCCATTGTATATCCTTGCCTCCGTGTCAGATTAGTTAACCATAGGTGCGTGGGTTTATCTCTGGGCTTTCTATGTTGTTCCATTGATCTATGTTTCTGTTTTTTGTGCCAGTACTGTATTGTCTTGATTACTGTAGCTTTATTGTATAGTCTGAATCAAGGAGTCTGATTCCTCCAGCTCCGTTTTTCTTTCTCAAGTTTGGTTTTGCTATTCAGGGTCTTTTGTGTCTCCACATAAACTTTAAGATGATTTGTTCTAGTTACGTAAAAAATGCCATTGGTAATTTGATAGGTATTGCATTGAATCTGTAGATTGCTTTGGATAGTATAGACATTTTCACAGTATTGATTCTTCCAATCCAAGAACATGGTATATCTCTCCATCTGTTGGTATCATCTTTAATTTCTTTCATCACTGTCCTATAGTTTTCTGCATACAGGTCTTTTGTCTCCCTAGGTAGGTTTATTCCTAGGAATTTTATTCTTTTTGTTGCAATGGTAAATGGGACTGTTTCCATAATTTTTCTTTCAGATTTTTCATCATCAGTGTATAGGGATGCAAGATATTTTTGTGCATTAATTTTGTATCCTGCAACTTTACCAAATTCATTGATTAGCTCTAGTAGTTTTCTGGTGGCAGTTTTAGGATTCTCTATGTATAGTATATGTCACCTGCAAACACTGATAGTTTTACTTCCTCTTTTCCAATTTGTATTTCTCTTATTTCTTTTTCTTCTCTGATTGCCGTGGCTAGGACTTCCAGAACTATGTTGAATAATAGTGGTGAGAGTGGACATCCTTGTCTTGTTCCTGATCTTAGAGGAAATGCTTTCAGTTTTTCACCATTGAGAATGATGTTTGCTGAGGGTTTGTCGTATATGACCTTTATTATGTTGGGGTAGTTTCCCTCTACGCCCACTTTCTGGAGAGTTTTCATCATAAGTCGGTGTTGAATTTTGTCCGAAGCTTTTTCTACATCTATTGAGATGCTCATATGGTTTTTCTTCTTCAGTTTGTTAATATGGTGTATCACATTGTTTGATTTGCGTATATTGAAGAATCCTTGCATCCCTGGGATAAATCCCAGTTGATTATGACATATGATCCTTTAAATGTGTTGTTGGATTCTGTTTGCTAGAATTTTGTTGAGGATTTTTGCATCTATAGTCATGAGTGACATTGGTCTGTAATTTTCTTTTTTTGTAGTATCTTTGCCTGGTTTTGGTATCAGGGTGATGGTGGCCTCGTAGAATGAGTTTGGGAGTGGTCCTTCCTCTGCAATATTTTGGAAGAGTTTGAGAAAGATAGGTGTTAGCTCTTCTCTAAATGTTTGATAAAATTCACCTGTGTAGCCATCTGGTCCTGGACTTCTGTTTGTTGAAAGATTTTCTTTTTTTTTTTTTTT
>NW_020174788.1:5280088-5334653 GCF_003031525.2 Neophocaena asiaeorientalis asiaeorientalis
GTTATACCTTTCTAAGAATTTGTCCATTTCTTCCAGGTTGTCCATTTTATTGGCATACAGTTGCTTGTAGTAGTCTCTTAGGATGCTTTGTATTTCTGCGGTGTCTGTTGTAACTTCTTTTTCATTTCTAACTTTATTGATTTGAGTCCTCTCCCTCTTTTTCTTGATGAGTCTGGCTAATGGTTTATCAATTTTGTTTATCTTCTCAAAGAACCAGCTTTTAGTTTTGTTGAACTTTGCTGTTGTTTTCTTTGTTTCTATTTCATTTATTTCTGCTCCGTTTTTTATGAGTTCTTTCCTTCTGCTAACTCTGGGTTTTGTTTGTTCTTTTTTATCTAGTTCCTTTAGGTGTAAGGATAGATTGTTTTATTAAGCTTTTTCTTGTTTTGAGAGGTAACTTGTATAGCTATAAACTTCCCTCTTAGAACTGCTTTTGCTGCATCCCATAGGTTTTGGATCATCGTGTTTTCATTGTCATTTGTCTCTAGGTATTTGTTTATTTCCTCTTTGATTGCTTCCGTGATCTCTTGGTTGTTTAGTAACGTATTGTTTACTTTGCATGTATTTGTGTTTTTTACGTTTTTTTCCCCGTAATTCATTTCTAATCTCATAGTGTTGTGTTCAGAAAAGATGCTTGATATGATTTCAGTTTTCTTAAATTTACTGAGGCTTGATTTGTGACCCAAGATGTCATCTATCCTGGAGAATGTTCTGTGCACATTTGAGAAGAAAGTGTAATCTGCTGTTTCTCAATGGAATGTCCTATAAATATCAATTAAATCTATCTGGTCTGTTTTCTTCTGTTTCCTTATTCATTTTCATTTGGATGATTTGTCCATTAGTGTAAGTGAGGTATTAAAGTCCCCAACTATTATTGTGTTACTGTCGATTTTCTCTTTTATAGCTGTTAGCAGTTGCCTTATGTATTGAGGTGCTCCTCTGTTGGGTCCATATATATTTATAATTGTTATGTCTTCTTCTTGGATTGAGGCCTTGATCAATATGTAGTGTCCTTCCTTGTCTCTTGTAACACTCTTTATTTTAAAGTCTATTTTATCTGATATGAGTATAGCTACTCCAGCTTTCTTTTGATTTCCATTTGCATGGAATATCTTTTTCCATCCCCTCACTTTCAGTCTGTATGTGTCCCTCGGTCTTAAGTGGGTCTCTTGTAGACAGCATATTGATGGGTCTTGTTTTTGTATCCATTCAGGAAGCCTGTGTCTTTTGGTTGGAGCATTTAATCCACTCACATTTAAGGTAATTATCGATATGTATGTTTTTATGATTATTTTCTTAATTGATTTGGGTTTGTTTTTGTAGATGCTTTTCTTTTCTTGTGTTTCCCACTTAGAGAAGTTCGTTTAGCATTTGTTGTAGACGTGGTTTGGTGGTGCTGAATTCTCTGAGCTTTTGCTTGTCTGTAAAGCTTTTGATTTCTCTATCAAATCTGAATGAGATCCTTGCCAGGTAGAGTAATCTTGTTTCTAGGTTCTTCCCTTTCATCACTTTAAGTATATCATGCCACTCCCTTCTGGCTTGTAGAGTTTCTGCTGAGAAATCAGCTGTTAACCTTATGGGAATTCCCTTGTGAGTTATTTGTCTTTTTTCCCTTGCTGTTTTCAATAATTTTTCTTTGTCTTTAATTTTTGCCAGTTTGATTACTATGTGTCTTGGCGTGTTTCTCCTTGGGTCTATCCTGTATGGGACTCTCTGCGCTTCCTGGACTTGGGTGGCTATTTCCTTTCCCATGTTAGGGAAGTTTTCGACTATAATATCTTCAAATATTTTCTCAGGTCCTTTCTCTCTCTCTTCTCTTTCTGGTTCCCCTATGATATGAATGTTGTTGCGTTTAACATTGTACCAGAGGTCTCTTAGGCTGTCTTCACTTCTTTTCTCTCTTTTTTCTTTATTCTGTTCCACAGCTGTGAATTCCACCATTCTGTCTTTCAGGTCACTTATCCGTTCTTCTGCCTCAGTTATTCTGCTCTTGATTCCTTCTAGTGTAGTTTTCATTTCAGTTATTGTATTGTTCATCTCTGTGTGTTTGTTCTCTAATTCTTCTAGGTCTTTGTTAAACATTTTTTGCATCTTTTCTATATTTGCCTCCATTCTTTTTCCGAAGTCCTGGCTCACCTTCACTATCATTATTCTGAATTCATTTTCTCGAAAGTTGCCTATCTCCACTTCACTTAGTTTTTTTCCGGGGTTTTATCTTCTTCCTTCATCTGGTACATAGCCCTCTGCCTTTTCATCTTGTCTGTCTTTCTGTGAATGTGGTTTTTGTTCCACAGGCTGCAGGATTGTAGGTCTTCTTCTTTTGCTGTCTGCCCTCTGTCTATCTCTCTTTATTCCTAAAAAAATTGTTAGACCGCAAATACTATACTTAAGAGTGATTCTGATAAACAAAATGGAGTTAAGGTGAGACTAAGCCAGAGGCTAACTTCTCACAGATCTCTGTTTCTAATAACTCTAGCCCTTGAATCCTGAGTAAATCTCCATTCTATGGATTTAACTAGTCAATTTAAAGTATATTTCAATAACTGCAAAAGAAATATGATTTCAAAGGGATTCAGGTGCAATATGTAACTGGAAAGGGAGTAGGTAGTGGATGAATTGCTGTTTTATTGATCATATGTTTTCTCTGGGATGAGACAAAGTGGTCTGATGGAAGGAAAGGAAAAACTGAAAAGACTCACTGTGATCCAATCCTTTGTTCCCTTTGATCTCTCATTACCATCTCCCATCCCTCTGATTCCCTAAAATTTTAGGCTGTACCAAACTCATGGAAACAGTAATGATGCTGAGTCATACACGCTCTCCATCAGGGTTCTGTTCTCTCTACTCACTGAGTGGCGTTTGCAGAAATATTCAGAACTGTATTTATCTGCCTTCGTTTTATGATGCCAGCAAAGCCAGGGGGTTCCTTCATCCTGTTCTATTCTCTCTGCAGTATAATTCAGAGAATATACATTTCAAGCTGCCCACCTGCCCAATTTCTATACATTCAATCAAGTACAGGGCATAACTTGAGGATTTTCATTACAACTAAAGGCTTCACTGTAGCTGCAATGTGCCCTGGGATACCTGGATGCTTGCTCTTTATTTTTAGTAAAAAGGACACATAGCCTTAATCCCCTGGTTGTTACTTTTCAGAAAGGTCCTGGCCTGACATCAAGAGACCCCAGTTCTAGTCAAAAGTTAATACTTAAACCATGCATTTTGTAGTATCTTGACAACCTTACAGCTTGTGGGAAGAATAACTAAAAGTTGAACAGTTTCTTTTATTGGAGATAATAGGATTCTAGCAATCATCGTCTGGTCCTAGTCAACTACCAAGGACAGTCTGGAATCATGATCTTTGAAGACAGTTGTTGGAACCCTCAGTGGGTCCCCTGTTTTCTCCGGTCCCTGGTCCACTGTGCCACCTGAGTGATTTTCCTCAATAAATCCCCAGTGTTATTCTACCTTGAAGATTCATTTACTTACAGTATTCTTCCAAATGCTATGGGAGTTTCTCAAACTGCAGGGTGCCTAGCATTACCTAGGGTGCTTGTTAAACTCTGAATTCCTGCAGTTCAGTAGAACTGGAATGGAGCCAGGATCTTCACTGTTGACAAGCACTTCAGGTGAGACAGGTGGCTGGAGAGCCACCCAGTACTAAGCTGGACCACAAGATGAAGTCCAGATTCCCTATCCTGGCATTCAAGGCTTTCCTAAATCTGATCTCAACTACCTTTTTCTCATGTTATTTATCCCACATCCAATTAGCTTGGCAACTAACAGGAATAAGGACTGCAGAACTCTCTTCTTTAGGAACTGTGCCAATGCCTGGCTTCAGTCCCTACCGATTCAGGATGTACTCCCACTCCTTACCAGCCCATAGCAATGTCTCCCTCTGCTGAACTTTCATTGTATGAGAATTACTGAATCACATTTTTGGGGAAAGTGAAGGGAATGGCAATGAGACAAGTTTTCCTAGAAATACAATTGTTTGAGTTGGGACTACAAAGAGGGAAAATTGTTTCCACCAGGAGACTTCATACATAAATGAGAAGAGGTATTTTAGTAAAAATCCAGTGTAAGCAAAGGTGATTTCTGTGCACATTTTAAAAAGAAGTGGCCTGTGTCTGTCATGTTTAATGAACGTGGAAGTTGAAGGTTAAATCAAGGTCGGTTCCCTGAGAAGACCTTAAATGCCCTTCAAAACATCATGGTCTTCATTCCTGGCAAAAAGCACGGTTGACAATTTGGGGGCCGTTATGATGCTGGCTTGCAAAGTACTCATCTCATGCAAACTTAGGAACGAAAACAGAGGCTGCTCTGGAGGCGGCTTAGGTTCAAATGTTAACTTGTCTATTTCTTAACCATGTAGTCCTGGAGCAGTTAGTTCACTTCTTTGAGCCTATTTTCTCATCTGGATTATGGCAAAAATAATAGATCTCATTTTATAGCGTTCTTGCATTTATTTATGGCAAGGAAATCAGCCCTTAGTAATTATACAATAACAAATATTTAATACTCATATAGCTTACAGGGAACGGGTATTATTCCTCTTTCAAAAATGAAAATAGTCTCAGAAGGTAAAGACTTGTCTATAGTAAGACAGCTAATTAGAGCAGAAATGGGCGGTATTTTGCCCTACGTAAAACCTGGATGGGACTTAAGGGACTATTTATTTCAACTCGCTCATTTTATAGTAAAGAAAACTGAGGATTAGAGTGGTGAAGCAATTTGGCCAGTGTCACACAGCACCCAATATGAGCACATCCTAATACTGGGAAATAAAGAAGACAGAAATGTGGGCAAGACAGTCTCTGCCCATGAAGAGCTTTCAGGCCAGCAGGGAAGATCACAGGTGTGGCAAGCATGTCTGAGCAGGAAGAAGTCTTAGGGTCTGGGATGGCTGGGGGAGGGGTGATTGCATCTGTGCCTTAAAAGTTTGGCTCACTGACCAGTAGGCAGGTGAAGGAGGCGTAGGGGTCTAGTCAGATGCATACTGGAATTGACTTTGAATGCCTTCTCAGCAATATGCACTCAAGTTTCTGGAAGAAAGCAACTTTGGAGCAGTTACAGCCTCTTAAAACTACTGTCTATAATTATGTTTGCTGGAAGAAAAAAAAAAAAAAGAAAACCCAAAAAAAAACTGGAGCAACAGGGAACAGACCCTGTCATTAATCCCAAATCCTACTCCCTCTGTCACACACATTCCCCAGGGGCACATGCAGTGACAGCTGTCACTCCCCAAGCAGCTTAAAATCCCTAAGTGGCCTTGAAGCAGAGTAGAGCCAGGAAAGCTGCCTAGGCCCCCGCCTGGGTGGCCTCACACAGTGTGCTGGCAGCCGCCTTTGAAGCATAGCCTGGAATCCAGAGGCACCACAGGCCGCAGCGCTCCGCTCCTTCCCCTGACAGGGAACTGCTGGGCTTCAGTTTGGGTTCTTCTCCCAGCAGACAAACTCTAAGACAGATCTGAAGCCTGGGATTCCTCTCCAGAGCCTTGTAGGGCCACCCCGCATGGCTAATCACAGCCAGGGCCTCGTGGGAGAGCGGAGTAGGCAAGGAGGATAGTCATTAAAAAGGGAGCTTGCTGAGATGAGGCTTCTGGAGATGAACACTTTTGCTCTGTTCTGGGAGCTGGAGAGCCAAGTACAGTTCAAGAGAGCCTTAATTTGAGAGAGGCTGGCATAAGCTAAATGTGTACGTCAAGGAAGAAAGGCCAAGCAACCCCATGGAAATTAGAATTTGTTGTTGACAAAAGAAAAATCAGCCTCCCTCTATGGTCCTTTGCCTGAAATTCTACCACTAAGGGCATAGGCCTTGCTCCTTTGGGTCCTGGACGTTTCCTGGAAAGGATAGCTTCAATGATCAGTTAATACCAGAAAGAGGAATTTCACTTAGACTTGCTTCCAAAATCTGACCACTAATTGCAAAGGAACCAGCCACACTGACCACCACTAGGGCTGGAGGGGTCACGTTAGGAACATTGAGAGGAGCAGGTGGCAGGTGCCTTGGTTACTTTTTGCCAGAGACATCCTTATGTCCTTGTTGCTGCAACTGCTGCGAAATTCCTCACCTCTACAGGAATAAGGAAGATTTTAATCAGACCCAGCTTCTATCCATAACTTTTGCTAGCTATACTTTGCCATCTCAGTAAGGTGGTTTCTTATCGTCTATTACCGTAACTACAGAGAATGGCCATCCAAATTGTTCTTTTCAGAGCATGTTCTGAACCTTAGTCCTGTACATCCTTTGAAGTCCTGCAGACATGCCACCTTTCCCAAGGACCTTTCCCTTCAGTAACCATAGGGAGCTTATTCTCCTCTAAAATATAATTAAAAAAATATAAAAAAATACTATAGCACCTCATATCACTCCTAGAAATCTAATAAAAGTTGCATTTGTTTTAAGAGTGAGGGATCCTCCTTAGTTGGATGTTTACTTCATTTTTTTTTTTACTCTTAAAAGTTGGCATGAAAGCAATAATCACGAATCCAAAACCTTTACTGATTAATTGACCCCAGTCATATCAGTGTCCACGAAATCATCTCTGTTTACTCAACACTAGCATCAGTCCACGCTAAGGGTTGGAAAATTTTTCCTGAAAAGAGCCAGACAGTAAATATTTAGGGCTTTGGGGGCATATGGTCTCTGTCACAGCTACTCAACTCTGACATTGTAGCCTGAAAGCAGCCGTAGACTATATAGGCATGAATGTTTGCTCATGGCTGTGTGTTGATAAAACTTTATTTACAAAAACAGGCAGTGGGCTGGAGTTGATTCTTGAGCTTGTTTGTTGACCCCCAATACAGACCATCATGTCCCCTTCATTTGACAATTTTCTGTTGATTGTCAGAGTTTTGAGTTACATTGTAGCAGTGCAAAGCAGCTATGAAGTCAGTTTGCAAACTGCAAGATTTCATGGCAACTTTGAAAATGAGGTAGCATAATTGCTTGAATTAAACTTAAGCCAGGACAAATGAGAATCTGGGAGAATTAGACCAGTGAAAGAGAAAAAATTCAGTAAGAATCACAACAGCATAGGAGCTTCAAGCAAAAAGGACTTGAACAGGGAAAGATGTGGGAAAGCCCTGAAGAAAATTGATGAACCATCAAATATTTTTGCAAAAATTACGCATTTTATGGCAGTGGTTTAAAAATCCAGCACAAAGCAAAGAGTGGTAAATCTTGCTTCCACAAAACTAAAGAAAAATTATCGCAACAGATAATGTGGTCATATTTTATACATCCTATGAATTAGGATATTGTTGCAATTTTAAAGTAGAAGATATACCTTTTTTTTCCTTCATCTCATTAGTTTAAGAGGAGTTTTTTAATTTTTAAATTTTATTTTTTTATACAGCAGGTCCTTATTAGTCATCAGTTTTATACACATTAGTGTATACATGTCAATCCCAATCGCCCAATTCATCACACCACCACCCCCTGCCCCGCCCCCACCGCTTCCCCCCTTGGTGTCCATACGTTTTTTCTCTACATCTGTGTCTCAATTTCTGCCCTGCAAACCGGTTCATCTGTACTGTTTTTCCAGGTTCCACATATATGTGTTAATATGCGATATTTGTTTTTCTCATTCTGACTTACTTCGCTCTGTATGACAGTCTCTAGATCCATCCACATCTCTACAAATGACCCAATCTCGTTCCTTTTTATGGCTGAGTAATATTTCATTGTATATATATATACCACATCTTCCTTATCCATTCGTCTGTTGATGGGCGTTTAGTGATTACTGTAGCTTTATAGTATAGTCTGAAGTCAGGGAGTCTGATTCCTGCAGCTCCATTTTTTTCCCTCAAGACTGCTTTGGCTAGTCAGGGTCTTTGTGTCTCCATACAGATTTTAAGATGCTTTGTTCTAGTTCCATAAAAAAATGCCAGTGGTAATTTGATAGGGATTGCACTGAATCTGTAGATTGCTTTGGGTAGTATAGTCATTTTCACAATATTGGTTCTTCCAATCCAAGAACTTGGTATATGTCTCCATCTGTTTGTATCATCTTTAATTTCTTTAATCAGTGTCTTATAGTTTTCTGCATACAGGTCTTTTGTCTCCCTAGGTAGGTTTATTCCTAGGTATTTCATTCTTTTTGTTGCAATGGTAAATGGGAGTGTTTCCTTAATTTCTCTTTCAGATTTTTCATCATTAGTGTATAGGAATGCAAGAGATTTTTGTGCATTAATTTTGTATCCTGCAACTTTGCCAAATTCATTGTTTAGCTCTAGCAGTTTTCTGGTGGCATCTTTAGCATTCTCTATGTATAGTATCACGTCCTCTGCAAACAGTGACAGCTTTACTTCTTCTTTTCCAATTTGTTTTCCTTTTGTTTCTTTTTCTTTTCTGATTGCCATTGCTAGGGCTTCCAAAACTATGTTGAATAATAGTGGTGAGAGTGGACATCCTTGTCTTGTTCCTGATCTTAGAGGAAATGCTTTCAGTTTTTCACCATTAAGAATGGTGTTTGCTGTGGGTTTGTCCTATATGACCTTTATTATGTTGAGGTAGGTTCCCTCTTTGCCCACTTTGGGGAGAGTTTTTATCATAAGTCGGTGTTGAATTTTGTCCGAAGCTTTTTCTACATCTATTGAGATGCTCATATGGTTTTTCTTCTTCAGTTTGTTAATATGGTGTATCACATTCATTGGTTTATGTATATTGAAGAATCCTTGCATCCCTGGGATAAGTCCCACTTGATCATGGTGTATGATCCTTTTAATGTGCTGTTGGATTCTGTTTGCTAGTATTTTGTTGAGGATTTTTGCATCTAGAGTCATGAGTGACATTGTGTGTCATTTTCTTTTTTTGTAGTATCTTTGTCTGATTTTGGTATCACGGTGATGGTGGCCTCATGGAATGAGTTTGGGAGTGTTCCTTCCTTCGCAATTTTTTGGAAGAGTTTGAGAAGGATAGGTGTTAGCTCTTCTCTAAATGTTTGATAGAATTCACCTGTGAAGCCATCTGGTCCTGGACTTCTGTTTGTTAGAATATTTTTAACCACAGTTTCAATTTCATGATTTGAGATTTGCCTTTTCATATTTTCTATTTCTTCCTGGTTCAGTCTTGGAAGGTTATACCTTTCTAAGAATTTGTCCATTTCTTCCAGGTTGTCCATTTTATTGGCATATAGTTGCTTGAATAGTCTTAGGGTGCTTTGTATTTCTGTGGTGTCTGTTGTAACTTCTCCTTTTTCATTTCTAATATTATTGATTTGAGCCCTCTCCCTCTTTTTCTACATGAGTCTGGCTAGTGATTTATCAATTTTGTTTATCTTCTCAAAAAAACAACTTTTAGTTTTATTGATCTTTGCTATTGTTTTCTTTGTTTCTATTTCATTTAATTCTGCTCCAATATTTATGATTTCTTTCCTACTGCTAACTTTGGGTTTTGTTTGTTCTTCTTTCTCTAGTTCCTTTAGGTGTAAGGTTAGATTGTGTATTTGAGATTTATCTTGTTTCTTGACGTAGGCTTGTATAGCTATAAACTTCCCTCTTAGAACTGCTTTTGCTGCATCCCATAGGTTTTGGATCATCGTGTTTTCATTGCCATTTGTCTGTAGGTATTTTTTGATTTCCTCTTTGATTTCTTCAGTGATCTCTTGGTTATTTAGTAACGTATTGTTTATTCTGCATGTGTTTGTGTTTTTTACATCTTTTTCCCTGTAATTCATTTCTAATCTCATAGCGTTGTGGTCAGATAAGATGCTTGATATGATTTCAATTTTCTTAAATTTACTGAGGCTTGATTTGTGACCCAAGATGTCATCTATCCTGGAGAATGTTCTGTGTGCACTTGAGAAGAAAGTGTAATCTGCTGTTCCTGGATGGAATATCCTATAAATATCAATTAAATCTGTCTAGTGTATTGTGTCATTTAAAGCTTCTGTTTCTTAATTTATTTTCATTTTGGATGATCTGTCCATTGCTGTCACTGAGGTATTAAAGTCCCCAACTATTACTGTGTTACTGTCAATTTCCTCTTTTATAGCTGTTAGTAGTTGCCTTATGTATTGAGGTGATTGTATGTTGGGTGCATATGTATTTGTAATTGTTATATCTTTTTCTTGGATTGATGCCTTGATCATTATGTAGTGTCCTTCCTTGTCTCTTGTAACATTCTTTATAGTCCATTTTATCTGATATGAGTATTGCTACTCCAGCTTTCTTTTGATTTCCATTTGCATGGAATATCTTTTTCCATCCCCTCACTTTCAGTCTGTATGTGTCCCTAGGTGTGAAGTGGGTCTCTTGTAGACAGCATATAGATGGGTCTTGTTTTTATATCCGTTCAGCAAGCCTGTGTCTTTTGGTTGGAGCATTTAATCCACTCACGTTTAAGGTAATTATCAATATGTATGTTTTTATGACCATTTTCTTAATTGCTTTGGGGTTTTTTTGTAGATGCTTTTCTTGTGTTTCCCACTTAGAGAAGTTCGTTTAGCATTTGTTGTAGAGTTGGTTTGGTGGTGCTGAATTCTCTTAGCTTTTGCTTGTCTGTAAAGCTTTTGATTTCTCCATCAAACCTGAATGAGATCCTTGCCGGGTAGAGTAATCTTGGTTTTAGGTTCTTCTCTGCCATTACTTGAAGTATATCATGCCACTCCCTTCTGGTTTGTAGAGTTTCTGCTGAGAAATCAGCTGTTAACCTTATGGGAATTCCCTTGTGAGTTATTTGTCTTTTTTCCCTTGCTGTTTTCAATAATTTTTCTTTGTCTTTAATTTTTGCCAGTTTGATTACTATGTGTCTTGGCGTGTTTCTCCTTGGGTCTATCCTGTATGGGACTCTCTGCGCTTCCTGGACTTGGGTGGCTATTTCCTTTCCCATGTTAGGGAAGTTTTCAACTAAAATCTCTTCAAATATTTTCTCGAGTCCTTCCTCTCTCTCTTCTCCTGGCACCCCTATAATGCTAATGTTGTTGTGTTTAATGTTGTCCCAGAGGTCTCAGGCTGTCTTCATTTCTTTTCATTCTATTTTCTTTATTTTATTTCGCAGCAGTGAATTCCATTCTTCTGCCTCAGTTGTTCTGCTATTGATTCCTTCTAGGGTAGTTTTCATTTCAGTTATTGCATTGTTCATCTCTGTTTGTTTGTTCTTTAATTCTTCTAGGTCTTTGTTAAACATTTCTTGCATCTTCTCGATCTTTGCCTCCATCCTTTTTCCGAGGTCCTGGATCATCCTCACTATCATTATTATGAATTCTTTTTCTGGAAGGTTGCCTAACTCCACTTCATGTAGTTGTTTTTCTGAGTTTTCATCTTGTTCCTTCATCTGATACATAGCCCAGTGCCTTTTCATCTTGTCTATCTTTCTGTGAATGTGGTTTCTGTTCCACAGGCTGCAGGATGGTAGTTCTTATTCCTCTGCTCTCTTCCCTCTCGAGGATGAGGCTATTTAAGAGGCCTATGTAAGTTTCCTGATGGGAGGGACTGGTGGTGGGTAGAGCTGACTGTTGCTCTGGTGGGCAGAGCTCAGTAAAACTTTAATCTGCTTGACTGCTGATGGGTGGGGCAGGGTTCCCTCCCTATTGGTTCTTTGGCCTGAAGCAACCCAACACTGGAGCCCACCTGGGCTCTTTGGTGGGGCTAATGACAGACCCTGGGAGGGCTCATGCCAAGGAGTACTTCCCAGAACTTCTGCTGCCGGTTGTCCTCATGGTGAGCCACAGCCACCACCCGCCTCTGCAGGAGACCCTCCAACACTAGCAAGTAGGTCTGGTTCAGTCTCCCCTGGGGTCACTGCTCCTTCCCCTGAGTCCTGATGTGCACACTCCAAGAGTGGAGTCTTTGTTTCCCCAAGTCCTGTCGAAGTCCTGCAGTCAAATCCCAATAGCCTTCAAAGTCTGATTCTCTAAGAATTCCTCCTCCCATTGCCGGACCCCCAGGTTGGGAACCTGATGTAGGGCTGTGAACCTTCACTCCAGTGGGTGGACTTCTGTGATATAAGTGTTCTCCAGTCTGTGAGTCACCCACCCAGCAGTTATGGGATTTGATTTTACTGTGATTGCGCCCCTCCTACCATCTCACTGTGGCTTCTCCTTTGTCTTTGGATGCGGGGTATCATTCTTGGTGAGTTCCAGTGTCTTCCTGTCGATGATTGTCCAGCAGCTAGCTGTGATTCTGGTGTTCTCGCAAGAGGGAGTGAGAGCATGTCCTTCTACTCCACCATCTTAGTTCCTTATGTTTTTGTGTTTTTTTAATAAATTGATTTATTTTATTTTTGGCTGCATTGGGTCTTACTTGCTGCACGTGAGCTTCCTCTAGTTGCAGCAAGTGGGGGCTACTCTTCATTGTAGTACACAGGCTTCTCATTGCAGTGGCTTCTCTTGTTGTGGTGCATGGGCTCTAGGTGTGTGGGCTGAGTAGTTGCAGCACACAGGCTCAGTAGTTGCAGCATGTGGGCTCAGTAGTTGTGGCTCATGGGCTGTAGAGCACAGGCTCAGTATTGTGGCACACGGGCTTAGTTGCTCCTCAGTATGTGGGATCTTCCTGGATCAGGGCTCGAACCCATGTCCCCTGCATTGGCAGACGGATTCTTAACCACTGCACCACCAGGGAAACCCCCAATATACGTGTTTTTATACTTCAATTTCAATTTTTCAAGATCAGTTCCTGGACAAAATTTTTCCCTCATATAAAAATTTGGTCCCTATTTTAAAAGTGTTTACTTTAAAGTGACATTTTAAATGTGAATTATCCTTACATTATACATACTTTCTTTATATGAAATGCTCATCTTAAAGGTGACCTTGAAGTCCTTGAGCGTCATAACCACATCCAATTCATTTGTCTTTCCCACAGCTTCCAGAATCAGTTTTATAGCCAGTAGACATTAAATGAATATGTACTTCCTTTGTGACTGTTGTCACCTTATTTCTCCCTTTAAAAAAAATAAACCTCTGCAGTCTTCACTTTAGGTGATAGTACAGGACCGTAAAAATGGCTGTGTGCCCTGCAACCACGCACAGCAATCTCAATTATCATTGCATAATTATGAGTGTTCTGTGACCTTTAATCTTAATGTTGGTCAATTATATGTACATATAATATGTATATATACATACATATATATGGAAATGAAAAATAGTAAAGCTAATATTTGTAAACCATAATTAAGCCATTAGAAACAGTGAGTATTAAAGTGTTGCTGTTATTATTGAAAACACTTATCAAGAGTAATTCGAGGGCTTCCCTGGTGGCGCAGTGGTTGAGAGTCCGCCTGCCGATGCAGGGGACACGGGTTCGTACCCCGGTCCGGGAAGATCCCACATGCCGCGGAATGGCTGGGCCCGTGAGCCATGGCCGCTGAGCCTGCGCGTCCGGAGCCTGTGCTCCGCAACGGGAGAGGCCACAACAGTGAGAGGCTGCGTACCGCAGAAAAAAAAAAAAGTAATTCGAACAGTGCTGGTCTTCTCCTTGTGTAATTTACCACACAGAGCAAACGTGTTTTCTATGCCTTGGAGAAGTGGCATCCTTTTTTCTAAATTTGGATTAGCTTTTAACGTTTTATCCTTTTCTCTTTCTATGTCATGAAATAGCTCCAACAGTTCCTTTAACTTGAAACATTTTGCTGACATCACTTGCTTTAGGATATTGCAATCTTTTTTGTCACAAACACTTTCCTCATTAATGTCGGTAAGCTGGTCTTCACTAAGTTCCTTCAGCTGCATGTTTAGAATCTCTTTGAATGGCGGCAATGTCGACATGCCCATGGTCAGGTCAGCTGTTTTTTTCTGTGAACTCCATTACATCCAATTCACATTTCACTTCCAGGATCATCATTTTTTTCCTTTGCTGCAATTTCATATTTGTGGGCCAATCCCCTTTTTTAAAAATAGAATTCCATTTCTATAAAATGTCACATGGGCTTATCACTGGAACACAAGAAGAACACAGCTATATGCTTTGCTGTCTGTGTATGAACAGTATACCAGATACACAGTGACTACTTACTGACAGACTTTGAAAGAAGTGACGTGCCTGCTCACTGATCATGATGCACACCTGTTATTTACGTAGTGATTTGTGGACTGAAGAGCTAGCAACACAGTTTGTACTCTATTCAGTTATTCACAGTTCATATCCTGTGGTAACTGAACTATGAACCATAATGTTGGGGGACTGGTATTATCTAACTAAACCGTGGCAACTGAAATTTGTGCGTGCTGGAACTGTGCAAAATGAGACCTGCCTATAAACAATATAAAATTATTTCTTCAACTCCATAAATGTATTATCCACTCAGAATTTTTTTTTTTTAATGAAGCAAAATGTAAATTTATTTTCAAAAAAATATTTTTTTAACATCTTTATTGGAGTATAATTGCTTTACAATGGTGTGTTAGTTTTTGCTTTATAACAAAGTGAATCAGTTATACATATACACATGTTCCCATATCTCTTCCTTCTTGCGTCTCCCTCCCTTCCACCCTCCCTATCCCACCCCTCTAGGTGGTCACAAAGCACCGAGCTGATCTCCCTGTGCTATGCGGCTGCTTCCCACTTGCTATCTGTTTTACATTTGGTAGTATATAAATGTCCATGCCACTCTCTCACTTTGTCCCAGCTTACCCTTCCACGTCCTCATATCCTCAAGTCCATTCTCTGGTAGGTCTGTGTCTTTATTCCTGTCTTACCCCTAGGTTCTTCATGACATTTTTTTTTTCTAAACTTCATTACTTTCAACAGTTATGCCCCAAGCAATTTCATGGTACCATGACATTTCTCTGCATTTTTCATCCAGTCCAATAAAATTTGCTTTTTGGACAGTGATTCATCCTATGTTTCACAATGGGGAACACAGCTGTCCTTGTGCATGAGCAGATGGCCCTGTCGCACCTTCTGGGGATTCAGAACAC
Organism: Neophocaena asiaeorientalis asiaeorientalis; assembly: GCF_003031525.2. Classification (NCBI taxonomy): domain Eukaryota; kingdom Metazoa; phylum Chordata; class Mammalia; order Artiodactyla; family Phocoenidae; genus Neophocaena; species Neophocaena asiaeorientalis. Next base: position 5,294,958 of record NW_020174788.1, read on the forward strand.
AGGGAACCTGCCTCCACCTCCCTCCTTGGTGCATACCCCTTGGTGAGGTGTCTGATTATGTGGTGCAGAAGGGTGAGGTGGTACCCATGCTGGGACATGGTGGGGACTGGAAACTCTGTGTCCCGTCTTAGAGCGGGTAGTGAGGAGTTTTATAGTAATGGTTCAAGAAACAGTGTTGCTGATAAGGGTCCAAGTACATGCAGGGCCAGCATTCTTCCCATCCATGGATCATCTCAAGACCGTCAAGGTTGGCATCAGGCAGTCTCATGATGGTTTCTATGGTTCTCAAGGTTATTGGATTGTGACCTTCTCTCTGGAATGAAGAATGCTTGCAAAATGTGGGGGGTAGAGGGGAGTGCTCGAGGGAGAGAAAATACCATCTGCAGTGATATGGCTAAGCAAGAAGAAAGAAAAACAAGCAGAGTGAGTTAAACAGACCATAATACAATGGAGGCTTCTTTAACCAGTTTTTAGCTGGAGTAGAAATAAGCTAAAAGGTAGAGATGGCATCCCATAGACTTAAGGAAAACATTTAGTGATGGAACTACATGGTTATGTGGGAGCTACCTGAGAGAAGGGGAAACTTGGTATGAAACAATACTTAGTCCCCAAAGAAGACTCCTCTGGTCCCCAGATTCCAGGGATGAGAGTTTTGTTGACTCCTGTAATTTCCACCATATGGTAATTTGTAGTAAAGATAGATAAAAATGAGGCTGTAGGGTGACAAGGCTGTAAGTCCCCACCCTAGAGGACCAGTCATTTACTTACTCATGGATGAATTATGATTCCCTCCCTTGACCAGTTTCTAAGAACAGACTAAACTCTGGGAAAAGCCTGTAGTAATAGGTCTCAAAGTTCTGAAGTTGAGGTATCTGCTCAAAAGTACCAGGATCAAAAGTAGGCACTAGTAGGACAGGCTGGTGCCCTAGGTGACTCCTGCAGAGGTGATGATAAGATTAAAATATTGGTTTAGTAAAGGGACATTTATACCAAAGGGAGATCTGCCTTTCTATCTGAAGGAGACCCCTCTCCTATGTCCATCATGTGTACATTCCCCCTTCTTTCATAATAGTATCTTAATCTCCCTTTTGGAGACTCTTCCCACCTCTCACTCTCAGTTCATATAGTCTTAATGACCTCTGAGGGCACAAGGGTGGCAATCATACAGCCATAGATAAATCAGCACATCTTCCTGGCCACAGTGACTTTTCAGGGACAGGGGCATGACTTATCTGGAAAAGGTGAATGGGATATTTTCTTTCTCTACCGGGAATGGACCTGGGAAGATGTAAGCCTTTAGCTTCTGTGCTCTGTCATGCAAAGAGAGGTTACCAGAGGAAAGCTAAAGCCAAGGAATGAAAAGCAGAGCCAAGTGTTGGAGAATGGCAGAGTTCTGACAATATAGTTAGAGCCCCTGGATCCAGCCATACCTGATGCCATTACCTGAACTTAGCAATTATATGATCCAATAATAGTCCTAGTGTGAGGTGAGGGGGAAGAGATTTAAATATAGCAAAGGGAAATGTCTTAGTCACATAGCTGGTGAGCCACAGAATTGGAATAACAACACAAATCTTTGGACTCCAAGCTCAGACTCATTTTACTCTTATAGGTATGAGGGAAACGAAAAAATGTGAGAAATAATGTTGCAGAGTCATATTCATGATAGGAGACAAATGAAGTAACAGGAACACAAAGAGGCTAGTAGCTCAAACCATATAAACATACCACCATAGCAAAAGGCATCTCACACTGTAATTTTAACCATTCAAATGTAACCAAATAATGTGATTGGTGAAGCACATATTTCTGGCTTCAGGAGCCTAGTGCAATGATTTTATGATTTATTCAAAAATCACAAAGTGAAGTAATGACAAATTTTAAATGTAGGCATTTAGATTTCTCCATCATTCAACACTGATTGTAACATAAGAGAAAAATCCTAATTCACTGAATTTTCAGTATAAACCAATGTCATGATGTTTAACATAGGCTTTTCCTGATGTACTGGAAGGACCAAGACTCTAATTCAAATTGCCCATAGCACCACCTGTTGGATTTTGTAATGACTTTCTAATGGTGCCCAAATCATTTGTGTTTTTCCTTGTTCTCAAGCCCTCGATAAATTCTAAAAGGTCATTTTATTTTTCCTTTGGATCATTGCCTTGTAAAAGCCAAGTTCCAGCAAATTAAACAGAAATGTGATAGAATTAGGGATGTTCTGAAAATGGTTCATTGGTATGATTTTTCAGAGAAAGCCAAAGTGAAGCGCATCTTTCCTTTTATGACTTGCCTGTCCTTAGTCTTTCCTCCAGAAACCCGGAAGGAACAGAGTACACTGCCTTGATCATGTCCTTTTCACTCTTAGGAACACATCTGTGTCTTGCCTGCCTTTTCGTTTCCAAGACAGTCCTGTACGGTATTACCTAAGGTTGAGTGGCAACAAAACTTTTATGCTTTTCTTCTGAGCAAGAAAATCTAAGAAATGATTGCACGTGTTGGATGACAGAGGAAGCCCATTTCCTTCTATATTTTTTCTCTGGTGTCCTGACAATGAGAATAATCCTTATAAATCAAATGAGAAAATGGCCATTGTTAGTGGAGAATAGAAACTCAATGCATGAGAGGGAATGGTAAGACTTGCTCTCAGAAAGTTCAGTTTTCCTGGCTTTGAAGAAAACACACTGAGACAGTTGTTAAATAAGATTACTGACTAGTTTTTGAGGAGCCCCATTAAAATAGAAACTGTTACAGATAATTAAACATAGGCAAGGGGATCTAAGCAACTCCTGATCAATGAGTATAATGCCAGTTTTGGAGGAAAATTTACAATGAAGTACTTGCAGATGTGTTTTGTAACCCTTTTAAGAAGAAACTGTAATTACTGAGGGCCATCATGGTTTTAGTTAGATTTATTGATTTATCTTTAAAACATAAATGGAGAGCCATAAATTTTTCTAAATGTTCATTTGGATCCATTGCTGAATAACTCAAGTTTCTGCTCTCATAGTGCCTGTGTATAGTGGGGTGAGATACACAAAGAAGCAAAGAGATAAGATACTTTCTGTTAATGGTAATTATTGCCGGGAAAATATATCATGCTTAGGACATAGTAATATAAACTTACCCTCTTTATTTATTTATTTGATGAAATTATTAGTCTAAAGCAAGTGGTTCTCAATTGGGGACACTTCGACATCCCTCCCCTTCCATGGGACATTTGGCAATGTCTGGAGATATTTTTGGTTGCCAGAGATGTGTAGAGGAGCTACTTGCGTCTAGAAACCAGGGGTGCTTCTGAACATTCTGTAGAACACAGGACAGCTTGCCACAATAAGAATTTTTTGGCCCAAAATATCAATTAGTGCTGAGATTGAGAAACTCTTGTCTAGATCCTACATTCTCAACAGGAGCAGTATTGCCCTGAACGGGGACAAATTTGGTTTTTAGGATGTGAAAAAAACCTTACTATTTGCATGTATAAAGCATAGATACACATACAGTACAAGAACAGATATACAGCATATCCACGGTATTAAAATTTCATGGGGCTGAATGATTAAGGGGAAAAAGTCTCAAAAAGTTCTTTGGGGGGATGATAATGGAAAAAAAGGTTGGGAAACACTGGTTTAGGCAGGGATCACCACACTTTTTCTGCTAGTTAGTAAGTAGTTTTGTATTTGTGGCCATACAGCTTTTGTGGCAACTACTCAGCTCTGTCATTGCAGCCCCAAAGCATCCATACATAGACAATACAGAAACAGAGGGGGATGGCTATGTTCTAATAAACTTTATTTAAAAAAACAAGAAATGGGTTACATTTGGCTCATGGTCCATAGTTTGCTGAATCCTGGTTTAGAGCATCAGTAAAAAACAATAGAAATATGAGATACATGCCTTATTATTATTTTTTTTTTTTGCGGTATGCGGGCCTCTCCCTGTTGTGGCCCCTTCCGTTGCAGAGCACAGGCTCCGGATGCACAGGCTCAGCGGCCATGGCTCACGGGCCCAGCCGCTCCGCGGCATGTGGGATGTTCCTGGACCGGGGCACGAACCCGTGTCCCCTGCATCGGCAGGCGGGCTCTCAACCACTACGCCACCAGGGAAGCCCCTACATGCCTTATTAACGTGCAGATGCATTAATGACAATTATCAATGTGCATATGTGTGAACATTAAAGAAGATTCGGTTATATGAATGAGCGATTAAGGGGTTTTCCCATTATATACAATTAAATCCTCCAAAATTTGATGAATGGATGGATATCAAACTTGAAGGAAATCTCTGATGATATGGCAAAAGGTATGGCTGGCCTTTCAGTTAAAAACAGTTAAAAATATAAAACAAAACAAATCCATGAGGCATGGGTATCAAATAGTAAAAGACTGGATGTAAGGAGGGAGAGAAAATGCATTAGATGTCAAATTAGGGACCACAACAGAGAGGAATGGGGAAGTGATTTAGAGAAATATAATGGGGTTTCCGTACCAAACTTCAGAAAACTTGGTCTGTCTTCTGAGGTATCACATGGTATAATAGGAGCCATCAGCTTTAGCTTATAGTATTTATATCTTTTCCATCTACTCCCCAAATGGTAAATCAATATTATATATACTGTGGTATATTTTATTTGCTGAACTTTACCCCTGGTACCAGAATACAGGGTAGCAGAGGTAAAGACTGTTAGTAGACTGTAGGTCTAGATGCATGTAGTAGTGTCAACTCAACATGGCTTAAATAAGGTAGTAGTGTATCTCTCTATCATGTTATTGTCCAAAGGTGGGCAGTCAAGTGTATGGCAGACCGTCTTGGCCCTTTAAGATCATCCAGGAACCCCAATTTCTTATCCACGAGCCTTATTTCACATTATTTGTGAAATTTTTATACCATCATTATACTCACTCTATCATCTATCTAGCAACTGTTCATGTTCATAATTTGTCGTCCTGCCGTCCTGATGATGTGGCCCCTCTTCTGTGCAGTTCAGGATGGCTTGTCTCGAGGCAGCCGGGTGTGAAGAGGGAAGGAGAAGAGCTTCCATTAAGATCATGACTCAGAAGTGGTACATGTCACTTTCACTCACATTCCATTGACCACAATAAATGCATAGTTATGTCTGATACAAAAGAGGCTGCGAAACAGTCTGTAGCTGGAGGTCACGTACACACGTTATATCAGAAATGGTTTATGGACATTGAAGGCCAACCAGAAGTCACAGCCACAGACTTTAAACCAAAGTAAACAAGTTTTTTAACTAGTCAAGGAGCAAAATCAATATGTTATAGGGACTTGAAGTCATGTCATAGAAGGAAGGAAAGGATATTTGTCTTATAAAATGAAAGAAGTTGGGGAATCATGAAACCAGCCTTCAAGGGCCTGGAAAAGAGGTGCAAGCTCTTTACTTAACCTGTGAGGTTAGTCCTAAGATCAATGGCTAGAAGTTACAAGGAGAAATTTAAGAAAACGTTAAGAGACGTTATCTTTATGAGGTCAAAGTAGAACTGCCTGTTTGTAAAAGAAAGCCTACTTCTCATCATCCAAGCTTTCAAACACTATTCTGTAAATTAAAAAATATATATATTTATTGAGTACCTACTTGATACGAGACACTGTTTGTGCTAAAGAGATAAAGATGAATAAAACAGTTAGGACCTGTGACCTACCAGATTATAATAAGCAATGAGTAGAGGTGTGTGTGTGTGTGTGTGTACGATGGGATAAATGATTATGCAGTAAAGTGTTTTAAATATTTGGAGATTTAGGTTTAGTATGGGGACTTTGCTGTACTCTTAAGATGTGTTTTGTATTTCAAAAAGGTATGATTCTCTCATATATAAAGTTTTTCATTCTCAATTCCTACTAGCCAGTTGCCTAAGGATTAAAAGCAAGAAATAGTTTAAAAGATGATAGCCATAAAAAAATCAGGTATTTAAAATACAACAATTCTTGTTTGTTTTAAAGACTCTAAATTAAATATAGTGTCAAGGGAGTCTGATTGGTGGTTGCATTTATTCACAAGTCTTGGCCCTTTTCATCCCTGCAGAAAACTATAATCCCTACACTGGAGCACTCAGCAATCTGTCACTGGGGGGTTCTCATGCCCAGCGGGGAGCAATTTAAATGCTTGGGTAGGAGAATCCCATGCCCACAGGCACTGCACAGAGTTTCTATATGAATAAATGTTTTCAGCTTATGAGGAAATAAGAGCTCATTTACAGAAATAAAAGCAAGAGATGTTTTTCAGAGAGTAGAAGGAAATAAATACAGAGCAGTAGAACGAGACCTGGCCAAGGATAAAATGGGGCATAGGTTCCATGTCAAACCCTACCACTGTGAAACAGTACAAGCCTGGCAGGCCCCTCTGCTTCCCTGGGCTTCAGTGACCTCACCAGTAAACTGAGGGTTCATGATCCCAATCTATTCTGCCAGTATCAGTTATTTAGCTTACACCTATTTCTCTGAAAATTGGCTGGAAAATCTATAGACAGAATGTGACCTATGGAGTACTCCACAGTCCCCACCACTCCCTAATGCCATGTCCAGGCTGATTTTACTCCTGTACGTTCTCTTCTAGTTTTGCTAGGCATATAAGTGTTTGAAACTTAAACTCATAGTAGTCGAGCGCTTTCCATGTGCCAGGCATTTACAGGCATTTGTATATATTATCTCATTTAATTTTCACAGCTGTCCTCTTAGAGGCATACATTTTACTGTTTAAAAAACTGAGCTCAGAGAGTTGAAGTAACTTGCTCAAACTTAAGCAGCTAGGAATTAGTTGGGGCAAGATTCAGATCTAGGCAGTTTGTTCCCAGAACCTGTACTCTTAACCACTGTATTCTGTTGTCTAAAATATTTCTAAAGTCATGTCATCTGCCAGCAGTGAGTGAAGGATTAAAGAGCTTGGAGAATTAAAAAAAAAAAAAAAATCTGAATCCAAATCCAGACTCCACCACTACTTACCTCCATATTTGTAGGATTCTTGTGAATGTTAAATGAGTCAGGGCTTCCCTGGTGGCACAGTGGTTGAGAGTCCGCCTGCCGATGCAGGGGACATGGGTTCGTGCCCGTTCCGGGAGGATCCCACATGCTGCGGAGCGGCTGGGCCCGTGAGCCATGGCCGCTGAGCCTGCGCGTCCGGAGTCTGTGCTCCGCAACGGGAGAGGCCACAACAGTGAGAGGCCCGTGTACCGCAAAAAAAAAAAAAAAAGTAAATGAGTCAAAGTATGTAAAACACTCAACACAGAGAACTTGCTCAAAAAATAGCCATTATTATGCTAGAAATATGCCTGTAATGTAGATATAGAATAATTGTTGAATGGATAAAATATCATATTATTGATCCAAAAAGAATGTCACAGAGCTGATGTTTTCTTTGTAAGCTGGTTATTGGCATATTCTGTAGTGCTGTTCTTTGTTCAGTTTTTCTCATTTTAAAGGCACATGCTCCTAGACCAGTAGTTCCTAACCAGGGGTGACTTTGCTCCTGACAAGATATTTGGCAATACCTAGAGACACTTTTGGCTGTCAGAACGTGTGTGTGTGTGGGGTGGAGTTGACGTTAGAAATCAGTAGATAGAAGCAAGGGATGCTGCTAAACATCCTTTAATACACAAGGTAGCCCCCCCAAAACAAATAATTATCTGGTTCCAAATGTCAGTAGCACTAAGGTTGAGAAACCTTGATCTAGACTAGAGCAAAAATCCTCTAAAGAGTCTTCAATCTAGTTGGATAGGCCAGATGTTAACAACAACAGCAAAAAAGAGCCATCCTCTGCACAGAGTTGCTATGTTCTCCTTGCCCCCCTCAACCTGAACCTGGCTGGGGCCCAGGGTTTGCTACTTCCAATGCAGAGAGGTATACCAACCATGTGGCACATTCCAAGTGTTCTAGAAGGAAGGGAGTAACCCTGCGTGGAGTGGCACTCTGCAGTTCCCAGGAAGAAATCCAAAGAAGGTGGGCTAGATAATGACCAAATCCCCATTTAACTTATATCCATGTTCCCTGTTTTATAAAAAGCAATGTGCTGTGCACACAGGGAGATTTCAATCCATGAGAGAGATGACTGAGAAATGATAACTGCCAAAAATATACATATATTATTCACTTGATTTATCCAACTGGCCTCTATCTTAAGTACCCAAATTTCCTTATACAGATCTAGATAATAAACAGCATTTTGTAAGTACTCTTTCTTCAACTTCAGAGATGGAAATTTCCTTGCTATTTGTTGGTTTTCCCCCTTTACTGTATACTGCTCATTTAAGAGCCCTGTAAAGTTCATAACTCCAAAGTTGTCTTTTGAGATAAGAGCCAAACCTGCTGAAAGCCACAGAAATATTCCAGTTTACTGTGCAACCCATATGAAGACCAACTTCAAATCTGTTATCACTTGGTGGATTCGATTCACAACTTATTTCATTTAGAATAGAAAAACTCCAAAAAACCCCTTAGCAAATTTAATCCCAGTAGCATCTTAGAGTACTTTAGAATATAATAGCCATAATCGGTTAACCAGATGAAAGATTGTATGTTTTATCCTAGTGCTATAAACCTCAAAATTCCCTAGTAAAAAACATTAAAATATCATTATGGACATAAAAAGATTCTGTTAAAGTGGTATCCTGGTGTTTCAAATTTATTCTTTCATTGATAGCATTTGAAATCAATGTTACTTTGTGAGGTTTAAGCAGTTTCCTCTCTAAATGGTGATAGGGTATACATTGTGAGACTCCAAGAGCAGGAGAGTGGAGGTTGGGAGATACTATGAGATCACCTGTTTCAACCTTATGGTTTTACAGAAGAAGAAAATGGAGACTGAGATAAAAATAGGGTTTTTGTCACAGCAAAAAATGAGGATTGTATCCCAAACCTTTGGCAAGAAAATTTCCTTTCCTATCAAGCATTCTCCAGTAGAAGAAATCCAAGGTGCTTCTTGTCACCTTAATGTAATTGACTCCTCATCACATTTTGGTTGATTCGTTCTTGGAATTTTAATGAAAGACAGAATATAATTGTAGACTCCTAAACCCAGGGATGTTATTGATGATAAGTAGAATTCTGAGTACCTCACTCTCCAGCTATCTATTATTCATTCAACTGTCTACAACTATGTGCTAGTAATTGTGCAGGAGAAAGGGATATATGAATGCATAGAACCAACAAGTCCCTATCCTCATGAAGCTTACATTGTATTAGAAGAGGCAAATAAAATAAGATAATAAACATAATAATTGTGGAGCTTAATAAAGGCTATGAAATATTGATTGTGATAAGACAGAGATTATCTGGGGATGAGTGGGCTGCAGGGATAAGGAGAGGCAGAGATTTTTCAGAAAAGGTGGTCCAGGATGGCCTTTCTTGAGAGGTAATATCTGAGGTGAGACTAGAAGGATGGGAAGTTTCTTCCAGGAAAGGAAAACATCAGTCAGAGAGAATACCAAATGCAAAGGCAGTAATGAGGTAATGGCTTAGTGTGTTTGAGGAACAGAAAGAGAGCCATGCGAACCATTCAGTTCATAGTGAGTGAGGGAAAGCTGGATAAAGGATAACTTTTAAGAGAAAATCAGGGGATTAGATCGTGTAATGCCTCATAAGCTATGACTAATACTTCTGATTTTATTAATCTGTATAGTGCATACAAATTATAATGTGTATAGAACAAACATAAAAGTAATTTGTGACATCAGGGACTTCCATGGCGGTCTAGCAGTTAAGACTCTGTGCCTCCACTGCAGGGGGCATGGGTTCAATCCACGGAACTAAGATCCTGCATACCACATGGGGTGGCCAAAAAATTAAAAAAAAAATTAAAAAAATAGTAATCTGTGACATCAGATAAAATAGTGGAGTAAAGTCTTCTAAAAATCCACTTGTCAATAAAAACAAGAAGAATATGGAAAACATTGCCATTAGCAACTTTTCCAGAAGTCTAGAAATTAACAAACGGCCTATAGAAATCTGAGAAGCATTTATTCGAGAAAAATGGCTGAACATTGATGAGAATAGTAAGCTTTGTGACCTTTTAATATGCCCTATTCCCACCCCACACTCATCTCTGCATTAGCTTTGAAAATGAGCAGATTACAATGGCAATTAAAATCTGCAAGCCGGCCGCCTCTAGAGGGGACAGAACAGAGTTGAGCTCTTTCAGAGCCCCACTCTAAGAGCTTATGATAATTTTGCCTCTCTGGTGGTTTATTGGAAGAACTGACTCATAAGACTGACTTTATTAGATCTGACTTGGAGCTCACCCAGTGTGGACAGCCTTTACCTTGAGAGTATTTGTTGAAAGCAGATGGAGGCTTTTATTATCATCATCATCATCATCATCACCATCATCATCATCACCATCATCATTGCAGCAGCCTTACCTGGTAAATATCAATTGGGGCAAACAATAAGCTAACCAAAAATCTTAAAGACAGAAAAGCTGAGGAATGAGAAGTTTATAGAGGACTTTGAAAGTCTCTGGCATATTACTGGGAACCTAGAAGACCACACATATATATGAAGCTGTGCACGTGCCTGGGTCTATGTACATGTTCAGAAAAGATCTGAGAAGAGCCTAAGCTCCATCTCTGGCTGACCATGAGGCTGTGTGTAAGCAGGAACTGAAGGCTAAGGCAGAGTTGTAAATTTTCAGGCTGAGTTGAAAGCATGCCCCAGCATACACACACACAGTTCCTCAGCAAGGCTGGGAGGTTTGTTGGTTTGATGCATTTAAGGAAATATCTGCCCTTTCACCAGCTTACCACTAATATAACCGAGCAGAGATTTCAGTGGCCACGCAAAGAATATAGGTTCTAGAGAATTAGATCAGAAAAGTTACTAACCAAACAACCAAACAACAACAGAAATACCCTTAAAAATGGGAAAGAACTTATTTCCATATGTGCCACCTTATAGTGTTTAAAATATTTGGTTTTCAAAAGGAAATTACAGGATATACCTAAAAACAAGAAAGTATGGCATACACATAGGGAAAACACAAAACAAAACAAAACAACTGTCTCTGAGGGAGCCCAGACATTGGACTTGCTAGATAGGACTTAATGTCAACTATTTTAATTATGTCCAATGAGCTAAGGGAAACCATGTCTCACCAATTAAAAATATATATAAGAATGATGTTTTAGGAAATGGGAACTACCTATAAAGTGATAAAAATTAAAAAAAGAACCAATAGAAATTCTGGAAAGTGTAATGGCAGAAAAGAAAATTTAACCAGAGGGGCTCAACAACAGATTTGGACAAGCAGAAGAAAGTCAGAAAACTTGAAGATGGGTCAATTGAGGTTCTGCAATCTTTAGAACAAAAAGAAAAAAGAATGAAGAAAAATCACCAGAGCTCAGAGACCTGTGGAAAACTGTCACATATACCAGCATATACATAATGGGAGTCCAGTAAGGAGAGGAGACAGAAAGGGGTCAGAAAGAATCTTTGAAGAAATAATGGCCCAAATTCCCCAAATTCGATGAAAAACACTAACCTACACATCCAGGAAACTCAATAAACTCTACATAGGATAAAATATAAGAGATCTATACCTAGACACATCATAATCAAACTCTCAAAAGACAAAGACATAGAGTCTTGAAAGCAGCAAGAGAGAAGTGACTCCTTACATAGAAGGAATTCTCAATAAAGTTTCCAGTTGATTTCTCATGAGAAACCATGGAGGCCGGAAGGCAGTGAGATAACATATTCAGAGTGCTGAAAGACAGATCTGTCAACCGAGAACTCTCATCCAGCAAAACTGCCCTTCAGAAATGAAGGAGAAATTAAGATATTTGCAGGTAAATAAAACCAGAGAATTTGTTAGCAATAAACCTGGCCTGCAAGAAATACTAAAATAAGTCCTTCAGACTGAAATGAAAGGACACTAGACAGTAAGTAACTTGTATCCATATGTAACTACATAGGTAAATATAAGGCAACATAAATGCATTATTTGTAAGTCTTTTTCCTATATAATTTAAAATAAAAAGACAGTTGCATAAAGCAAAAGCTATGAATCTGTGTTGATGGGCACCCAATGTAGAAAGATGTCATTTGTATGACAGTTACAACACAAAAGATGGGAAAAGGAATAGAGCTATATAGAAACAGTGTGTTTGTAAACTGTTGCAGTTCAGTTGCTATTAATATATCAAGGATACACATGTAAGAATTAAAATTGTAAAATTCTTAGATATGAAAACAATATTAGAAGCAACCAAAGAGAAAAATAGGTGTATTAGACATCATCAAAATTAAAACATTTTTGCATCAAGGACACTATTAAGAAAGTGCAAAAGCAGCCCACTAAGTAGGAGAAAATATTTGTAAATCATATATCTGCTAGGGGTTGAGTTACCACAAATATAGGAACTCTTACAAATCATCAATAAAAAGACAAATAACCCAATTTTAAAAATGGATAAAGGATTTGAATAGATAGTTCTCCAAAGAAGATATACAAATGGCCAATAAGCATGTGAAAAGATGCTAAATATCATTAATTAGTAGGGAAATGCAAATCAAAACTCCAATGAGATACCATTCATCCCCAGTAGGATGGATATAACCAAAAAGACAGAGGGTAGGAAGTGTTAATGAGGAGATGGAAAAATTGGAACCCTTGAACGTTACTGGTGTGAATGTAAAATTGTTCAGCTACTTTGGAAAATAGTTTGGCAGTTCCTCAAATGTTAAACACAGAGTTACCATATGACCCAATAATTGCATTTCTAGGTATATAACCAAGAGCATTGAAAACATATTCCATGTAACATTTTGTACATGAATATTTATAGGAACATTATTCATAATAGCCAAAAATGGAAACAACTCGAATGTCCATCAGCTGTTGAATGGATAAACAAAACTTGGCATATGATACAATGGAATATTTTTATCTATAAACAAGGAATGAAGTGCTGATACGTACAACAATATGGATGAACCTTGAAAATATTATGCTAAGTGAAGGAAACTAGATGCAAATGCCACTTATTTTATGATTCCATTTGTATGAAATTTCTGGAGAGACAGAAAATAAGGTAGTGGTTCCCAGGGGCTGGAGTGGGGAGAGGGGAAGGAGGAATGGAGAGTGACTGCTAATGAGTATAGGGTTTCTTTTGGAGTGATGCAAAATTCTGGAATTAGATAGTGATGATGTTGTACAACTTTTTGCATATACTAAAACACACTGGATTGTGCACTTTAAAAGGGTGAATTGCATGGTGTGTGAATTATGCCTCATTAAGAGAATGCAATTTGCACTATGGGAGCCTATCACTGACCAGGTCCAAGAAAGGGTTTTTACTAATATATTCACTGAGATGGACTGATTCTTCATGAAACAGTCAACAAAATAGTGTGGATATGTATAAATCTGTTTCATTTAGTTTATAACTGAAGAATTCGGTATAATCAGATCTATATGGAAATTGGTTATTCTAAGTTCTCTGTAGCTCAGCCGTCATTAGGGCATGGTAAACAGATTTAACATTTCATGCTAATTCTAATTGGAAGTGACTGCCTAGATTGTTGTGTTAAAAAGGATTCTGAGGTTCAGTTCAGACTTTATAGGAAATCGGTAATAATTGCCGTGGGGTAGTGTTGGCTCACATGTCATAGTATTACTGCTTCTGTAAGTCATTTTGTGACTTGGGACAGATGTCTTCGAAACATATAGTAGATAGATTTTCGCATAGCTGTGTTGAGTGATCCTTAAACATAACTTAGTTTTTAAAGCTTTGTGATTATATGAAGTAATGATTCAATTCTACATCTTTCAATAATATGATATATACAATTTAAAAAAGGATTTTAAAAATAAGCAATGTCAGTAGCAAGCATGCACCGTCTGAAATATTTGAACTGGAAGAGTATATAAATAGCTGTGGTCGATGATCTTGCCTTGTTCTTTTCTAAATACAGTGTTTCTCAGTGCTGGCATTTAATTATGCACTGAACTTGGATAAAAATGGGCATTAGGAAAGATTAGCTTCTATGATGGGTCCTAAATATGGCTTAAATCTTTGCTACTGCAATTGGGAAACTAACAACCCACAGATGAATGCTCATTTCTTATGGAAGTGCATTGGGATATATTTGCTCTTGTCTTATTTGAAGACAGATCCACATGCAATCAGTACAAACTTTAACACACGACAAGACGGATGCTGCAGTCTTGTAAGGGGTCTCTATTTCCAGACAAAATGCCCCAGAAATTGTTTCAACTCACTTGCCTTGCCACTGTCTTACCAAAGACTATGCCCTAGTCTGCTGATTCCTTAGCGTAGCAACTTTCAATCTTTCTTCTCCCTCAATATATGGAGCCTATGATATTCAAGTGCGTGATATACTTCCATCTGGGTATGTACAAGTTTCCATGGGGATAGAAATTTCCTCTGCCCCTAATACAAGAATAATGATGATACTAGTAACAGAAGTTACTAATATCTGTGTAGCACATACTATGTGTCAGATGCTGTTGTTAAGAACTTTGTATATATTAATGCATTTAATTCACAGCATCCCTATGAGATAGTATTATTATTACTCCAAATTCCACGATGAGGCACAACTGAGGCACAGAGAGGTTAAAGAACTTGCCCAAGATTTACATCTAATAAGTAGAAGATCTAAGATTCAAAAGCAGACTGTCTGCTCCAGTGACCATCTTTCTAACCAATAGGCATACTGCCTCTTAGCTATGTGCTAATGAGAGCTCTTAGCATAAGGATAACTGTAAATCCAGCTTGGTGAATAAAAAGGGAAGTGATTTATAAACTCTGGTAGTTTATCTACTGACAGCAATGAATTATAATAGATAGGTCTTGGAAACTACCTTACAGAGGACTGTGACCCCGATGTGTCACGATCTTGTGGTTCAGAAGCCTTGAGTATCACTCCCACATCCCTGACCTGGAAGTCCAGTACTCATCTGTCTAACCAAATCTCTTCTTTCGTATGGTGTTCTCCACCCCTTACCATCTCTTGTATCAGTGAGCCCTCTAATCTAAATAAAGATGGATTTTCTTACTGTCACCCACTATGCTGTTGACTATTCCCTTTTGTTCCAGAGATCTTATCCCTGTTCAACTTATTATATTTATACATAAGATGTACTTATCCCACCACCAGAAAATAATCTCTGTTCATTCTGTGCTATTCTAAACAGAATGGGGACATCACATCCAGCTAAGAAGCTGATGTTATTTATTCTTTCCTCTGCCCATAAGTCACCTTCACTTTAGAGGTACCTGCTCCTCCCTCCCTCTGTTAAGCCTACTCCCAAGATGCTCCCAGCCACAGGGGTGCACACAGGACTCACCTGGGCATAGCGAAGTGTTCTCAGTCACAGTGTTCTGGGGATAGGAACACGATCTAAGTAAGACCCACTGCAATTCTCCCCTGAGATTTTTTTTTAACTGAAATTGTCTGACAGGGAAGAACTTTCTTTGGTCTCTTGCTACATAACTCTGAGTATAAAAGCTACATATAAATGATTATAAATTTCTGGGGACGTCAGATTTGAGAAGGAAGCCAAAACCTAGGATAAAAAGCAGAAAAGAGAAAGGGCTCATGTGTCATTTAAGGGCCTGGTTCCAGCTGTCTCTTCATTTTCCCTTCTTGAGATTTGATTATATGAGACAACACATCCCTCACCTTATGCATAAACTGGTTGAATTTGGGCTTCTGTCACGTTCAACAAAGAGATTTAACTCATACAGACTGACACTGAAAAGGATATTGACATATAGGAATAGTGCCGTAATGGAACAAAAAAGCAGAAAACTTGGCCACACAGAGGAAGATTGCAAGATGTTTAATCAGAACAGAAGATTTGGAGTAGCTATCCTTAAATATCAAAAAGGCTAAGTACTAGATATCTGTACTGTGTAACAAATTATCCCCAAACTCGGGGGCGTGAAACAGTCACTGTGTGTTACCTCATACAGTTTCTGAGGGTCAGGAATCTGGGAGCGGATTCCTCAAAGTCTCTTATGAAGTTGCAGTAAAATGTTGGCTGTGACTGCAGTCATCTGAAGACTTGGCTGACAATGGAAGATCCACTTCCAAAACAGCTCACCCACAAGGCTTTTGGCCGGAGGATTCAGTTCTTTGCCTTGTTTACCTCTCCATAGGGCTTCTTGAGTGTCCTCACGACACGGCAGCTGGTTTTCCCCAGATTGATTAATCCAAGAGAAAAAGACGGAATGGCAATGACTTTTATGACCTAGTCTTGGAAGTGACATTCTGCAGTTTCTGTAATATTCTGTTGGATCCATAAGTCAGCCCTATTCACTGTGGGGGGAGACTACACAAGGGCATAAATACCCTTTTTTTATTATGAGGCAGGGATCATTGGGGGTCATCTTGGAGGCTGGATCCCACAGGCCATCACTTGGCAGAGACCTTGAATGTATTTCACATGGATTCAGAAGGGGAACTGGCCACCAGTGGAAGATCTCAGTAGATTCTGACTCCATACAAGTGAAGTCAGTGTCGGATAGGGATGACCCCAGAGCAAAACAAAACAAAACACCTGCTACATCTGAATGTACTGTGTTCCCTAATGTTGAAAGGAATAGCAGAGATCACTATTTTAAGTGATATCAAAGAGTGGATCTTAACTTTACATGGGCTCTAAAAGAAGGGGTTATAGTAGTAGATGACTTCTGGGATTTCTTTTATTCCTAACATTTAAAAATCTAACAATAGTCCACAGCTATATCTTTCTTCATTTAACTCCTAAAACACTTTTTATGAGATGCTGTGAGACCCTGCCCATATCTTCTCGGCCTACTCCAGGGGTTACTGGTAGACAGTTTCTACATATGATTTCTGTATCTTCTCTTTCTGAGGTTGTTTCCTGTCCCAGAAAACCCCTCATCTAATGAAGGACTGGAGTTATAAGTGTCCCAGCTTCCCTGCCCCTCTGATAGGATAACTCTAAGCCATAAGGTCCCCAAGGACCCACAGTGATATCCCTCTAGTTAACACATGGTTTACTGACTTATATCACTTCTCTCTCTTACTTCCTCACTCCCCACTTCCTGGAATCACCAACACATTAAGCTATTCATGTCCAAATGCTTCTCGCAGGTCTCTTTTTGGAGGAACTTAAACTGAGATATCCCTCTATTCCAAATTTTACAACTGAGTATTCTGTTTCATAGTTCTGGTTATGTTGATATAAACACACCCACTATATAAACCTCCTAGTCTTGAGCAATATATTTTATGGTTTTTGTTTTCTCACACCCCAGTTATAGGCTCCAATTCATATGTAGGCCAGAGGAGAAATCCTATCATTGTTGGTAGCTCAGAGCAGCATGCTGGCACTGGATTAGAAATTACAAGACCCGATGTCTAGCAGTTCTGTTTCTCTCTAGCCATGTGACCTTCTGCAAGTCACCTGACACCCCTGGGCATGAGTTTGCTCCCATTTAATTAAATGCTGATCTAAATCACTGGTCCTTAAATATTTTGAACCTTTTAAAAACAACAGTACAAGTTTTATACTGTTTCCCTGGAGAAAAACTAAAGTGCATGAACATGAATGAATCTGTGCATAATTTCTGGTTATTAATGAGGCCACTGAAGCCTATCCATGGCCTCTAGATAGAGCTCTATGGATCCCAGGTTATAATCTTCTGGTCTAGATGCTCTTTAACTTCTCTATAAATTCCAGCACTTATGATTCAATGACTAATTGATTAAAGAGATAATGATTTCTTCTAGACTAAGATTTCTCAGTAAAGCAACCTTCCGGCTAAAATCCAGCTGCTTTATTAAACCTGACATTAGATTCAATATCCAATCTATTAGAAATTCATACTTGTTCTCCCAGTTACTGTAGCTTCTCTGGAAAAAATAGTGCCGAGAGATGCAAGAAAGAGTCTCTCTCAGGCCAAAGCCATATCAACAGCTGGTATTTTTCTTAAGCTGATAAACTACTTCCAGAAAACATATGATTTCCTAAAATAAACTTCTTCACCTGACCAAACTGCTCAGAAGGACGAGTAAGGCAGGAAATTCAGTCCCACTTCTCAGGAGTAGAAATATCTCCGTATTACTTCGATCGAGTCTGGCTGAAGTCTCCTCTCTGTTATCACAAAGGAAATCGATCTTAAATCAGGACCTAGAAGAGTATAGGAGGGAACAATGTTTCAGGCCATATAAGATACCCCATTTCACGTACCACATAGCTTTCTCCAAAATCAGCAGCTTTTTCCATGGTCTTCTTGTTGGCTATCGCAAATGAACATATCTGAGTTGTGGGATTTATTATAGTTGGGTCTTTGGAAGAGGTTATAACCAAATCCACTCAGAATCTCAACTAAGAACATATAAGCCATTTTCTTTTTCTTCTTACGATATTATTTAGTCTGCCTCTTCTCTGTGGTGCCCCCAGAAGAAATATCAATCCATATTCTTATGGAGCTGCCCCACAGAGCTTCAGAGGATGAAAATCTAGTTTTGAATGTTTAGAAGATAGCAACAGAATCTAGCCATGGGCCCTTGTTTTTCATCTAGTTAGAAGGCTTCTATGATTGCTACTCATCCTAAGCAGGGTCTGAATATTTAATTTGACTTGAATGAAAGCAAAAGAAGCTTGCATTTATACAAGCAAAGATGTGGTAGTAATTGTTACTAACCAGTCATTTTTAAAGAACTGGTTTATTTCTATCAAGGTATGGGGATTTCAACATGCAGCATTGGCTTAGACTTTTAAAATAACAAGTTGTCAACTTATTTAGCCCAGTTGCTTCAACTGGGGACAATACGCACAAGATCAGAATAATATAGAGGTTCTGAGCACGAATTTAGAGGTAACTAAACTTGAAGTCAAGTGCTTGATTTATGTATATGTCAGCTAAGTGACCTTGTGTGAGTTGCCTAACATCTGTGAGTCTCAGTTTTCTCAACTGGGAACACGTTTCCCCTTGAAGAGTTGTGGAAGGGTTAAACAAGGTAGCGTATGTAACATCCTCACCAGTGCCAGGAGCACAGCAAACATTCAAGTAGTTAATGTTGTTGTCTTTATTTTAAATATGCAGTCATTTTAATGTTATATATTTTTTCAATGTAGTAAATAAATTTCCTAAAACGGAGATGTAGCAAACTGCTTATTTCCACTTTGGCAAAGTTCTGGCTCTGGATGGGTAGTTTAGGGGATCGACTGCTCTAGACAGCGGCTGAACATGTAGTCTGTAGAGCAGGGACAAGCAGGAGATAAGAACAGGGGTCGGCAGCTACCCTATTACAGCAAAGAAATACTCAGCACACAGTGTACAACTAGAGTAGCTTAAAAGGAACCCTTAAAAAAAATAAAGACAGAACTAGAACAATACCAGGCATAGGCACTTCTGTTCCACAGAGCCCTACCTCAAGCACAGAGGACATTATATTTAAATACAGGGCTGGTAGACTCCCTCTCACCAATGGGATCCTGGGCAAGAACTGGGGGTGGGGGATCTTAGCCTGAAGCTAAATGATGATCATCTGTTTGAGAGGTTTCGTTTGAGGCTCCTGAGTTGAGCCAGATTCTATGTTACCTGTGAAATCTCCGGTCCTGCTTTGCTCCACCCAGACTTTCTTGCTTCCCTCTCTCTACTCGTATAGCATTTTATACATCTCCACTGACCACTCATCCCAATGAGCTTTAAATGTCTCTTGACACAGACATCTCCCTTGGATTGTAAATTAAAAGATCAGCTATCATGCTTGTTTTATTCACCTCCTCTTTCTCCCATTGGTGAGAGAAGAATTCCCATCCTAGGGTTGTGGGGATGACTGAACACAGGCCAGCTGACTTTGGACACATGTGATTGAGAGCTGTTTATTAGTTACTTGTATTCACAGTCTGGTGAAGGCTGCTGCATGCCATGCAAAGCCGTACAGGAGCGGAGTGAGCAAACAGGCACTGTGAGAGGCAGGTTTTGCAGTATTGAGGGTGACATGCCCCGTGATGTCTGTGAGAGGATATGGTTAGCTTGTTTGAATGATTCTGTGGGCTAGCAAGCAACTGAAACTTGCTACTCAGAGATAATCAGGAATGATGCCTCTTCCCCTTGGCAAGGACGATTGTTTGGCTGGGGGACCTTATCTGTGGGAGGAGATAGGGAGGACAACTTTTGGTTAGGCCCTTGGAGGCTCTCCTGTGGATGGATGTAGGTAATGTATTACCTGGCTGAAGTAGTGAACAGTAACAACCAATAAAGGGGGGCAGCTTCAGGAGAACAAAACCAGGCAATAGCCCTAGGCCAGTGTTCCACAAAACAGGATCTCCAACACCTACCACAGAATCACCTGGGATCCTGTTAGGAATGCAGGGCCCTGGTGCCCTTACCAATGCTGCTAGATCAGATTCTGTTGGAAGTTATGCAATGTCAGGAATCCAGTTGCAGAGAATTAATATTTTATTAAGCTCCCCAAGTGATTTTTTTGCACACTGGATTTTAAGGACCACTGCCCTGGGCATATTCGGGGGGCAGAAAACATGCCCTGGGAATACCCAGGAGGTAAACAGATTCACCTAGGGCTCTAGCTACTCCCCTGCAACAGTAGAATTGACTTAGATGTCTCAGTACTGTGTACTGTGTGATCAGTAACCGCAGAAGCTTTGTGGTCATTTGCCACTGTGTCCTCTGTTACCGATTCCCTTCTTCAGTCCTCTTCTTCCCTCTCTCCCTCTCTCTCATCCTTTTCCTCAAACTGTTCCTCACTGCTTCTCTATTTTATTCTTTCTTTCCTTCTCTTCATTCTCTAGACATTTATTAACATCCACAATGTGCAGGCATTGTGCTAACTAATATGAGAGATAAAAAGATGTCATTTATTGATTCCTGCCTTCTAGGAACTTACAATCTACATGGGGAGATAACACTAATACATCGATAGGATTTAAGGTGAACTATTCTCAGATCCCGAAGGGAAATGGATCTCGAGCATTTAGAGAATAAAAGAATCCCATCTGCCTGGGACAGGATAAGTGTAGAATCAGGGAAATCTTCCTGAAAGAAGGGCCCTTTATAGAACCCTTAAATAGGTGGAATTTGGACATAGGGAAAGAGGCATCCAGAGTGGAAGAAACAAAGACAGAGGATGTAGAGAGTGGGGGCCAAGTAGGACCAATTCTCCTTGGCTAGAGTAGCTGTACTGAAGGCAAGTAGCAGAGCTTTGGGTGAAAAAGTTTGGCCCTTCCTAACACTCCCTAGGCTTCAAGGAGAATTTGTTTTAGACATTGCCCTAAAACGTCCTATAGCTTTGTTCAATAATACTCCACTAAGAAGGAAAAAGAAATATAGAAAAGCTGTCCAATACTTAATGAATCTGAGGTGGAAAGATTGTGCTAAACTGAGTTTTAGCAAATTTAAAGAAAAAAATGGTTTGAGGAAAGAATAACAATGACATTTACATTAGTTGTAGTTAATGTGCATTGATTGGATTAAAACATGACATTATGAATGAAAAAAAAAGGTGTCTGGTGGAAAATAAAATGCCATTGCTTTCAGGGAGGGGAAGGGAAATAAAGTAAGCAGCCTGGATTCTGTTTTGCTTGAATGCTCTGGGTTTAGTGGGAATAGGGTCATTGATTTAAGCTCTTCCCTTAAAATGCGTTAATAAAACACAGTTTTAAAGTTAAATAGAACCCATTTGGGAATTTTCTTCCCAAGGATGTATTATTTGTACATGCATAATGCATATATCCTCAAAGCCCACCTCAATTCGTTTTAAAAGCACAGTTTCTATGCAAAACAATTTATCCATTGCACTGCACAATTGAAAAATGTCTGCTTGTTTTTACAAGGAGCCACGTTCTGTGAATCAGTGCAGGTAATAAATTACTATCACTGTCACTTTCAAAGCTACAAGGCATGGTCTCAACCTATGCCAGAGATGCAGCTAAGCTGAGTGGCTCTGTCTTCGGGCTAACAGTTCTCTGGCTAAAGAACCCCAGGTATTACAGGGAACTGAGAGTTCCTTCTATTGGTGGACTCAGGGTGTTGTAGGGCAGCTGCTAAATTCTGGGTTACAGCTCCAAATGAAAAAAAAAAAAAATCCTGAGCATAAAAATCTTGCTATCAGGTGAAAAATACACATGCTCTCTACACTAGGTAAACATTTTCCTGAGCTGGAGACTCAGATAAATATAAACGTTAAAAAGGAAACCTGCTTGAATATTTTTTCTTCTTCCTAATTATGTAAAAATGTATTACTCACTCCCTTTTCTCTTCCCTGCTGCTGGCAGCTCATACACTTGAAAAGGTATGTTTTATTCAGGAGAACAAAACAGGCAGGGGCATAAGACTTTGGTGAATAAAAAATTGATTTTGACTTGGCCTTTTAGCGCACTATGAATCTTTAAAATGGTGAAATGTGATTCTCTTCCTTCTCTGCAGAACTCCCAGTCATATGCTGGGATGATGGGGTTGGAGCTAAGAGGTTTAATATCCAGAAGGGAAAGCTGGGATTAAAGGGAAATCTTGGGCCTGGAGTCAGAGGATATAACGTTGTGCTTCTGTTCACCATTCGTTTCATCCATCCATCTGCCCATTTGGCCTTTCTTTGTAATGGTTAAAATCATTACCACTGGATCTGGAGGCAGCCAGTGAGAATTCAAAACCTGGCTCCACCGCTTAAGACCAGTATGATGCTGAGCAGCTCCTTGAAGACTCAGAGTCCTCATCTGTAAATGGGTAACATTAATATCTACATTTCAGGTTGTGAGGGATAAATTAGATATGTAAAAAAGGGACTTAAATTTTGTTCGGTGGTTCGCACTAGTAAATTTTCAATAAATAGTAGCTTTAACTCAATTGATATGTATTAATAACCTACTCTGTGCCACAGACTAGACTGGATGTCGTATGAATCTCATATAGAGCTGTTACTCAAGAGCTTTATAGTTTAATATAGGAGATAAACTGTGACTTCGAGTAAGGTTGGAAATGATGAGATTGGTAAGAAATGATCAGATATAGGGCTATGCTACTTCAGAAGCAGTTGACCTTACTTCCAGCTGTGGGGAAAAGGTAAGGCCCTGTGGAAAGGGTGTTACTGGAGCTGGATTTAGAGGATATGCAGGGTTTATAATGAAAGAGTTTAGCAGGAGAAGGATTCTATCATATCTACCTATTGTAAATCTGCTACTGTAATGGAACTCCACATTCATTATTTCACTGAATCCTCACTACAGTTTATACCATGATTGGGTATACTGTAGTGACTGACAGTATTATGCCAACTTGCTGCAGTTTATAGAGGCGAGATGACATACCCAAGTGTACACAAACAGGTTTAAAACCTAGTTACTTCCTCAATTATGTAAAGATAATAATAGCATCCACACTGAAAGATGTCTGTGATCATTAAATGAAGTAATACATCAGAAGGTCTAGCAAAATGTAAATGTACAAGTACTAGGTAGGATATTGTTTGGGGGATGAAGCTGATAACGATCATTGTGAAGCTGTTAATGATGTGGTGAGGTCACAAATCTAATTCAATTTTGTCTGACTTTCAGCACTATATTCTTTTCATGGGCTTTGAAAATGGAGAAAACGATGAAGAAATTGGTTGAGTGGGTACTTGTGCAAATCAGTGGAGGGAACACTTCTTATTACAAGGAATGCCTAGACCTAGTCTGGGCAGAGGTCTTTCTCATGGAATGTCAGCAATAGGAAATACCTCAGAGATTGTCCAACTTTATTGTTTTCAGATAGGAATTTAAGGTTTACAGTAGTTAAGTCACTTTCCCAGGGTGACATAGCTCGTTAGAAGCAGATCTTGGTTAAAACCATAGCCTTGAGTTGTAAACCTACAGAGGTGCTTTTCCTAAATTATGGACGATTAGAGTCCTTTAAAGTCTAGCTCAGCCTTCATCCCCTCTCCCCACTAATTGTTTCTCTCACACAGTGTTGTCTAATAGAAGAAGTACAGTCCACAAATGTGAACCATGTGGTAATTAAAAATCTTGCAGTAGCCATAATTTTAAAAGTAAAGAGTAAGGGGAGACCTCCAAGATGGCAGAGGAGTAAGACGCAGAGATCACCTTCCTCCCCACAAATACATCAGAAATACATCTACACGTGGAACGACCCCTACAGAACACCTACTGAACGATGGCAGAAGAACTCAGACCTCCCAAAAGGCAAGCAACTCCCCACGTACCTGGGTAGGGCAAAAGAAAAAAGAAAAAACAGAGACAAAAGAAGAGGGATGGGACCTGCACCAGTGGGAGGGAGCTGTGAAGGAGGAAAGGTTTCCACACACTAGGAAGCCCCTTCGCGGGCGGAGACTGCAGGTGGCAGAGCAGGGGAGCTTTGGAGCCACGGAGGAGAGCACAGCAACAGGGGTGCAGAGGGCAAAGCGGGGAGATTCCTGCACAGAGGATCAGTGCCGACCAGCACTCCCCAGCCCAAGAGGCTTGTCTGCTCACCAGCTGGGACAGGTGGGGGCTGGGAGCTGAGGCTCGGGCTTCGGAGGTTGAAGGGGGTTGGGCATCACAGCTAACTGGGAGGGAGTCGGGGAAAAAGTCTGGACCTGCCTAAGAGGCAAGAGACCATTGTTTCCGAGTGTGCGAGGAGAGGGGATTCAGAGCACTGCCTAAATGAGCTCCAGACACAGGCCCGAGTCGTGGCTATCAGCGTGGACCACAGAGACAGGCATGAGATGCTAAGGCTGCTGCTGCAGCCACCAAGAAGCCTGTGCAGAAGCACAGGTCACTATCCACACCACCCATCCCAGGAACCTGTGCAGCTCGCTACTGCCAGGGTCCCATGAGCCAGGGACAACTTCCCCGGGAGAACACGCGGCGCGCCTCCCGCTGTTGCAACATCACGTGGGCCTCTGCTGCCGCAGGGTTGCCCCGCTTTCTATACCCCTCCCTCTCTCCGGCCTGAGTGAGCCAGAGCTCCCTAATCAGCTGCTACCTTAACCCCATCCTGTCTGGGCAGGGAACAGGTGCCCTCATGCAACCTACATCCAGAGGTGGGGCCAAATTCAAAGCTGAACCCCTGGAGCTGTGCGAACAAAGAAAAGCAAGGGAAGTTTCTCCCAGCATCCTCAGGAGCTGTGGATTAAATCTCCACAATCAAGCTGACATACCCTGCATCTGTGGAATACCTGAATAGACAACGAATCATCCCAAAATTGAGGCGGTGGACTTTGGGAGCAACTGTAGACTTGGGGTTTGCTTTCTGCATCTAATTTCTTTCTGGTTTTATGTTTCTGTTAGTTTAGTAATTAGAGTTTATTATCATTGGTAGATTTGTTTATTGATTTGGTTGCTCTCCTATTTTTTTTTATATACAGAGATATATATATATTTTTCCCTTTTCTCTTTTTGTGAGTATGTATGTGTATGCTTCTTTGTGTGATTTTGTCTGTATAGGTTTGCTTTTACCATTTGTCCTAGGGTCTGTCTGCTTGGTTTTTTTATTTTAGTATAGTTTTTAGCACTTGTTATCATTGGTGGATTTGTTTTTTGGTTTGGTTGCTCTCTTCTTTCTTTCTTTCCTTTTCTTTTTTTATTACTTTTAAATTTCTAATAATTCCTTTTTTTATTTTAATAACTTTATTTTATTTTATTCCTCCCTCCCTTTCTCTCTTTCTTTTCTTTTCTTTTTTCTTTCTTTCTTTCTCCCTTTACTTCTGACCTCTGTGACTGATAGGGTCTTTGTGCTCCAGCCGGGTGTCAGGCCTGTGTCTCTGAGATCAGAGAGCCAAGTTCAGGACATTGGTCCACCAGAGACCTCCTGGCTCCATGTAATATCAAGCGGTGAAAGCTCTCCCAGGGATCTCCATCTCAATGCTAAGACCCGGCTCCACTCAACAACCAGCAAGCAACAGTGCTAGACACACTATGCCAAACAACTAGCAAGACAGGAACACAACCACACCCATTAGCAGAGAGGTTGCCTAGAATCATAATAACGTCACAGACACCCCAAAACACACCACTGGACACGGTCCTGCCCCCCAGAAAGACAACATCCAGCCTCATCCACCAGAACACAGGAGCTAGTCCCCTCCACCAGGAGGCCTACACAACCCACTGAACCAACCTTACCCACTGGGGGCAGACACCAAGAACAACGGGAACTACAAACCTGCAGCCTGCGAAAAGGAGACCCCAAACACAGTAAGTTATGCAACATGAGAAGACAGAGAAACACAGAGCAGATGATGGAGCAAGGTGAAAACCCATCAGACCAAACAAATGAAGAGGAAATAGGCAGTCTACCTGAAAAAGAATTCTGAGTAATGATAGTAAAGATGATCCACAGTCTTGAAAATAGAATGGAAAAAATACAAGAAACTTTTAACAAGGACCTAGAAGAACTAGAACAAACAAACAATGATGAACAACACAATAAATGAAATTAAAAGTTCTCTAGAAGGAATGAATAGCAGAATTACTGAGGCAGAAGAATGCATAAGTGACTTGGAAGATAAAATAGTGGAAATAACGACCTCAGAACAGAATAAGAAAAAAGAATGAAAAGAATTGAGGACAGTCTCAGAGACCTCTGGAACAACATGAAATGCACCAACATTCAAATTATAGGGGTCCCAGAAGAAGAAGAGATAAAGGGACTGAGAAAATATTTGAAGAGATTATAGTTGAAAACTTTCCTAATATGGGAAAGGAAATAGTTAGTCAAGTCCAAGAAGCACAGAGAGTCCCATACAGGATAAATCCAAGGATAAAACACACCAAGACACATATTAATCAAACTATCAAAAATTAAATACAAAAAGACACTACATAATGATCAAGGGATCAATCCAAGAAGAAGGTATAACAATTGTAAATATTTATGCCACAAAATTAATAGCACCTCAATACATAAGTCAAATGCTAACAGCCATAAAAGGGGAAATCGACAGTAACACAATCATAGTAGGGGACTTTAACACCCCACTTTCAACAATAGCAAGATCATCCAAAATGAAAATAAATAAGGAAACACAAGCTTTAAATGATACATTAAACAAGATGGACTTAATTGATATTTATAGGACATTTGATCCAAAAACAACAGAACACACTTTCTTCTCAAGTGCTCACGGAACATTCTCCAGGGTAGATCATATCTTGGGTCACAAATCAAGCCTTGGTAAATTTAAGAAATTTGAAATCGTGTCAAGTATATTTTCCGATCACAACGCTATGAGACTTGATATAAATTACAAGGAAAAAACTGTAAAAAATACAAACACATGGAGGCTAAACAATATGCTACTAAATAGCCTAGAGATCACTGAAGAAATCAAAGAGGAAATCAAAAAATACCTAGAAACAAGTGACAGTGGAGACAAAACGACCCAAAGCCTACGGGATGCAGCAAAAGCAGTTCTAAGAGGGAAGTTTATAGCAATACAAGCCCACCTTAAGAAGCAGGAAACATCTCGAATAAACAACCTAACCTTGCACCTCAAGCAATTAGAGAAAGAAGAACAAAAAAACCCCAAAGTTAGCAGAAGGAAAGAAATCATAAAAATCAGATCAGAAATAAATGAAAAAGAAATGAAGGAAACAATAGCAAAGATCAATAAAACTAAAAGCTGGTTCTTTGAGAAGATAAACAAAATAGATAAACCACTAGCCAGACTCATCAAGAAAAAAAGGGAGAAGACTCAAATCAATAGAATTAGAAATGAAAAAGGAGAAGTAACAACTGACACTGCAGAAATACAAAGCATCACGAGAGATTACTACAAGCAACTCTATGCCAATAAAATGGACAACCTGGAAGAAATGGACAAATTCTTAGAAAAGCACAACCTTCTGAGACTAAACCAGGAAGAAATAGAAAATGTAAACACGAATCACAAGCACTGAAATTGAGACTGTGATTAAAAATCTTCCCACAAACAAAAGCCCAGGACCAGATGGCTTCACAGGCAAATTCTATCAGACATTTAGAGAAGAGCTAACACCTATCCTTCTCAATCTCTTCCAAAATATAGCAGAGGGAGGAACACTCCCAAACTAATTCTATGAGGTCACCATCACCCTGATACCAAAGCCAGACAAAGATGTCACAAAGAAAGAAAATTACAGACCAATATCACTGATGAATATAGATGCAAAACCCCCCAACAAAATACAAGCAAACCGAATCCAACAGCACATTAAAAGGTTCATACACCATGATCAAGTGGGGTTTATCCCAGGAATGCAAGGATTCTTCAATATATGCAATTCAATCAATGTGATATACCATATTAACAAATTGAAGGAGAAAACCATATGATTATCTCAATAGATGCAGAAAAAGCTTTCAACAAAATTCAACACCCATTTATGATAAAAACCCTCCAGAAAGTAGGCATAGAGGGAACTTACCTCAACATAATAAAGGCCATATATGACAAACCCACAACCAACATCATTCTCAATAGTGAGAATCTGAAACCATTTCCTCTACGATCAGGAACGAGACAAGGTTGTCCACTCTCACCACTGTTATTCAACATAGTTTTGGATGTTTTAGCCACAGCAATCAGAGAAGAAAAAGAAATAAAAGGAATCCAAATTGGAAAAGGAGAAGTAAAGCTGTCACTGTTTGCCGATGACATGATACTATACATAGAGGATCCTAAAGATTCTACCAAAAAACTACTAGAGCTAATCAATGAATTTGGTAAAGTAGCAGGATACAAAATTAATGCACAAAAACCTCTTGCATTCCTATACACTAATGATGAAATATCTGAAAGAGAAATTAAGGAAACACTCCCATTTACCATTGCAACAAAAAGAATAAAATATCTAGCAATAAACCTACCTAAGGAGACAAAAGTCCTGTTTGCAGAAAAGTATAAGACACTGATGAAAGAAATTAAAGATGATAGAAACAGATGGAGAGATATACCATGTTCTTGGATTGGAAGAATCAACATTGTGAAAATGACTATACTACCCGAGGCAATCTACAGATTCAATGCAATCCCTATCAAACTACCAATGACATTTTTCACAGAATTGGAACAAAAAATTTTATAATTTGTATGGAAATACAAAAGACCCCGAATAGCCAAAGCAATCTTGAGAAAGAAAAATGGAGCTGGAGGAATCAGACTCCCAGACTTCACACTATACTACAAAGGTACAGTAATCAAGACAGTATGGTACTGGCAAAACCCCAGAAATATAGATCAATGCAGCAGGATAGAAAGCCCAGAGATAAACCCACACACATGTGGTCACCTTATTTTTGATAAAGGAGGCAAGAATATACAATGGAGAAAAGGCAGTGTCTTCAATGAGTGGTGCTGGGAAAACTGGACAGCTACATGTAAAACAGTGAAATTAGAACACTCCTTAACATCATACACAAAAATAAAGTGAAAATGGATTAAAGACCTAAATGTAAGGCCAGACACTCTAAAACTCTTAGAAGAAAACATAGGCAGAACACTCTGTGACATAAATCACAGCAAGATCCTTTCTGACCCACCCCCTAGAGAAATGGAAGTAAAAACATAATTAAACAAATGAGACCCAAAGAACCTTAAAATCTTTGCACAGCAAAGGAAACCATAAACAAGACGAAAAGACAACCCTCAGAATGGGAGAACATATTTGCAAATGAAGCAACTGACAAAGGATTAATCTCCAAAATTTACAAGCAACTCATGTAGCTCAATATCAAAAAAACAGACAACCCAATCCAAGAATGGGCAGAAAACCTAAATAGATATTTCTCCAAAGAATATATACAGATTACCAACAAACACATGAAAAGATGCTCAACATCACAAATCATTAGAGAAATGCACATCAAAACTACAGTGAGGTATCACCTCACAGCAGTCAGAATGGCCATCATCAAAAAATCTACAAACCATAAATGCTGGCGAGGGTGTGGAGAAAAGGAAACTGTCTTGCACTGTTGGTGGGAATGTAAATTTATACAGCCACTATGGAGAACAGTATGGAGGTTCCTTAAAAAACTAAAAATAGAACTACCATATAACCCAGCAATCCCACTACTGGGCATATATCCTGAGATAACCATAATTCAGAAAGAGTCATGTGCCACAGTGTTCACTGCAGCACTATTTACAATAGCCAGGACATGGAAGCAACCTAAGTGTCCATCGACAGATGAATGGATAAAGACGTGGCACATATATACAATGGAATATTACTCAGCCATAAAAAGAAACGAATTGAGTTATTTGTAGTGAGATGGATGGACCTAGAGTCTGTCATACAGAGGGAAGTTGGAAGGACCTGGAGTCTGTCATACAGAGTGAAGTTGGATGGACCTAGATTCTGTCATACAGAGTGAAGTAAGTCAGAAAGAGAAAAATTAATACCATATGCTAACACATATATATGGAATCTGAAAAAAAAATGGTTCTGAAGAACCTAGCGACAGGACAGCAATGAAGATGCAGACGTAGAGAATGGACTTGAGGACACGGGGAGGGGTAAGGGTAAGCTGGGATGAAGTGAGAGAATGGCATGGACATATATAGACTACCGAATGTAAAATAGTTAGCTAGTGGGAATCAGCTGCATAGCACAGGGAGATCTGCTAGGTGCTTCGTGACCACCTAGAGGGGTGGGATAGGGAGGGTGGCAGGGAGACGCAAGAGTGAGGAGATATGGGGATATATGTATATGTATAGCTGATTCACTTTGTTATAAAGCAGAAACTAACACACCATTTTAAAGCAGTTATACTCCAGTAATGATGTAAAAAAAAAAAAAAGTTGAGAGTAATAGGTGAAGTTTATTTTAATGATATATTTTAATTAGCCCAATACGTCTAAAATATTATCAATATAAATATGTATCAACATATATATATATATATAAAGTATATCAGTATAAATTATTGAGATTAGGTAGTTTACATTTCTCTTTTTCATGCTAAGTCTTCGGAATCTGGTACATGCTTTGTAATTATAGCACTTCAGTTTGTACTAGCCGCATTTCAAGAATTCAGTAGCCACATGTGGCTGATCAGCGGCATGGCATTGCTCTAAATCTAATCCACATCTCACAGCTCTAATAGACTTATTTCACACCTATAACAGCAATAATAATAATAATAGCCATCATCATCATCTCTCAGCTCTAATAGATATTCAGTGGCCCACATGACGGGGCTTTCAATCTCTGGACACTTCTGGTCTTTGTAAAGAGTTTCTTCTTCTTGACCTGTAATCTGATCCCCTGTAACGTATTCACATTTGGCCCAATTCCACCCCTGGAGCCATATTGTTTCTCTTCCGTGGTCCAGCACTTGAGAGGTTACAGATGTCCTGAGTGAGTCGTTTTACTTCAGCACCCTTTGTTGCTCAGTCATTTCTCAAGGACAGGTCTTTGGACCCCTTCTTCATTCAGTACTCTGCTCTGAATGTGCTCTGTTTTTTTTTTTTTTGTCTTCTGGGCACAAATGAGCCTGAAATTCCTAAGGAGGCCTGGCCAATACAGATATGTCTACCATTTCCTTCAATTCAACTATTCCATTACTTCTAATGAACATTTAAAAGGATTAACTTTCCTGTTTGTTAGCCTCATTATATTGTCTATATGGCATTTATTACCTGTTAAATTTCCCTAAGTGTACTCATGTGGGCTATTTCTCAGCTCTGCGTCTCCTACCTTATATTTGTGCTATTGGTGTTTGAACTCCAGGGTAGGAAATTACATTTATTTGTTTCACTTCATCTAGGTATATTCAGCTTACAATTCTGACATATTAAGATATGAGGATGTTGCTTATATCATTCTGTGAATTCTCTATCCTTTTCTGCTTGGCATTCTTAAGTGCGATAAGCACACTTTCTATAGCATCATCCAATGAATTAATTAATATGCTGTTTGGGGCAGGAACTAGTCCAAGAAGTTTGTTTTTGTGGTTTATATCTTCATATTTCTTTCCAACCCGCCCTCTTCTCTCCTTGGTTCCCTGTCCACTCTTCAGTGAGCAATAGAGTTACAGACCAGGATAGTTCAGTCAGGACTATGCATCAGAAACCACAAGAATAATTCTATGGGTCAGTCCTTAACCACTGAAAACCCTGGCCTCATAGCTCCTTTATCTCCTCCCATCCATTAAGTTTTACCTTCCCTCTGGCTCAGCATCACACTGCCATGATATCTGCCCTTTGTCCATCTCTGATATGTTAAATGCCAAAGACATTCTCTCCAACCCAAACCTCCCATTCTTCTAGATCACTGAGTGTCTTTTCAAATTCAGTGAGATCATCGAGCTTGAGCCTCTCTCTTTATAAAAAATTATGGAAAATTTAAAACATTATAAAGGCAGAAAATAGTATAATGAGACTTTCGTACCTCTCACGTGTACTCAGAGCCAGTCTTGTTTCATCTTACCTCTACCAAGTCTTCCCTCTATTATGTTGAAGCAAATTGCAAATACTGGATCATTTTATGCTTAAGTATCTCTGAATGTATTTATAAATGATAATGACTTAAAAAAACCATAACACAATACCACCCAAAAAGTTCACAGTAGTTTCACATATCATCAAACATCTTAGACCAGTTTTCTCTTGTCCAGCCAAACTTTTGAGAGGAGGATATGCTATGGAGAATATTCCTTTGACCATAGCCTTGTTAGACAAAATGAGAGACTTTCTATTAAGTAGAACAACATAATTCAAAAAGTCTAGAAATCTATAGCTGTTTCAAAATGTATTGTCTTGGCCACTTATCTGTGCAGCTTGAGAGCAGAAGAAGGCAAGGGGGAGTGGCAAAAGGATATTTAAAAGTTTCATTTATTCCTCTGGGAACACCCAGTATGTTCTATTAGAGAAGTGTGTTATAGCCCTAGAAATATCCAAGCTCTCCTTGGACGAACTCCTGGAAGATGTACGTGTGAACTGATAGCTTTTTATGAAATCTTCCCTAAGCATCTCATATTTTCCCAGCAGGGGCAGCAGTGCATACTTACTTACCAAGAAGAACAATTTTCCTCAGGCTGTCCAATAGCTGAAATAGTTTTTCTGGAAATAAAAGACTGAGGGGGCAAAGATTCATTCGGAAATAACTTTCTTGGGTAATTATGCCCTACTTGATCATGGAGTTGAGTGCAATCACAGATCTTTCTTTTTTCCCCTCCCTCCCTCCTTCCTTCCTCTCCCCCCACCCCCAATAGAACTTTCGTCTGCTGTTCCCCTGGCAGGCAAAAATGTGAATTGAATTTCACTCCTCTCTACAGCTTTACCACTGTGGCCATTAGGACCCAGCATTGCTCTTGTGAAGTCATTTGCCAGGAGCAATACGACGAGTCAAGGTGTCTACAAACTTGCAACGATTTTCTAAGTCACTGAGTTCATAATTTACTAGCGCCATCAGGAAGAAAATAAAGACTGTTTACTGTGTTGTTTGTCCATAGGGAGATATGAGACATACTCTCCAACTTGTTCAAATCCCTCATCTGCCCCATGAAACTAGCCAGTATAACCCCAACTGGGATTAATCTCTCCTTCTCCATTCTGCCATTATGTGTGGCCCTTCTATTAAAACAGTTTTAATAGACTGCCCTGAACTACAGTTACTTTTATGGATATGTCTCTTCCACTTATATCCCTGTAAAACAGGGACTCTGTCTTATCCACACATCTGTGTGCTGCATGTAATAAACTAACAGACATTTGTTGAAATGAGACTCCAAAATGCATGTTTGATGGTATACAAGAGGTAAAATTAGCACACAAATACCAAATATAGACATTTTGAAAATTCAGTTCCATAAGTCTTTGTTAACACCTACTACGTAAAATTAAATATAGTGAAATGTATTGAGAGTTTACTACGTGTCCAATACTGTGCTGAGAACTTGCTGCATCATCTTATTTAATCCTCAGAATAAATCAGTGAGATATTATCCCCACTTTACAGATGAGGAAATGGAGGCGAGGCAAGTTAAGTACCTGCCCAGCTCAAGTTGTGGGTGTGGTATTTGACAACTAGCTTGTCCAAATACAGAAAATGCCAGAGTCCTGTTCCGTTGTCCTATGACGTCTCTCTTAGTTTTAGACAAGAGGCAAAATGACACATATAAATCCTGTGTGTGCCCATCTGTTAGAACACAGTTTATATATTCTTGTCCAGTTTCCCGTGATTTGCCCATCCCAGTTATTATAGTTCTGAGTACCTAAATGGAAAGAAAATCCTGGAATGTAGTAAGAGTTAGAAGGGATCTCAGAAAGAATATAGTCTGAATTTCTTTTCCGCATGTATAGGGAAGGCCAGCAAAGCCATTTCACTCAGATTAAAGCTCCAAATTTTTTTTTAACTTTTTATTTTACATTGGAGTATAGCTGATTAACAATGTCGTTAGTTTCCCGTGTACAGCAAAGTGATTCACTTATACATATACATGTATGTATTCTTTTTCAAATATGTAACAACCTAAAAAGCCCAAACTTTGAAGGGTCTGAAATACTCACTGCTCTGTCCTCGCATCCTCCTTCTCTCTTTGCTTACTCCAAAATAGCTACACTGGGCTCTGTGTTTTTCAGACACATCCCCTCAGGGTCTTTTTTTTTTAACATCTTTATTGGAGTATAATTGCTTCACGATGGTTTGTTAGTTTCTGCTTTATAACAAAGTGAATCAGCTTTACATATACACATATCCCCATATCTCCTCCCTCTTGCGTCTCCCTCCCACCCTCCCTATCCTCTCCGGGTCTTAATCTAGGTCTTCTCTTGCCCTTGATGCTCTTCCCCCAAATACCCACTGGATGGCCTCCCACCTCTTTCAAGTCTGCTCAACTATCCCTTCCTCAGTGAGCCTATTTAATGCTGGATCCTGCCTGCAGCTCCCCCTCCCCCGTCCCACACCAGCACTCTCTGTTTCCCCTTACCCAGCTCAACTTTTTATTTGTTCCGTAGCACTCATTATCCCCTAACATACTACATAGTTCACTTTGTTGTGTTGATCTTCTTTTGGTCAGTGTTTCCTACTGACCACACATTTGTAAGCTCCACAAGGGCAGGGTTTTCGTCTATTTTTGCCTCTAATATATTTCCAATTGTTGAGAGTAGTGTCAGAGTCTCCAAGAACAGTGGATGAAGAAGTGAATTGTCTAATGCACAGCTGGTTAGTGCCCGGATCTGAACTAGAACCTAGGGAGATTCCCAGCCTGATGTTCTTCTCATTGTCCCATGCTAAAGATTGACGTTAGAGAGGTGACCTTGCTGAGCACTATTTGAGGTAAAGCCACACACTGAGCCATGAGGAAGAATAGCCACTTAATTCCTCTTTTAGCCTTTGTGGAGAAGTTTGGAAACCTGACATGTCAGTGAAGGCAGAGTAGAGATCACTGTAGGAAAGAAAGCTGGTATTTGTTGAGACTATGGTAGACCATTGCCAAAAGGCTATACAATATCCCTCATATACTTTATCTTATTTAACATTTATAAAACATTATTTCAGTTCTGCAGATGAAGAAATTGACTTTCAGAGAGTTAAGAAACCCTTCCGTGGCTGCAGGGCTCATATCTAGATTCAAATACAAAGAAGTCTATTAAGAATCTCAGGCTTTCCTCTACCCAGTGCTACTACTTTAACATCCTGAAGGAGGTAGAAGAGTTTTTTAAATGTTTAGAAGTAAAACATAGAGATAAATATTTATAGCAGGTGTACAAGCAGAGGCAGCTATTTTCATATTCATTTAATGAGCAATGAATTATTGAGTTCCTGCCACATTCAAAAGGCTGTACCAGGAAGTTGTATGTCAGCTATCTGTCAATGAAATATTTCTTCGTACCTAATATGTGCCACGCATTGTGCTAGGGATTGCAGATGCAGAGATTAAAGCTCATGTTGCCTATTTGCAAGTAGTTCACAGTCAGGGTCAGCTTCTCAGTGATAAAAAAGTAACATGAACCTTAACCGAAAGGTGCAGTAGATAACCCATTTATCCAACAAATACTGACTGAGCAGTTGACATGCTCCAGGGAGTTTGTTAGGCACTAGGAAGAAAGTGAATGTACTCGTTGTGATGTGGCCCCTGGGAGTGACCTACTGGGAGAGACCATTATTCATGAAATAATCACACAACTGTGTAAGTCCCAACAGTAGGTGCTATGATGGAAAACTACAGGGAGTTAAGATTCTCCATATAATAGAAGGATCTGCTCTAGACTTGGGGAGAGAAAATGAAGAGTGATCCATGGATGGCTTTCCTGAGTGGGTGTCGAGTAAGCACCACGTAGTGTTTTCCTAATTTTCAAATCAGTTTCCTGTCTCTTACCTCAGTAGACCCTCACAAAAGCTTTGTTGAGTTAAGGGAGGCCTGAATTATTAACTCTGTTTTATAGGTGGAGAGACAGTCTTAGGCCGAGGACTGGAACACAGTCCCCTAAATTCCTGGCCTGGAGTGCTTTGCACTATAGCAAGATCTGTAAACAAGTCTAGTGAAACCATGAGGCCAACCACGGGGTTGATCTCCATAAGGAGCAGCTTAAGTGCCCTTTGCCACGTTTTGAGACTGCTCTACCCATACCCCACTCTCCACCTGGAGTTGTTTCACGGCCACATTCTCTTTTTTTTTTTTTTTTTGCGGTACCGCTGTGGCCTCTCCCGTTGCGGAGCACAGGCTCCGGACGCGCAGGCTCGGCGGCCATGGCTCACGGGCCCAGCCGCTCCGCGGCACGTGGGATCTTCCCGGACGGGGGCACGAACCCGTGTCCCCTGCATCGGCAGAAGGACTCTCAACCACTGCGCCGCCAGGGAAGCCCCACAACCACATTCTTGATGCTAAGGGAGGGTCAGGAAAATGTTTCACTGAAACGAGGATCTGCTCTTGGAAATAATTCAGATAATGGTGGTGAGTGAGTCAGTAATCATATCTTAGAGCCTGCTGCAGTCTGTCCCCTGCCCATCAAATTCTCCCAGTAAATTGTTTGCTTGTCCAATTCCTACTCAGTATTCAATATCCGGATCCAATAGCACCTCCTTTGTGAAGCCTTCCCTGGCGCATTTATTAATTTAATGACTTGCCTTTTCTGTTTTGAAAGAAACTGATTCATCCCTCCAATAGAGCACTTATCACATTGCATTATAATTACGTGCACTTTCCCAGGCTGGCTGTTCCATGTGGGAATAGACCGATAGAGTCACGTTAATAGAAAAAGGTACCAATTCATTTCTCAGCCTTGTTATTATTTCAGGTTTCCCAGCCCCTGATAAATTTTACTTATTTTTTAGAGACCCCATTGTGTCGGACCCCATTGTGTGTGGCGGAGGGGAGGCATTTCCCTTGTGCTCATGAATGAATCCAGTCAGGTTTCTCGTGATGGGTGTTGTCACTTCCTCTGTCATCTTTGGTCATTTCCATTTGTTGCGGTCCGCAGTCTCTGTGATACCACATGAAGCTACTTCCTCTCTGATTTCAGTGCCTTGTTGGAGGTTGGATTCCCTGGGGAGCAGACAGTGAGATGGAGTTGGGAGTATAAGGGGTTCTTTGGAGTAACACCTGTGAAAGGAAAGTGTGGGTACGAGAGAGGGCAGGGGGAGATGTCAGACTGTGATGCCAATTAGACAAAGCTTCTACCAGTCCAAAGGGGAGCTTAGAGCAAAGATTTCCTATCACAGGAGTCCCACATTATACAGAAATGGCAAGTTTTATACCATTATTGCTCAGTCATTGGCTGGGGGCCATCCTGAGAATAGCATGCCCTTGGCTTGAATACTGAGGCAGAACTTTAAGCCTCTTAACAAGCTACAGTCTTCATAGCCCGGGAGGAGTCTTTTCTTATGGAGGGTCTGAGTGTAGCATCTCCACGTCCGCCAGATGCAGTGGTGTGCAGGAGATGACTTGTACTGGAGTAGATAGTTAATTTTCCAGGAACTTTGCAAGCTAATTATTAAACACAGCCATTATTACAAATAAAATAATATAAATTCACAAATAAATGTATTAAAAACAAAATTAATACTCAAAACTCATCATTGCCTAATTATTTCACTACATTTTACTATTATCTATGCTCCAGAGGATATGTGTGTCAATTGTATCTGTATGATTATGTTATACTGTATAATGGCATGCAGTACACACCTTGTCCCAGCTCAAAGCC
This sequence comes from Neophocaena asiaeorientalis asiaeorientalis, assembly GCF_003031525.2. Taxonomy (NCBI): domain Eukaryota; kingdom Metazoa; phylum Chordata; class Mammalia; order Artiodactyla; family Phocoenidae; genus Neophocaena; species Neophocaena asiaeorientalis. The sequence goes on from NW_020174788.1 coordinate 5,333,040, forward strand.
ATCACATTGGTAGTTTGAAATTGGCCATATTGGGAGTATTTATCCCACGGAAACTGGCAAACTCTACAAAGCAGGGCTTGACTCATTGTTTTGTTCGTTGTCTAGACTTAAGAAAATGATAAAGAAAATGTCAATAAGACAGAATATATTTTAAAGTGTATTATGTCTGGAGCCAATACATTGTTAATAGAACAGAAATTTTTAGGGAATGTTCTTCCAGTACTCAAAAACTATTTTCCAATTCATCAAAGAAGTCATGATTGACAATGAGTGAAGTTCTGACATATGTTTTACTTCTTTCACTTTTGTCTTACTCATTAGCTTAAAGAAAATATCAACTAACATTCCAGTTAGAACTACACTTGTTTGTCAGTGGCAACCATAGGTTGGTTATAGGTACAAGGGTTCCACAAAAATCAAATGAAAGCGTTCTGTGAGAATTCATTGGTTCTATAGAATTTACAATAAAGACTATTGTATATTTTATTATTAATTGTGAATTGTATGTTATATATTCTTAATATCAGCAAACTTTAAATGAAACACACACAGAGTTTCTTTTCCTGGACATCTAGTTGTTAAACCTCTACCAACCTTACACCGCGCAGAGGCCCTTTGCCTGGTACCATTAGCCCCATTCTCTGCTGTAGTTTCCACTGAGTACCTTACCTTAGGTGCTCTAGCTCCCTGGAGGTGCCAATGGACTGTGATCTCTGCTGCTCTCAATGTGCTAAACCAAACCAAGGCTCAGGCAGAGGGGGTCTCTCTTCTCCTTTAGTGCCATAGGTACAAAGACAATACTGCCCTGTGCTTCAATCGCTTAAAGTTTTAGTGAACGCTCTTCTTTCAGTTCTGACTCACAGTATTACACCTTCTCTCCCTAAGGACTCAGGTGTGAGTCCATGATGGGCTGGATGAGAAAAGGAAGTTGGAGGAGGACGTATTGAGTTACCCATCTCCTCTACTATCCAAGGCTTTGTTATGTGTTGCCTACCTGAATCTCTTTCCCAGAACACTTCTCATTACTTTATAGCAAGCCATCCTGGTGATTTTAAGTTACAGATTGTCCAGACCTTCTTTGAACGCAATCATGACCATAGCTTAGGACGAAGCTGGGCTTCTCTCGCTCACATGTCCTAATGATGCTATGATTTTCCCAAGAGAAGAGATCTCACCTTTCCATCTCCAGCACCCCCAAGTGACATAGTAGGCACTGAACAAATTACTGTCTAATGAATGAATGAATGTCAACGCAGCAGACGAGGGCAGACACCAGATGTATTAGCCTCCAATCATGGAATTTTCGTTAGTCCATACCGAGATACATGCTCTCCTAGTGCAAAGAGGATCTTACGGTCTGGGCCACAACACATGCATGAAATGGCTGGAACTGAGTGTGAGGTTTAACGGGTACCATTCTGACTGTAGGGCAGAGGGGCAGGAGCCATGGGACGCTTTCTGTGTGCTCTCTCCTAGGTGATCTATGCTCCTCGAGGTCCGTTTTAAAGCCTTCTCTTCTCAATTTGTTTTGGCTGCTGAGCCCTTGCCTGGAAACAGCACTGTTCCTTTTTTTCTCTTTTGAACAGTTTATTCAAAGATCTATAAAACTGAGGC
>NW_020174789.1:0-101012 GCF_003031525.2 Neophocaena asiaeorientalis asiaeorientalis
GGTGCAGGTTCAATCCCTGGTCAGGGAACTAAAATCCCACATGCATGCAGTGCAGCCAAAAAATAAAAACAAAAAACACAACATCAAGGTACCTGTCTTTTTTTACTCCTCAAAAGTGATTAAAATTAATGAAAATTACCCACATGGAGGATGACTGAAAATAATTTAGAAATATTTACCAAAAGCATCAAAAAATATAACCTTTGATGGATTTATTCCAGTTCTAACACTTTAAGTAAATAAATAATCAGGATTGGTTTCAAAAGCTTTTCTACAAGGATATTCATTACAGCAATCAGCATTATATATAGTTGTACAGAATTTATAACAAAAATCTAAATGTTTATCTTTAGTCTTAAAAGTGATGCCAACTTTGAATAGCATGATCATGTATAGTTTATAAAATTGATTTTCACAAAAATCCTGTAATGAACATGTCATTTTAACTTGACATGTTCTTTAATTAAAAAATTAGAATTTTTTTAAAAAATTAGAATTTAGGGCAAGAATTGAGTTTTAAATTAAGCCTAAAAAAGGTATTGTATTGGTTAAAGTTTTAGGAATCAGTTTTGCATATAGGTGAGATGAAGAAGTATTGGTGACTATTTGAAGTTTTGTTTGCAGTTTTGGTTTTTTTTTGAGAACTTTGGCTTTACACTTTTAGGTATCCTGACAACTTAGACATTAAAACATTGGTTAAGTTGGTATTAATCTTTTGTGATTCTCTAATAAGAAAGTTATTTTTTAAGCTTGAAATTTGTAAGGTTTGTAAAATAACTGGGTCATTTATTTTCAGTCATTTTAGCTTCTCTCTACTAAACAGTTATGTATTCAGGAGTGAAATGGGTACTCATTCTCTTCTTTTTCATTAGTGGTGGGAAGAAAGCTAAATTTCAGCAGAAGTAAATTTAGTTTTGATAACTTTGTTTATTTTAGGGGCTTTAATAGTTTGACTCTCTTCCTGTTGTATTTGTCTTAATCATGAAATTTATAACCATTAGAGAATAGTAACTAAGAATAGGGGTTCTAAAGTCAGTCAAATGTGGTTCAAATCTTGGTTCCACTCTGTATTAGGTTTGTGACCTTGGGCAAATTACTTAACATCTAGAGGTCTTAGTTTTCTTCATCTGTAAATGGGGATAAGATAATTAGCTATCTCAAAGGAGTGTTCTAACAGTGATTTGTGATGATGAATATCAAATTATAGTGAAAGTGAAATTTACTGAGAATGCATACAGTATCATTACTGTCAGAAAACAAGAAAATGAAACATACACTGATCTCAAAGTATTCTCTGCTCAAATCCAAGATACTTCTTTAGTCTGCTTCAAGCTCTACGTTTGTACATACAGAATAAAATGTGTGACATGCCCAGTCAAGCATGAAATTGAACTGAGATGCAGGTTATCTTATTATAGATGAGCACTGTAACTCTTCCGTGAAGAGATATCCTTTGATGTTTGGAAATGCATTGCTACATTTTTATTATTGGATCAATTTTGTGACTTCCAAAAGTGATGTATTTATTTCATGAGCCTTTTTTTCCCAAGACAGTTTTGAAGTTTGAGTAGAACAGTGAAACTGGAATTCCTAGCTTGGAATCGGTTTGAAATGAAAAAGTGCAAACCTCAGTCTAAGAACTGCAAAAAAATTATATATCTAAATTTGAAGATTATATCTACATCTTATATTAAAACATTGATGGAGATGGGCACAAATAATAGAAATTTTAAGTTTTTTGTTCTTTTTAAAGTTCTTCTTTCAAAACCATGAGTAGTAACAAGAAGTGAACAGAAGGGAGAAAGGGTCAGAATAGTAATAGTCTATTTGAAATGTAAAAGTCAGCAATTTTATAATGATCTGGTTCTTGTTAGTATATATATTGGGTTGGCCAAAAGATTCTTTTGTTTTTATCTGTAAGATGGCTCATAGCACTTAGTTGTCTTTAACTTCATTCAAAACACTTTTGTTAGATTGTATGTGACAGCTGTCATATCAGCGTGAATTTTAAAAAAGACATCAAAATTGGTGAATTTTTGTGTAGCCATTTTAATATTGAAGATGGAAGAAAAATCCCAACATTTTCGGCATATTATGCTTTATTATTTCAAGAAAGGTAAAAATGCAGCTGAAATGGCAAAAAAAAGATGTGTGCAGTGTATGGAGGAGGTGCTTTGATTGATCGAACGTGTCAAAAGTGGTTTGTGAAAAAAAAAAAAAGTGGTTTGTGAAGTTTCGTGCTGGAGATTTCTCACTGGACGATGCTCCACGGTCAGGTAGACCAGTTGAAGTTGATAACAATCAAATTGAGACGTTAATTGAGAACAATTGAATGTTATACCACGAGGAAGATAGCCAGCATACTCAAAAAATCCAAATCAAGCGTTGAAAATCATTTGCACCAGTTTGGTTATGTGAATCACTTTGATGTTTGGTTTCCACATACGTTAAGCTAAAAAAAAAAACCTTGACCATATTTCCACATGCGATTCTCTACTGAAACGTAATGAAAATGTTATGTTTTTAAAACAAATTGTGGGGCTTCCCTGGTGGCACAGTGGTTAAGAATCCACCTGCCAATGCATGGGACACAAGTTCGTGCCCTGGTCCGGGTAGATCCCACAGGCTGCAGAGCAACTAAGCCCGTACACCACAACTACTGAGCCTGCGCCCTAGAGCCTGCGAGCTACAACTACTAAAGCCCATGCTCTGCAACAAGAGAAGCCACCACAATGAGAAGCCCGTGCACCGCAATGAAGAGTAGCCCCCACTCTCCACAACTAAAGAAAGCCCCCACAGCAACGAAGACCCAGCCATACATACATACGTACATAATAAAGTTCCCTTTAAAACAAATTGTGACAGGCGATGAAAAGTGGATACCATACAATAATGTAGAACAGATCATGGGGCAAGTGAAATGAACTATCACCAACCACACCAAAGGCCAGTCTTCATCCAAAGAAGGTGATGTTGTGTATATGGTGGGATTGGAAGGGAGTCCTCCATTATGTGCTTCTTCTGGAAAATGAAATGATTAACTCCAACAAGTACTGCTCCCAATTAGACCAAGTGAAAGTGGTACTCAACAAAAAACATCCAGAATTAGTCAACAGAAAACGCATAGTCTTCCATCAGGCTAATGCAAGACCGCATGTTTCTTTGATGACCAGGCAAAAACTGTTACAGCTTGGCTGGGAAGTTCTGATTCATCGTCCATATTCACCAGACATTGTACCTTCGGATTTCCATTTAGGTCTTTACAAAATTCTCTTAATGGAAAAAATTTCAATTCCCTGGAAGACTGTTAAAGGCACCTGGAACAGTTCTTTGCTCAAAAAGATAAAAAGTTTTGGGAAGATGGAATTATGAAGTTGCCTGAAAAATGGCAAAAGGTAGTGGAACAAAAGGGTGAATACATTGTTCAATAGAGTTCTTGATGAAAATGAAAAATGTGTCTTTTATTTTTACTTAAAAACCAAAGGCACTTTTTGGCCAACCCAGTATTATGTATACTTAATATGGTACAGTCATACATTGGGATACTGTGCAGTTGTTAAAAAAAAACCCACAAACCTAAAGTAGATTTATTCTACTAATGTGGACCAACTTCCAGTGTGATAAAGCAAGATGCAAATCAATGCATGTAATATGTTGCCACTTTATTTCAAAGGAAAATATATATGTATATGCTTGTGTTTGCATATTTTTATCTTTAGAGATTTGGTAAGCAGAAAGTGCATTGGAGGGAAGGAAATTTATTTTTCACTCTATACTGTTTTGTACTGTTTGAATATTTTAGAAAATCACATTCATATATTACCTTTAAAAACAAATACATTTTTTAGTTTTATATTTTAATTTAAAAAAAATTTTTGGCCGTGCTCTGCAGCTTGTGGTATCTTAGTTCCCCAACAAGGGATCGAACCCACACCCTCAGCAGTGAAAGTGCCAAGTTCTAACCAATGGACCACCAGGGAATTCCCTAAATACATTTTTAAAAAAAGATTAATTGAAGTAAAAAATGTTCTTGGTATTTTGGGCAATATATAAACGTTGGTATTTGGGCAAGAAGTACTTTTTGCTGTTTTGTCATGGAAATTTACTATTTTTATGTATTTTTAAATATCTATAATAGAAAGTAGAAACAATTAAAATTTGAGAATTGAGAAAATTTTTCAATTTCTTTTATTCTTGAAGTTTTAATGAGATGCTGTATATGGAAGCACAGAGTGGTAGTCTCAAAAAGTGATTTGGCAATTAAAGTAAAAAGATAAGGGTTGAGATTTTTGTATGTAGGCCTTCTGGAGAAATTTGTGAAGTTTGGTAGCTTTGGATAGCTTAGGTAGCCTTAGATAGCAATATCATAATGGAGAAACCAGTTTCAAGAGAGAAGGAAAGCAAGAAGTAGCATTTGCATTTATTGAGGGTCTATAAGGTGTCAGGAGGTGTATGTAAATTATCTTATTTAAGCATCAGTAACCCCATGAGTAGGTGGTGTTTTTCTCCGGTTTACAGATGAAGAAAGCCAAGTTCCAGAGTGATCAAGTACCTTTCTTGAAGTCCTACAGGTAGTAAGTGACAGAGCTGGAATTTGAATCTAGATCTGACTGACTCCAAGAAAATCATGTCTCTGCTATTCTACAGTGATACTTCTTCAGCAGAAGCATCTCTTCCTGCCTCTTAACATTCATTCTATATTGTAGCTATTTGGATGACCACTCTGCAGTATTTTCTTTGCTATCTTTCTGGTTGAGTAATGAATAGTTTTGGTAGAATCAAGTACTTCAATTTGCCACATTTTTGATGCCGGCTACATAAGAAAAATCTGACCTTATAATAGGATTTTTTCTCTTTATTTTTAAGTAAGAGTAAAAATAGAAAATATGAGAATAAATTTCTTTCCTATTATTTATGAATTTTTGTTCTTTTTTCCCCCCAGAACTTTATGAAATCTTCCTCTCAAGAGCAAAGGAACGGTGGAAAAGCTTCAGTGAAACAAATTCAGAGAATGATGTAGAAGGTGTGATTTTTTTGTTGTGGTTAATAAAAATTTCTCAAAATCCAGTTGCTGAGATACTAGTGTGATTTTTACAGTGTATCAGGAACTAGTAATTCTTCACATACATTATCTCCTTTACTGTTATAACCCTTTAAGTAGATGGTATTATACTGAATGATATAAGAGGAAACTGAGGCTCAGAGTATTTAACTTGGGAACAGTGAAGCTGTAATGTAAACCCAGGTTGTTGAACCCCAGAGTCCAGGATTTAATCACAACAGTAAGACTAATGGGATACAGTATTTTTAGGCCAACTCTTAACTTAAAGATAGATGATCTGCACACCTCACTTGTGACCTGTTGTCTCCCCTGACTCTCACTGACTTTCATTCACTCCCTAATGTATTATTTATAATTCTTATTGTGCCTTAACCTTTGTTCATTTAATTCACGCATAGACTTCATCTTTCCCTCCACTCTCATCAGGTTTTTTTCCTAATCATTTTGGCGAAAACAGGAACACTTTTTTTTCCTGTCATCATAGTTTATTAAATTTAGGTAAATTTATTTAAATATTTCTTGTCCTTGAATAATGGGGAGCTGTTTATCTGCCAGTCACTTTTCTTTCTACTTCATAGAAGGCAAATTTTTCTCTTCCCTATAAGTAAAACTCTAAAAATGAGCATGGTTTAGGGTAGAGAAATGGTGCATATCTCATAGTCGTTTTCTATGAGTATGTAAACAACTCTGTTAAATTCCTTGAATACTCTTTTTTCTAATTTAGAAAAGTGAACAGTATGGTGGGGAAAATTGACTAAACAAGGTTAGAAAGAAGATTTGATTGGCAGAAAGGTTCATGTAAGTATCATCCCAAGACCTGTTAGCTATGTCAGCTATTTGTGGGAAACTAAAAGTTCAAGGAAGAAGATGTAAGAAGTTTTAATTGGCAGGGCCTCAGCCTGAGTTTTAAACTCACTTTTATGAAATGTTGGAAGCGTAGGAATTAAAATTATGAGCATTTACTTCAGAGACATTTTGTCATGATTAATAAATGGTAAAAGTTGTATTTTAGTAGAAATTAAATGTAAATGAAGAATTGTTTCAATCAGAAAAACTGTTCTGTTTAAATTACTGATTTCTTATTTCCTGTGTGTTTATAATTTGTAGTTTGTCATTAAACTTTTTTGGCCATTATCTTTTCAAATATTACTTCTGCCTCATCTTTCCTCTCCTTCTAGGACTTCAATTACATGTATCTTAGACCATTTAACAGTGTCCCATAAGTCTCTTATACTATTTATTAAAATTCTTTTTCTTTCTGCGCGTCAGTTTAGATGATTTTTGTAATCAAGTTCATGAATCCTCTCTTCTTTTATATCCAGTCTATTAAATATATCCTATTTATCCAATATATATCTTTAATTTCAGAAACTACACTTTATAATTCTAGAATGTCTACCTGGTTCTTTTTATAGATTCTATTTTTCTGTGGAAATTATCTTTCCATCCCACACATTTCCTCACTCATTTTCTCTATTTTCTTTAACATATTTATAGCAGTTAATATCCTTGTTTAATTCCATTCCTGGATCATCTGCAGGTCTGCTTCTATTGGCTGGTTTTTCCCTTGATTATACGTCATATTTTCCTGATTCTTTGCATATCTTAAAAGTTTAAATTGTATGTTAGTTATTATAAATAAAAAAGGTGTAAATTGAAGCTGGTGTTTCCACAGAGGAATTGTGCTCTTTTCTGTTAGGCCATTGGGTTATCGCCTCAATTCAGTCAGTAACTGAGCTAGGTTGGGCAAGATTACAGCTTTAGATAGACTTAGTTAATCTTGGGTTTCAAATTTGTTGATAGGACGAACTGTCCTATTTTGACTACAGGCTCCCCTCTTCAATGAGACATTCTCCCAAGGGCCATGTGCTTATGAGTTATTTCATTATGTCTTTCCAGCCTGGCCTTCTGCACTACACTAGCACTCAGCAAAAGTCCCACAGGGTAAAACCAGATATACATTCAGGCTCCTCCAGATCCTTCCTGTCACATCAGTCTTATGTGGCCATGAAAAGCTCTTCTGGTTTCTCTTTCCCTAAGCAGAGTACCTTTGTCTATGGAGGCTCAATCCTGAGCCCATTCTGAGACTTGGCAGATGCCCCTAGAAAGAAAAATGGCCACTGGTATCCACTCACCTAGGAAAGGGAAGGCTCTTCTTTCTGGGATTTAAATCCTTTAGACTGCTTTCCTGGCCCTCAGCAGTGAGAACATGGAGTCCTAACCACTGGACCGCCCGGGAAGTCCCTCTTATGCCTTTTTTAAAACAAGTGGTATTTGAAATTCATTCTTTTTCCTAGTTGTTATTGTGGCAGCAGTAGCCTACCCCTACCTTCTGTGAAACCCAGAAGCAGAAATCTTGCACCATAAAACTTTCTGATAAGTGTATAGATACTTTCTTCATATTAGAGGCTCTAAGTTCCAGTAAAAGCTATATGGCATTTCTTTAAATTTCTTAATTTTTCAGCTTTTAACTTTCCTTAAGTAACATATATGCTGTGTGATCATTCTGTGTTGGTAAGATTGAACTTGGTATAGTCAAGTAATCATTTCAATTTTATCTAACTGGCAAATGCAGGTGTATCTGTTGCTGATCGGGAGGCCAGTCTGGAATTAATTAAGTTGGACATATCCCGTACATTCCCATCTCTCTACATCTTTCAGAAGGTAAGGGTTTCTAACCAGCTTGTAACAACTAATTTTTTTTTAATCCAAGGGAACAAATTCTCTAAATGCATAGCTCTTATTTTTTAAAAGGCAAAACTGTAAAAATTGTAGACCTTTATATAAAAAATGTAAAACTAGTAGGAAAAGAGTAAAGGCATTTCTGTTATTTTATTCCACTGTTTGAATGCATTGCAGTTGACATAGCACATAAAGGTACTTGATGAGTTTTCACTGAAGTTAATTTCTTTGTTTCACTTTCTATTCTGTAAAATATTTAAATTTTAACATTTTTGCCTAGTATATTGTTAAGATATAAAGAAGTTTGTTCCAAAACTTTAAAATTTTTCATAATTATAATACTATTGAAATAGGAAGAAACAGTTTATTTTTTGTGCAGAGGCTGTTATGAAGTTGTTTATATTTTATGAGGAGAGAAATGATTATATTTTATATGTCTATATGACTCAAGTCTTTATTCATGGAATTCTTCTATCTTTATATTGATAAAATGAGATTAAAAATTTTACCATTAAGATTAAAATTATTAATAAACTTAATTTCTTGTAGCTTGATGGTTTTCTCTTGCTGAAACTGTATTATAGCAAATGAAAGAATCTATTTTCATTATAATTTTATTGTACCAAATTTAGACATCTTTAAAATCGCACACAAACTGCATAGCTTGTATCCATCCATCAAGTGAGTTTATGTGGCTTTTTTGGTTTTCCATAATTAAATATTTTTTATTCATACTTTAGAAAACATCTTTGCGGAGTGATAAAGTATACTGACTAAAACTAGTCATTTAGGAAATGTAAAGTTTATTAACATGTTTTTTGAGAATTAACTTAGATACAGTTATTTGTATAGCTTGACATTTCATTTTTCTCTCCTCTAAGGGTGGCCCATATCATGATGTCTTACATAGTATATTAGGGGCATATACATGTTACAGACCTGATGTTGGTTATGTAAGTATTTGTTTCAGTCTGCTTTTTGAATATAAACATTTTATCTCTCTTATCTCATATCTTATGTTGTATTAGCTCCCAAATGTCTGTATCTTTATGTTTTTTTTTCTTGGTCATATTAACTTACCCGGAGAGGAATCGTCCCATCTCCTACCAGAGGCTTATGAGACTGATAGCCAGCTTTCTCGGAGAGCAGCTGGGGATTTTACCATTCAATTTGTAAACTTTTATTTATTGTTCCTGCTGTGGTGCCTTCTCCCCTTCTCCCTAACTCTCCTTTTCCTGACTGTCCCTTCAGAGATAAACCTCCTATGTTCTGCTGGGTTGAGGGAAAGGTAGATGGATACCTGTCCATACAGGATAGAGGAGGGGATTTGCTCCTTTCACAGATTTTCAACCAATCCTAGTTTTAGCCCTACCTTTCAATTTTAGAGGAACCTGATAACTTCACTTCCTGAGCTTTCCAGATTTTGTTGGCTGAATTGGCTTGCTGCTTATTGGCTTCCTCCTCTGCACATATTTTAGTTTCAACATTCTCCATTTAGTTAAATTAAAATTTCTAAAATGCTGTTGACATCTTTTATCTACTGTTTATATTATTTTCCATTCTTTTCATCCTCCTAAGTTAATACTTATCTTTTTATTTACTGTTATTTTAGTTGGATTTGGGAGGGAACAAAGAAAACTGTATGTTCAATTTGTCATGTTTAACTAGAAATCATTAAACCTTCATCTTCTTGCCTTTGTCTTAAAATAGAAGAATTTTAGAGATCTCACAATAGGGTGGCTGTGTGGTACAATTTATCCTATTTTGTTGCATGTTCATTTGTATATTTGTTTATTGATCCACTTAACAAATATTTATTGTGTGCTTATTGCTATATGCCAGGCTTTGTTCTAGGCATTTTGTTCACCTTAGTGAACAAAAGAAAGATTCTTCCCCCCTTTTTTTTTTTTTTTTTTTTTTTTTTTTTTTTTTAAGTGTTGTGGCCTCTCCCGTTGCGGAGCACAGGCTCTGGATGTGCAGGCTCAGAGGCCATGGCTCACGGGCCCAGCCGTTCGGCGGCATGTGGAATCTTCCCGGACCAGGGCACATACCTGTGTCCCCTGCATCGGCAGGCGGACTCTCAACCACCACGCCACCAGGGAAGCCCCCTTTTTGATGCTTATAATTTAGAAGGAGGAGACAGACAATAAATAACAACAAATAAGTAAATCATATGTTATATTAAAAGGTGATAAGTGCTATGGAAAAAGTATGGCAGGGGTTGAGGGGAAGTGAAGGTTTGGGTATGGAACAGCTTGTAGTATTAAAGGATATGTCCTTATGAAGGAAGTGAAATTTGAACAAAGAATCCCTCTTGCTCATGTGTTCTGTAATAGAACTGTAAAGACATTATGTAACCCCTTCACATTTTAAAGTTGACATTCATTTAAATTTTTTCATTATAAGTTTAATTGTAAAAGATTTAATTTTTAGCACTTGTTAAATATTGATATTTTAAAATAAAACTCATAATTCTTTTAAAAAGTGTAGCCAGTAGAATTTTAACACCATAATGAGTTTATATATGTCATCATCCATTTAAAGAAAAATATATGAACGAGTTCTTCGTTAATACTCTACAGAATACACAGATTTATTGGCTCATTGGATTTATGTAAAATGACCACCTTAGAACCTAATTGGTGATGGCAAGCCTCACTGGCAAGCCAGTCAGTCAAATCAGACTTGTTTTATAATATGTGATAAGAGTAGTATAAACTATATTGGAATACATATTTCATGATGTGGTTTGATAAAATAGGTTTTTAACTGCATTAATGGATAATACATAATCTATAAATAAATCACACAGAAGTTTTATCTGTGGAATTTCTTCAGTATATATTGTAAAAATTTGGTAATGGTTCACATTCCAGTTATATTTAAAATAACCAAGGACACCAATCTGTATTGCTCTTTTATTCTCCTGGTCTCTCTGTGTAAGTCTGTTATACAAATCTCTACCAGAAGTGCTCTGTAAACTGTTTTTTTAATGAAAGAATGAATATTTTTACAACAGCAGTTCCCAATTACTTATCTGCTAAAAAATGTGCAATAGCTGCTCGTAACTCACAAGCAAACATCTGTATAGCTTAGCCTTTTACTGAAGACCTTTCATAATTTGTAAATGCATCCTACTTTTTCTAATTTTTCCCATTAATCCCATTGTAAATCGTTTGTTCCAACTGTGCTGGCCCTCTTTGTCTCTGCTGACGTGTCTTTTCCATCTTAGAATGGTTTTTCCTCATTTTTCCAGCTGCTCTTCCGGGAATCCAGCCTCACTATCCTAACCCCCACAGCCTCTTCTTTCTTGGAATTTCAGCGGCACTTCTCATAGATCTCTTTACTTCCTAGTTCTTCACTTTCTACCGCAGACAGATGTGTTATAACAATGGAGACAGTCACCTAATTTTCATTAAATTTTGTGAGTTTTATACTCTGAAATACTTCAAACTGAGAGAAAATGAAAACTAGGTAGAATACTGAGATAGACTTTTGTAGCAAGTAAAAGCTGATACTTTTTTCTTTTTTCCAAAATTTTCCCTAATACTTTTTAAACCACATGAGCAAGAAAGAAAAGTAAAATTCAGGGAGATTTCATAATTTTTAATGGTTCTCTATATTTACCTTTGTTGGAAAATAAAAAGAAATTTAAAAACTTGGTTAATTCTACTTTGTAATGTCACTTTGTAATTTTTCAGGAATACAATAAAATAAACTGTATAGAATTATTATTGTAAGCACATTTTGATTAATTTCTTTTCCCTTTGAAGGTCCAAGGGATGTCCTTCATAGCAGCAGTTCTCATTCTCAACTTGGAAGAGGCAGATGCCTTCATTGCATTTGCAAATCTCCTGAATAAGCCATGCCAGTTAGCGTTTTTTCGTGTGGATCACAGCATGGTATGGACATTTGGAATGAATTGTGTTTTTCTTTGACAGTTTCTATAGTCTGAATGCCCTTTTAGAGTGAAAAACAGTAATTAGAAGACTAAGATAATCTGATCTAAAATAAGCTTTTCATTGAATTATTATAGTTTTATGAATGCTTGATGAAAAGACTCAGAGATGTTAAGCCAGATTTTCTATTACTATTAAGGATTTACTTTCTCTATTTCTAGAGTGTACTCTTAAATAATTTTGTTGAAATTTCTGTCTTTAGATGTTGAGATATTTTGCAACGTTTGAAGTATTTTTTGAAGAAAATCTCTCCAAACTGTTTCTTCATTTCAAATCTTACAGTCTTACACCAGACATATACTTGATAGACTGGTAAGTCATAACATATGTAAAATATAACTATTAAAAGGAAACAAAGTGTAACTTTTTGCCTAGAGTAAATTTCATGCACAGTACCATACATGTAAAAAGCTCTTCGCTTACATGTAGAGAAACTCACATATTTTTGTGGAGGGGCATGTGATTAAGAGCATGGACTCTGGGTTGGAATCAGAATCCCTCAGTTTGTGTTTCAGTTTCCTAACTATAAAATGGGAATAATAATATCTATATCTTGAGTTGTAGTGAGAGTGTTTTGCATGGATTATCTCATTCAATGCCTGGTACATAGTAAGCTCTCAGAAAGGGTTACTTGCTGTTCCTTTTATATTCTTAACACCAAGGGCTTATGATAGTTATGATAGTGTTTCTTTATCGAGGGCTTTGTTTTTTTCCAAGGCCGTATCCAGCTTTCTGACCGAGTAATGATGCCTTATTTAGGTGCTAATGTCTTTTTTCAACTTTACAATTCTAGCTCTTCTGTTTTAACTTGGAAATTTTGCCTAGGACTCTGGTGAGCAGTAAAATCGATTATAGAGAGGGCGGGTGAACTTTGCCCAAGAGATGGAGCAGTTGATCGTAAGATAGACTGTTAGGAGTACATGTGAAATATTTAAACCTTAAATCCTAATCATGAAACATCAGTGGGTTTCACATAAATGATATTGTTTTAGTATGGAAAAATAAATTAATAATGGCATTGATCAAGTATCTTTCCAGTTGTTTGAGGTTTCTTTTATTTAGGCTTTAAAAAAAACCTAAGTTATTTTTCAGTGTATTCTCTTCCATTCCCATTAGGAACATTAGAATTCTGTTGAGTAGGACCCAAGATCATGGGGAGAGGGTTTTATAATATGAGACCCAAGGGACCAAGATCAAATATGTAAATCTGTAAAAGAAGGGGGGTAAAAACTCCTCAACTGTCCCTCTTAAGGACTGTGAACATGAGGCAAAGCAGAATCACAATTGATAAAGGGAGCAGGATGGAATTAATACTGATTGAGTACTGTATACTAGAAACTCCCTAGGCAGTACTGGTACCCTTTCTCATTTTGAACAGTGAATTAGTATTCTCTGTAATACCAAGAGTATGTTTTTTGTTATGCAATTAAATGTGTTTATAACTTAAGAAGTAGACACGGATTTTTGTTTCACTGCCTCTGTTGAGCTTATAACATATGAATCCCAGGATCAGTGGTGCAAGAAAAAAGAGGAATAAATGAGTGGCAGTGCTAAAAGGAATTTTTTTCATTTTTTAGTGGGAGAGCCTTTAGTTTCCTTGTTCACGCACGTTTCATCAGCAGTACCTCAGATAAACACAGTCTGTGTAAAAATGTGTACCTTCTTTGCCAAGGCAACATCAAGAGAAGTTCTCTAGCACCTACTCTCCCTACTTCCTCAACCAGAGTGCTACCCCAGAGTACCACTGGATAAAGACTTACATGATCAAACATTATCAGAAAGGATGTGAAAAACCATTTTGGTGATTCTATTGGAGGGTATACATGCTCCAAAAGAAGTAGTAAGTAAAGTTCGGTGAAGGGAAAACAAAACAGTGGATGTTTGTGGAAAGAGAAAAGAGGAAAGTCAGACTTTATGGTTTTGTATTTAGGTTACTAAAAGATGGTACTTGGTATCCTCATACAGTAGTATGAAGTAACTTGTATTGAGCATTTCTTATGTGCCTGGCACTATTCTAAATACTTTACATTTATTAACTCCTTTAATTTTCAAAACAATTCTGAAAGTTAGGTAATTTTATTTTGTTTACTAATGAGGAAACTGAGGCACAGCAAGGATGAGTATCTTACTCAAGGTAACACAACCAATAAGTTGCAAATCTAAGATTCAAACTCAGGTATTCTGATTTTAGAGCCCATAACCTTAACCATGAGGTTATTCTGCCACTCTAGTTTGTATTAGGCCATATCTCGACGTAAGGTTGTAAACTCACATACTTTTGTTATTTATTACTTCATTTCCAACTACTCACGTTCTTTGAGCGAAGGAGCCATATCTTATTTGCCTTTTTCACCCTAATTAAGCACTGTTCTTTTTATATAGAGATACTTAATGAGTGAATGAATAAATGAATGAAAAATTCCAATGACTTTTTTCCCCTAATTTTAGGATCTTCACACTATATAGCAAATCACTACCACTTGATCTGGCCTGTCGAGTCTGGGATGTATTTTGCAGAGATGGGGAGGAATTTTTATTTAGGACTGGATTAGGAATCCTCCGACTATATGAAGATATTCTCCTACAGATGGACTTTATTCATATAGCACAGTTTCTAACTAAATTGCCAGAAGATATCACATCAGAAAAGCTGTTCACCTGTATTGCAGCCATCCAGATGCAGAATAGTACCAAAAAATGGACTCAGGTAGAGTGACATTTTCCTACTTGTAATAGATGTATAAAAGCAGTTTATTTCTTGTAAAAACAAAAAGTCATGTATTTCTCAAATATTAGTGCTTAAATTTTTTAAAAACTTACAAAAATAATTTTTGATTTTGAAAAAAAAAACGAATTGCTCTGCTTTCACCTCTCCAGACTATGGCTTTATTTTTATGTAAGTCCAGTAATATTTTATGAGTTTAGTGAAGTACAGCCTACAATAGTCATGTATTTGCCAGGGCAATTGTATAATTACCTTGGTATTTCAGATAGACAACAGTTGTTTTAAACACCTGATGTGTACTAAGGGTTTGCAATAGAAAGAATGTAATGTATGATCCTGACTTTTTAGATGCTTAATCTTGTTAGGGAAGCAAATATATTGGCAGTCGAAAGTTAAATGACATAAAAAATAGTGTTAACACTTGCTCCATGAATGATAGCCAGTAGGCATTATAAGCTCTCAAGTTTTATTGCTTATGAAAATGAAAATATAAGAATATTGGTCCAGAGGATGTTTTGTTACTTAACAGTAATTTTATAATATTTGGCAAGTGATGAAAACTGGAATCTAACTATATATCATAAAATTGGGTTGAAACAAACGAGGATTTGAGAATGGCAGTCTTTCAGGGGACAGAGTTATGTATACTAAAGCTGTTTCATGTTAATAAACTATAGTTTTTAAAATCTCTTTAATCTGCGTGGTAGTTATTTTGAGGATTAATGTTTACTTTATATAATTTCCAGGTCTTTGCATCTGTGATGAAGGATATTAAAGAAGGAGACAAGAATAATAGTCCAGCTCTGAAAAGCTAATCTTCAAAATTAACAGACTAATTGCAATATTAAAAAAATGTTTTTGATAAAAGTATTTTGTTTCCTATGTAAACAGCATGGAAGAAAATGTTGAAGAAAGCTAAGAATCAAGACTTGGAAAACCGATGATTTTGAATTCCATGGCTGAAGTAAATGAGTACCTATTGACAGTATTAATAAAAATGTATTTTATAGGGAGAGCCATTTTACAAAGAAAAAAGTTTAAATGGCTAGTTCATGCTCCGTAATTTGGAGTGAACAGTTTAATGCAATAAATTTTTTTAACACCTTTGGAGACAGTTCAAATTTTTACATCTTTTCTTTTTTAACAATTAGCATAAAGGAGGAGCATAACAATTAGCACTTTGGAGGTCAGAACAGGATTGTTAAATACTACTTTAACTTCCAAAATACTATTTGAAATAAACACCTTAGTACAGATATTATCTCCAGTTCCACACATTTGAAGATATTATAGACCAAGAATAAGCAACGTTGATTGTAAATTATTTACGTCACTGAAGTTGTTTATCTTCACTCACAGGTTGGGGCAAATTGAGGTTATCTGGGAACTAGAAATATTGGTAGGAGATTGTTTAGCATTTGTGTAGGTGTTTTTCCACAGTACCATGTCTATTTGTTTTTGAAAGGAAATTGTTTCATTTCCTCAAGGAATTCCTATCACTCAGAGCATTTTCGCCTCTCTGTTTCTAGTCTAAGAAATTGTTCATCTAGTAATTTAAGAAAACTGACTGGTAGAAGAAATTTCTTTGCACTTTAATGGACTGAAGGCTTTTTGGGGGGAGTAAGTCCATAAATATAAATGAGGTTTTTCACTGGTTAAGAGTAAAAAGTCATGAATTTTGAGAGTTCTTAATTAGAATGCTACTTGGCAAGACTTTAAATTTGTTAGTTAAAATTCTTTCACTGTAGGAACAAAATCTGTTAATTCCAGTTTGAAATTGGAAATCTTAATATGTAGCCAAGTCCATGACTTGTAAAACACTGTGTATAATTTTCTAATCAAAGGAAATAACAGTAAAAGGTAAAATTAATTTTTTTCTAATGAGTAACTTTGATGATATTAGGATAAAGGAATGATTAATTATCAGTAAATTGACATTAAATTTATTATAATATGTTTAATTCTTAAACCTAAAATAAATCACTTGACTATCATGAGTGATATCTATATAAAATGGTATTTGGTTAATAATTAGATTTATAGTGTGCTTTTATGTTGCAATTTTGTTTGAAACAACACTTAAGCACACTATTTCTGTTAATGGTATATAGTCTTCAAACTAACGAGCCTGAGAACCTTGTTAGTGTAGCACCTGCCTCTTTAGGAGTATGGGACCAGACGGTACCTATGTATTTTTACCCCATGGGTCATTCTAGCCTAGGGACCACTAATGGAACCCTCAGAAGTTAACTCCTCTCCTAGGAGCTTGCTTAGTGGAAACTAGTAGTGTAGTAAAATATTGAGGGAGTACCCAGGGTCTTAATAGGTTTTAGAATGACATTTTAACTCTGGTAACTACTTCCTTGGTATTGGTGGCCCTGATAGAGGGAATGTAACCCCTGGCAGTAATCTCATTGAGGTTATACTCCCTGCCTAAACTTAATCTTACTTTTGTGTATTTGTTTCCAGAGTTGGACCTAAGTTACTGTATTTCTTTTTCTCATTTTTATTATTGTACAGTTTCTTTACCTTTCAAATATAAATGTGTATATAAAATGTAAATACAAGGAATTTATTAAAAACCACTATTAACAGTTACTGTGTAAATAAAACTCGTAAGCAGAGTAATTACTTGAAATGAGTCTTCATTATTTTGGGGATATTTAACTATATGTGGAGATAAAAAGGGGATAAACTTTTTTGCCAAATTTCTCTTCCTGGGATGCACTGGGCCTTTAGCCTCTTGAGACTGACAGTACTGGCAGCTAAAATATTTTTACTGTCTTTTCCCTTGAACCTCTTATACATGCAGTATGGAGTTACTCATTATTCACATGGTCAGTTGTATGACAGTTTTTTTGGTTAAAGTATATCTTCAATTAAAAAATAACTTTCCTAAAAGCCTCAAGATAATGTGAAATTTAATATGGTGTTGTATTTGTTTGTCTATTTAATCAGTATTTCTCACTTCATTGTCCTTTTAGCACAGGTCTACATTGTATTATTTAAATGCTACTGGAAGACTCCAGCAACTAGCATAGTTTTCTAAAGTCAGAGAACATAGTCATAGTTTTTGTTGATTTCTTTTGCAGTGATGACCTTCATATAATGTTGTTGGTTTGAGTAAATACATTTTTTTTTTTTTTTTTTTTTTTTGCGGTACGCGGGCCTCTCACTGTTGTGGCCTCTCCTGTTGCGGAGCACAGGCTCCGGACGCGCAGGCTCAGCGGCCATGGCTCACAGGCCCAGTCGCTCCGCGGCATGTGGGATCTTCCCAGACTGGGGCACGCACCCACGTCCCCTGCATTGGCAGGCAGATCTCAACCACTGTGCCACCAGGGAAGCTCCATATATTTGTTTTTAATTGAAGTATAGTTGATTTACAATGTTTATTAGTTTCTGGTGTACAGCAAGGTGATTCAATTCAGCTATACATACATATATATATATTTTTCATATTCTTTTCCATTATGGCTTGTTACAAGATACTGAATATAGTTCCCTGTGCTATACAGCAGGTCCTTGTTGTTTATCTGTTTTATATATAGTTTATATCTGCTAATCCCAAACTCCTAATTTATTCCCACCCACCACCCCCTGGCTTTTCCTCTTTGGTAACCACAAGTCTGTTCTCTATGTCTGTGAGTCTGTTTCTGTTTTGTAAATAAGTTCATTTGTGTCATATTTTAGATTCCACATATAAGTGGTATCATATAGTATTTGTCTTTCTCCTTCTGACTTACTTCGTATAATTTCTAGGTCCATCCATGTTGCTGCAAATGGCATTATTTCATTCTTTTTTATGTCTGAGTAGTATGCCACTGTGTATATATACCACATCTTTATCCACTCACATGTTGATGGACATTTAGGTTGCTTCCATGTCTTGGCTATTGTGAACAGTGCTGCTATGAACATTGAGGTGCATGTATCTTTTCAAATTAGAGTTTTCTCCAGATCTGTGTCCAGGAGTGGGATTGCTGGACCATGTGGCAACTCTTTTTAGTTTTTTAAGGAACCTCCATACTGTTCTCCATAGTGGCTGTACCAATTTACATTCCCACCAACAGTGTAGATTCCCCTGCAGTGGAAGTGCAGATTCTTAACCACGGGACTGCCAGGGAAGTCCCCTATTTGTAGACTTTTTGATGATGATGGCCATTCTGACTGGTGTGATGTGATACCTCATTGTAGTTTTGATTTGCATTTCTCTGATCATTAGTGATGTTGAGCATCTTTTCATGTGCCTTTTGGCCATCTGTATGTCTTCTTTGGAGAAATGTCTCTAGATCTTCTGCCCATTTTTTGGTTTGGTTGCTTGTTTTTTTTGTTATTGAGTTGTATGAGATGTTTGTATATTTTGGAAATTAAGCCCTTGTAGGTCGAATCATTTGCAAATATCTTCTCCCGGTCTGTAGGTTGTCTTTTTCTTTTGGTAATGGTTTCCTTTGCTGTGCTAAAGCTTATAAGTTTTGATTAGGTCCCATTTGTTTATTTTTGCTTTTATTTCTAGTGCCTTGGGAGACCTAAGAAAACATTGGTACCATTTATGTCAGAGAATGTTTTGCCTATGTTCTTTTCTAGGAGTTTTATGGTATCATGTCTTATATTTAAGTATTCAAGCTATTTTGAGTTTATTTTTGTGTATGGTGTGAGGGTGTGTTCTAACTTCATTGATTTGCATACAGCTGTCCAATTTTCCCAATGCCACTTGTTGAAGAAGAGGCTGTCTTTTCTCCATCGTATATTCTTGCTTCCTTTGTCAAAGATTAATTGACCATAGTTGTATGGGTTTATTTCTGGGCTCTCTATTCTGTTCCATTGATCCATGTGTATGTTTTTGTGCCAATACCATGCTGTTTTGATTACTGTAGCTTAGTAGTATTGTCTGAAGTCTGGGACTTTGCCTGCAGCTTTGCTCTTTTTCCTCAGGATTGCTTTGGCAATTCTGTGTCTTTTATGGTTCCATATAAATTTTAGGATTATTTGTTCTCAGTCTGTGAAAAATGTCATGGGTAATTTGATAGGGATCTCATTAAAACTGTAGATTGCTTTGGGTAGTATGGCGATTTTAACCATATGAATTCTTCCAATCCAAGAGCATGGGATATCTTTCCATTTCTTTGATCATCTTCAGTTTCCTTTATCAATGTTTTATAGTTCTCAGCATATGTCTTTTACCTCCTTGGTCAGGTTTATTCCTAAGTATTTTATTTTATTTATTTAATGAGATTTTAAAAGGGATTTTTTTGTTTACTTTTCCCTTTCTGATATTTCATTGTTATTGTAAAGAAAGGCAACAGATTTGGTTTGAGTATATATATATTTTTTGAGTATATTTTTTGACTCTACAAAAGTTAGGTAGCATTGGCAAAAGGGCATTGAGATTTTCAAAGCCTCTGACTTTAGGATAACAGCTTTCATTGTAGCTTAGGAACTAAGGCTATTTTTATCTAGAACAGTCAGCTTTTTAGAGTATACATTGTTGGAGGGTATAATACTAAAGCATATAATCATGGAATAATTTGTCTTAAAATGCCATATGGTTTACTATGATTTTTCATTTCCTATTTTTGTTTGGATAAGGTAAAATTATTTTGTATTTCATGAGCATATTCAGACAGCAGAGATTGGTATAAAAGGCAAAAATCATGTGAGGTAGCAATGGAAAATCAGATTTTAATTTGCCATGATTGTTTTATAGTTTATCTGACATATATAGTGTGAGAAAACAAGGTCTTACCTCTGGGGGGGAAAGTGATTTTTGTATTGAATTCATATTATTTTGATTTTGTCGAAGCGTGTCCAAAATATGAATTTCCAAATGTAGTGTCAGGGAGGAAGAAATTTTCCTCTACCCTTCTAAGTTTTTCTGGCAGGTTTAAGAATTAAATTGACATGAGAGAAAAAAAGAAAAATTGACGTGAGACACATTAACAGATTAACAGGAGAAGACAAGAGTTTAATAACATGTATTGTGGGAGAGAACCAGGAAAACTGAGTAACTCACCAAAATGACTGAAACCCTCACCTTAAATACTGTCTTCAGCTGAAAACAAAAGGGGATGTGGGGGGTAGTGATTTGAGACTCCAAAGGGGGAGGCAATGCATGTGGAGATGAAAAGCAAATGTTTGGTACACAGATGTTTGCTGGGCCTTGCAGTACACTGAGTGGACTCTGATCTCTAGGCCCTGCCGAGTGTTCCCCACCTCACCTAGTCCATATTCTTAGCTCTATTCCAGAACAGGCCCTCTGTCAAAATTCTTTTTGGCAGTAAAGGGGTCAGTAACAAGAAAAGCTTCCTGAGTCTTCTGTTTCTTAAAAATAATCAGGCTAAATTAATCCTCATGCCAAAGAGACACATTTTGGGGTGACAAATTTTGCTTCCCTACAGTGGTAAGACCATTAATTTGGACTTCACTGTTTTACAACATGTAAAAATGAAAAATAATTTTTTAAAAGATTTAAAAATAATTTTTTTTTTATTTCGGGGAAATTAGCCACTTCAGAGAGAGAAGATAGCCTTGCCCTTTAAAAATATTGTTTGCTAGAAATGCAAATCAAAACTACAATGAGGTGTGAATGGCCATCATCAAAAAGTCTACAAATATTAAATACTGGAGAAGGTGTGGAGAAGAGGGCACCCTCCTATACTGTTGATGGGAATGTAAATTGATATAACTGCTATGGAGAACAGTATGGAGGTTCCTTAAAAAACTAAAAATAGAATTACCATGTGATCCAGCAATCCCACTCCTGGGCATATATTCAGAAAAGATGAAAACTTCAATTTGAAAAGATACATGCACTCCAATGTTCATAGCAGCACTATTTACAATGGCCAAGACATGGAAGCAACCTAAATGTCCATCGACAGATGAATGGATAAAGAAGATGTGGAATATGTATACAATGGAATATTACTCAGCCATAAAAAAGAATGAAATAATGCCATTTGTAGCAACATGGATGGACCTAGAGATTATCATACTAAGTGAAATAAATCAGAAGGAGAAAGACAAATACATATAATATCACTTATATGTGGAATCTAAAAAAAGTGATACAAATTAACTTATTTACAAAACAGAAATAGACTCACAGACATAGAAAACAGACTTATGGTTACCAAAGGGGGAAGGGAGGAGGATAAATTAGGAGTTTGGGATTAACAGATATATACTACTATACGTAAAATGGATAAACAACAAGGACCTACTGTATAGCATGGGGAACTATAGTGAATATCTTTTAATCTATAATGGAAAAGAATCTGAAAAAGAATATATATATACATATATATATATAACTGAATCATTTTGTTGTACATCTGAAACTAACACAAGACTGTACATCAACTATGCTTCAATAAAAAACATTGCTTATTTACTAAGAGTGTAATTGCAGAAGTGAGCTACTTCGTAGCTACTTCGTACTTTGAATGAATGCAGGAACACTCGGTAAACCCTGATTATGTGCCAAGCACTGCCTCAATATTTTGATAGGCTACATAAAGTTACAAGGCTTGGGAAGTTAGCAAAACTGCATTTCTTTATAAACATTCTACCATTCATATTGATCTCTTGGTTCCAATTGAGGTTTTATTTTGTACATTTTATTATATGAGTTGGGTTTATTTTCTAAAATACTCCAAGAAGGAAATTTGACTTTACGAAAATTGCATTGCGGGCTTCCCTGGTGGCACAGTGGTTAGGAATCCGCCTGCCAATGCAGGGGACACAGGTTCGAGCCCTGGTCTGGGAAGATCCCACATGCCACGGAGCAACTAAGCCCGTGTGCCACAACTACTGAGCCTGTGCTCTAGAGCCTGCGAGCCACAACTACTGAGCCCATGTGCCACAACTACCGAAGCCCGCACGCCTAGAGCCCGTGCTCCGCAACAAGAGAAGCCACCGCAATGAGAAGCCCGCACACCACAACGAAGAGTAGCCCCCGCTTGCCGCAACTAGAGAAAGCCCACGTGCTCAACGAAGACCCAACGCAGCCAAAATTAATAAATAAATTTTTAAAGTGCTTCATTTTTTGAACGTTTAAGTAAACAGTACTTCCATTATTTTATTTAAGGTAAAAATGACATGTACTATTGCAATATATTTGAAAAAATCATTTTTGTAATAAAAGTGTAAATGATTAATATAGACGTGAAGGAGTATATAAAATTGATAACAATGGGGTATATACGTTTGTTCTCATTTTTCATCTTCATGTACAACACTATACAAAATGGTATAAAAGCAGAAAGTGAAGCCTCAAATGTTTTTGGTCTAAGCAGTATTGATAATCAATATTGTAAGTACATGATGTATTCTGATTATCAAATAAATCCCAAGGCTTTTAATTTTAGCTTCTATATTCTTAAAAAACTTTGAAAGGGAAGTATTAACTTGATTAAAACTTTTGTAGATTGTAAAATGCTTTGAATGCCTGTGTTTGGGCTTTAAAGTGTGAAAATAAATTGGAAAGTGTTTGAATGATAGGGTTTGTTTTATTCTTAATTTATACCAAGTGATTTTAAATAAATTGTGTATGCAGTAAATTTGTCATAACTTAGTGGTAATAGTTCTGATTTGATTTTTAAAGCCACTTACGTGAGCCGTTGAAAAAGTAAACAATTCTCATCACACTTTTAATTAGACTGCATGTTTTATGATCTTTTAAACATGTGAATCAAATCCTATTATTCCTTAGTCAGGACCCTCTAGTGACATTCCTCATAATAAAAATCCAAATTTTTATTACAAGTTCCTATTTATTCTAGTCTCTATCTCTACAATTTCAACTGCCACTCAACCTTATTAACTTCACTGTGGATCTAATTTCTCAATCTCCCAATTTCCTATCTACCTAAGGGCTTTTACTCTTACTTTTCCTTTGGAAATATTCTTTGCCTAAGTCTTCATATGGTTTATATTATCTTCTCATTTAGGTCTCTACTTAATGTCTGTTTACTCAGAGTCAGACTGTTCTCTACCCATCCTCTGTCAGTATCATGACCTTACCGTACTTCATATTTCTTTACAGTTATCTATTACTTACCACTAGCTAACATTATTTTATGTAGTTGTCTATTGTTTCCACTACAATGTAAACTCTGAGTTCAGAAAGATTGTCTTGTCTTTTATTACCTCCAAATTGCTAGTGCCCAAAATAGCGCTTGGCACTACACATGATAGATATGGATGAACAGATTGTTTTTATTTTGGACCATTCCTAGTGAACTTACCTTTCATTTAAAATATTTTTATTAGCTTATACAATTAGAAACTCAGATCATTTCTGGTTCACTCAGAAGTTCAACACTTAGAGATTGGCTAGAGGAGAATGAACTAGTAGACGTCAGAAATAGGAATATCAGGAGAGTGTGGGGGTCAGAAAAAACAAGGGCCAAATGTGTTTCCATAAAGAAGTGATCAATAGTGTCAGGTGTCAATGAGGTTGAGATGACTGAGAGATGTCCATTAAATTTGACCATGCATAATCATTGATTTCCTTTGTTACTTTGGTGTGTGTTCAAGTATTTAAGTACTAATGAAAAATATTCAGTAGAGGTTTAAGAAATAAAGAGTAAATGGGGTAATGTATAATCTAAGGTTCCTGAATAGGCTGCAGGGAGATGGATCCAGAGCATATCATGAGAGAAAGTGGAAAAGGTGTCAGATGCAGGTAGGTTTGTAAGTTTGGTGTTGGGAATCTGGAAGGGGAGTTCTGTCTCGTAGCCATTGTTTACTTTGTGAGGTAGGCAGGAAGTGGGGCCATATAAGCAAGAGGGAGCAGTGGTTTTGTTTTTTGACTGTTTTGTTTCACTTCTTTGATTGGGTGGATGGTGAAGCCATTAAGAAATCTAGAAGACGGCATTTTGTGGCTCATGTGGACAGTCTACCTCTGATTTTTTGTGCCACACCCTCTTGTCAACTCTGCTTCAATCATACTGGTCTTTTTCTGATACTCAAAACATACCCAAGCTTATTCCTGCCTTATTCTCTTTGCCCTAGCTGTAGCTTCTGCTTGGCCCATTCTTCCCCTGGACTAGCTGGCTGCTTGACATTTGGTTCTCAGCTTAAAAGTCTGTCACTTCCTCAGATACCTGATTACCCAGTCTAAACTAACTACCCAGTTACTCTCACACCACTCTGTTCTAATATTTTGCAGAGAATTTCTCACATATATGTAGTTGTCTCAACTCCTGGAAGGTGAGTTCCATATCAACAGGAATCCTTTTGCCTGGTTCACTGCTGTACAGCACCTAGAAAAGTTACAGGTACCCAGATGACATTTAAATGTATACCCTTAAAGTGAATGAACAAAACTTTTCATAGCCACTCTTGAGGTCTGCACAGTGGCAAACATGTCCGGAAACACCCAGTGCAACTCGTGTCAAGCGTGGGGCTAAGATATTAGATGAGATTCCTGTCCGTTGAGAATGAGATGAAATTGCCTTGAATTCCATCCCACGTGTGTTTGGATAAATCTTCCCCATTTGATCTCTGAGGAATCAGAAGGGAAGTTGTTGGCCTTGAGTTGATCATCGAAGTCTGTAGAGCAGATACTGCATGGAACAACAGAGAAAAAACAGACAGAGGAAAGACTGGGGAGGTGGGCCACAATTGAGTTCAAAAGAGGGAACAAGAAAAGATTTTCAGTACCTTAGGGGAAACCCCTGTAAAAAGCAGTATTTCAGAAGTCGGGGCAAGAAATTTCGGAGTTACTTTGGTGAAGGTCAGAAATCTTAGTAGTGTGAGACTGACTGATAGCTATTGTCTTTGATAAGAAAGAGGTATGATTTAAGAATAATTACTAAGGGAGGTTATAATTTATCTTAATACTGAACTAGTTTTCCAGAGACCTGGGTTTGGCTACTGTTGTATCACAAAGTGACTGTAGGCTTCTGGGCAAGTTAATTTATCCTCTGTGAGCATCAGTTTTCTCACCTATAATGTAGGGATAAAAACAATCTGCTCTGCTAATCTCAGTGTTATGAAGGTTGCTGAAGATGGTTATGAGGGACGTGACGTGCATTGTAAACCCTTAAATTTTGTACAATTACAAATAATTAAAGTTGTTGGAGTCAGAAACGGAGGAAACAGGTGGTTACATGGCAGGTATACCATAAATTCTGAGGTTGGGGCGAGGGGTGGCAAAATAACTTGTTTAAAGGGACTGCAGGTAAGAAAGGGAGGGACTGAAGGCTGAAGTGAAAACCAAGGGACGAGAAAAGCCCAGCTCCTCCCTTCAGGTGCTTTCTCTAATAACTGGTCTGTTGAATTCCTGAACCTTACGTCTTTTCTACTGGCCACTCCGGTAGGCTTATCACTGCATTAAGTTCTCCCTTATCCTGAAATAACTTTTCAACAAGAACGCTACCATAATCTTATTTCTCTCTCCTATCCCAGCCACAAAAAGAGCCCTCTTCTGGGTCATTTCGGGGAATTTTCACTCAAAATGTGAACTGCAGATGGTGGCAAAGTTTAGCAATATTAGTCTGACATCTTCACCTGGATACTCATTACATCTTTCTACCTAAAGGATCATCCGTTGGCAGGATTAATCACATTAGCCAGTGTGTGAAGGTACCTTGCAAACAAGAGCGCTACTGAAGTCTGCACAGTGCGGCACCATCATCAATTAGGTGAGGAAACCGGGCCCTCCACGGTAGGCAGACTCGCCTAGTATCACACAGCTAGTTTAAGGCTGACTTCTGCAGCAGAACTCAGCTTCCCCAAACCCGAGGTCCTCGGAAAAGCTCACAGTCTCCTAAGAGAGTTCTGACGAAAACCAAACTTCGCCAAGTCTCGCGCCACCGGGACTCGGGGGCAGGGTGGAGAGCACGAAGTATCGCGAGATGACGGCGTTTTCCCGCGAAGGAGAAGCGCGCGTTTTTCTCTGGCTGGACACCTGGCCGGGAGACTGGGACCGGCAAGCGGCTGGGAGGTTTTAGCGCGCGGCGTTGCAGGCGCTGTGAGGAGGGCGCCCGGTTCCGGAGTGTGTGTCCAGCCATGCCGGCGCAGCGCCCCGCTAGCAGCGGCGGTGAGTGAGGAGAACCTGCCTCCCGGAGCGGGCGGCGGCGTCCGGGGCGGGGGTGCGGGAGCAGTATGGAGAGACTGCCGCCGAGCTTTTGAGGGGAGAGGCGTCCCCGGGCAGAGACTGAGGAGGAAAGGAGGGTTACCTTTTCTGTGGGGAGTGAGTGGGGGACACCCGGAACTGCGCATATTTGCATGGTATAGGAAATTTGACACACGGGAGCTGCGTTTTCCCAAACATCTCCATTTGTAAACTGGGGTCCAGGCAACTTGTTGACATAGTGAAGGCTTAGGATGTCTTCTGAGAGGTGATACTGGCGTCCCCCTGGGTCTTCATGGTTTGCCGCAAATGCACCTGGGAAAGGGAGGAAGGTTGTTTACTCGGAAGTTGAGTAACTGGTCATTTTTTAAAGCTGCAATTTAAAAGCCTTGTCCCCTCCTAGGGTCCGTAGCTCCAGATATGGTTGAACAGCCGGAGACTGCCGTGATTACCCCAGCCATGGTAGAGGAGGAAGAACAGCTTGAAGCTGCTGGGCTAGAGAGAGAGAGGAAGATGCTAGAAAAGGTAAAATAGGCATCAAGTTCTTCGTCGGGGGTGTGGTTTGTGTGCTTAAGTTTACTAGTCTGGTTTTTCACCAGCTTTAAAACGGGCTTCCTTATTTATCTGTTTACCGATGCTATTTTTGAGAAACCTTTGCATGAGCTTTGAATGAGGCTTCTATCAGATATAGTCTTGGTCTATAAAGTGGCCTCATTTCTCTTAAGTGAGCATTTCAAATTGATTGTTTAGCTATTATAATTCTTCCAAAGTCGGTAGTGAATTATTTTTAGTGAATTCTTTCAGTGCTGTTTTCCACCTAAGTGATCAACTTGTTTTTTGCTTTCTTTTCCATTTCTTGGACTATTGCTGAGTAAGATCCTTTAGGTTAAAATGTGATGTACTTTTTCAACGAATAGTTAATTATCCTTGTGGTTTTCTGGTACAGAGTATTTTGTAGGTTACTAAAAGCAGTTTTTAACCTCTTGAAAGACTTCAGTTTTTAAGTATATTTTATTCCAGTACTGTCCCACCCTGTTGCTTCATTATTACATATGCAAGACTGACACCTACTACATCTTATGTGCTGCCTACTAAGTGATTTTCTTGTAATAATTTATTTAACCCTCCCAGTATTATGGTTATTTAGGTACTTTTGATATCTCCACTTACATATGATGAAACTGAGGCAATTGGGGGTCAGGTCACACACTAGTGAACTCAAGTTTGGCTGTCTCCAGAGTTCTTGTCCTTAACACTAAACCTCTCTGAGGACATTAATATTGAATTAACTCCATGTAATTACAAAACTACTCAAATTGGGGAATAATGCACTCCAAAGGCAAGTAATGAATTAGTTAGTCCCTGCTATTTTATATCAACAATAATGATGATTTTGTTAGCATTTTTGATACCTCATGATTATTTATTGTGAGTCAGTCACTGTTCTGAATGCTGTACATGTATTTTACTCATTGAATCCTCAATGGTATCAAGTAGATACCATTAAACTCATTATGATTACTATTATTAAACTTACTAGTTTAATTACTAGTATAAACTATTACTTTTATTAAAATAGTCTATAAACTAGGTTCTATTTTCATTCCACTTTACAGATGAGGAAACTGAGGCACCTAGAGGTTGCCTGGGGTCCCTCAGCTAGAGATGGTAATGTAGGCCATGTGGTTCCAGAACTCACACTTTTTAGCCACCTTGCTATACTTTCACTCCAGTATATAATAGTTCCATTATTACTGATCATCTGTAGTTGACCATAATCCGGTAAGGTAGTATGTTAACAAATTTTAATAGAATTGGGAGGTCAGCCTTGAACCACCTTTACTCATTCTATGAATTCCTACAGTACTTTGTTAGACAGTATTATTATCCTTACTTACTTGATTCTTTCTCACTTTGTTTCTTGAGGGCACATCACATTGTTTTGTTTTTGCAGGCTGTGCACCTGGCAAATAGTAGGCTATAGTAAATGTCTATAGAATTTCTAACTAAGGTAAAAGAATATTTTATAATAAATTACCTAACATATATGATTATATAAATAAAATAAATATACTTATTAGCCATTGTAGCAAGGTGAGTTGTAAAGGATGAATCCTGGGGCGTGGTCCAGAGTAGAATCAGCTCCAGAGGTTGTAAGCGGTAAACCCTTAATTTTGAGTAGCGTAGTTCAATTTTATAACCCGTGAAGATTGTTGGTTAAGGAAATGCTATTTGAAGAAAGATATGAGGTGTAATAAGAATACATTTCAAGAATGCATGAGTTCAAGTGAAGAAAGATTATTTTCACATTTAAAAAAGGTCTATCAGGGAATTCCCTGGTGGTCCAGTGGTTAGGACTCCAGGCTTTCACTGCTGTGGGCCCAGGTTCTTTCCCTGGTCGGGGAACTAAGATCCCACAAGCGGTGCGGTGCGGTGTGGCCAAAAAAAAATTTTTTAATAAATAAATTCAAAAGGTCCGTCAAAATTTATAGTACCATAAGTATTTGCTGATTAAACTAGGGGTCAAAATAACTTCTACTTTCAGTGAAATTTTTAAGCTCTTGAACATTTTGCAATCCTAAAGTTTTTTAGAATTGTTACTCTTGAGGGATAGGTATGGTACAACTAGCTTTTCTTTAGCAGTTATGCATCATAGAACTTAAAATAGCAATTTTTAATCCATTTTTCAGTACTTCCATGAATAAAGCTCTTTTCAATCCTATTAGTGCAGGGTGTAATTTGCTAAAAACCTAGTAGGATTGCGGTTCATTGTTATTATGTATCTTTTTATGTACAGGTATTGAAAGAATTTGATTACTTTTTGCCCTTGACACTTACAAATTATTCCCTCAGTGACTGTAGAGAAAATTCTAAGAATAAGTCTCTTACATGTCTTTGGAGCCAAAAAATTCAGTACACAAAAGTAATGATTCCTTTTCTTTTGGGAGAATTCAGTATTTATGGGCATATATTTTGAAGTACTTAAGAGAGGAAGAGCTAGCTTAAGTTCTTAATGAGAAGCATTTACTTTGCTTTAGGAGATTTGAAGGTTTGTGAAGATCCTGGAGAATGATTTTGACATTCATTTGCTACAGTTATTTTCTTTGACTTTTCACCTGCATTTCCTTTTGAAAGAAGTCATTGTTAGTCTAGAATACTTGAGAGTAGCTTTAAGTTCTGTGTAAGTGGGGGAAGGGGGATGGTAAGAGTTGTGAGGGTTCTTGGAAAGGTAAAAAAGGAAAACAGTTCATATTGTGTAACCTGAAATAGAACTCCCTCCGCAAAATAAAGAAATAAATAAAACTGGGGTTTGGGAGAGGTAATGGGGTAGACAGTGGAGAATTTATGCTCTTGGTGGCCACTGGCATACTCTGTCACTCTCTCATCAAGAGATGCTTCCCGCCAGGCACTCAGTATTGAATACTTTCCACAGATGAAGCTACAATTTACTTTAATATTAACAAATAACAAAATTAAGTCAAGAGAGAGTAATGATAGATGAGAAGATTTACTACAGAATTATTTTGAAATACAGAAGACTGGGTTTAAAGGTTAACCATTGGCATATTCTAATTATATTATAAATTATTGTTCCGTGATGGCACCTTAAAAGCTTTAATTACTTTAAAGATGTATGCTGATTTATTCTGAACAGGACTTAAGGCAGCAGATAAATTAAGCACTAAGTATTTTAACTAAAATAAAGTTAAATTTAAGAATTCATTTTTATAAAGTTTTAAGTAATTTCATCTCATTTATAATATCCATTTCATTCAGTGACTGACTATTGTAATCATAGTAGTACGTTGGTAATAGTAAAAGAAAGGCTGTCCTAAAAGAACTGAAAATAGAGTTTTATGAGACGTCAACAGATTATCTGCACGGGTAAGACTATGGATGATTTTTTAAAGGTTTTTTATTTTCTTGTAATGCGCATGTATTTCATTAAATTTATTCTTAGGTATCTTATTGTCACTGCTTTTGTAATAGAAAATAAATTTATTTTGAAAGAAAATTTAGATGACATAACATCTGGGAAATATAAGTTAATATATACTGGTGTCTGATTTATAAGGTCAAGCCTTAACACTAAATTAAATTTACCTCACACACACACACACACACACTCAGGAGTGGAATTGCTGGTTAGTAAGATTTGCATATATTCAACTCTCACTTGACTTCAGCCCACTTAATGCTTTTCTTTTGAGTTCAGATTACAGTATTTGGTTGGCAAATTATGAACTGGATTTGGCCTTATGTCTGTTTTAGTGGAACACAACTTTTGTTTACATGTTGTCTATAACTGCTCGAAGGCAGATTTGAGTATTTGCAATACAAACCATATCATGCTGAAATATTTAAATATTTGCCCTTTGCCCTTTTACAGAAAATGTTTGTGGACCGTTGAACTATACTGTTTATTTGTTGCTTTTGTTTTCTCTCTTGTGCCCTCTGTTACTCTGTTAAAATGTTTAACTTTTATTGTGAATTGAGAGGGTTCCTCCTCAGCCACTAGACTGTTGTGTACTCTTACAAATCAATAAATAAATGGTGTGTAAAAGTAATATGGAAAGCAGAGGTTTGTAAATGGAAGGCGTACAGAGGTGAAAGATAAAGGTAAGAGTATGAGAGTAGAAAGCTAAAAGGTAAAGGCAAAGCTTGGGCAACACAATACTGAGGAGGAAAGAGGCTTGTAAGAAATAAACAGTAGATTTAGCACGTTTAAATATTTTGACAATATAGTTTTTAAATTCTAAAACTAGATGTTCTGATTCCTAGCCAATGAGACTATCTTTTAATTCCATTGCTCCTTCAAATTAAACTGGTGTATAAAATTTTTCTTTTCTGAAATGATTTGGTTTTGTAAAAACTTAAATTCAACTTGAATTAAATATTTGCTTTCTCACTTGAATTTCAAATATTTTGAAAATGGACCTTCAATTCTGTAGATGCCAATAACCATATATTCAGTGTCTGAAATTTCAGTATTTTGGTAGCCAAGCTATACTTTGCCAGATTGCCTGTTGAACCCCAGAATCATATTTTTTTTAGCTATTCTAGGTTTTTGTTTGGAAGATAACCATTTTTAGTAAGTGAATTTAATATTATAAAAATATTTTTCATGAATTACAGGAAATATATTAAACCTAAAGAGCAGTTGTTTAGTCATCTTTGTTACACCTTATGCAAAAAAAAATCAGTGTATGTCAGGAAACCGTTAATAATTATGGAAACTTTCTGTTTGGATAGGCTCGCATGTCTTGGGATAGAGAGTCCATGGACATTCGATATCGTAGACTTCAGCATTTGCTTGAAAAAAGCAATATTTACTCCAAATTTTTATTGACTAAAATGGAACAGCAGCAGTTAGAGGTATGTATATGTGATTGATTATAGCTAATAGCTTAAATTTTTAAAATAAGCTTTATTGAGATATAAATTACATACAATAAATTGCACACATTTTAAGAGTTAGATGAGTTTTGACCTGTGTAACCACCGGCACAGTCAAGATAAAGAACATTTCCATTATCCCAAGAAGTTTTCTTCTCTCAGTGGTCTCTGCTTCTGGCCCCGGACAACCACTGGTTTCTGTTTTCTGCCACTATAAATTAGTATTGTCTTTTCTAGAATATTATATAAATAGAATCATATGATAAGCACTCTTTTGGTGTCTTGCTTCTTTAGCTCAGCATATTTTTAAGATTCACTTACATGTATTAATTTAGTAGATCATTTTTATTCCTAAGAAGCATTCCATTGTATGAATATACCAACATTTTAAAAAAAATTATGAATACTGTATTAATTAAATGAACAAGGATTAAGAACTAGGACATTCTAAATATTTTTGCACCTACATTTCTGCTTCTCTTTCCCATCTCCTTGCCTCGTTTACCATCCTAACCCAGAGGTAATTACCATCATGAATTTTGTATTTATCATTTCTCTGCTTAAAAAAATAGTTTAACATATATCACATATGTATATATCCATAAACAGTGTATATTTTTGGTCTTGCTTATTTTGAGCCTTATAAGAATGGTATCATACTATATGTAGTTCTTCTGTAGTTTGCTTTTGTCATTCAAGATGTGTTTCATTCAAGAGTAACTGCTTCTAAGCAGACTTTAGAACAAAACTCCTGTTTTTAGTTCCAACTTCATCCTCACTGTGCTGCCTGCCAATCCCTGAGCTGTTGGAGTTTCCTCAATATAAATTGCTTTACTCCAACATTTATTTTTTTATTCACCTGTTAACTGATTTTTATCCTGTCCAGTGATATTTTTTGGATTCCAGAAATTGTGAATTTTATGTTGCTCAGTCTCCTTTTCTAAAAATTGCTTTATTGAAATATAACTGATATACACAAAACTGTACATTTTAAAAATGTATACCCATGAAGCCACCACAACCAAGGTAATGAACATAACCATTAATTCCAAAAAATTCTTCCTGTCCCCCCATTTTTAATGAGATACAGTTGACATGTAACATTATATTAGTTTCAGGTGTACAGTGTAATGATTCAATATTTGTATATATTGCAAAATGATCACAGTAAGTCTAGTTAACATTGTCACTGTACACAGTTAAAAAATTTTTTCCCTTGTGATGGGAACTTTTAAGATTTATTCTCTTAACAACTTTCAAATATGCAATAAGTATTATTAACTACGGTCACCATGCTGTATAGTACATCCCCATCCATGACTTGTTTATTTTATAACAGGAAATTTATACCTTTTGACCTCCCCCCTCACCCTCCCACCCCCCAACCACCAGTCTGTTCTCTGAATCTGAAAGGTCCATCCATATTGTCGCAAATAGCAAGATCACATTCTTTTTTTTTATGGCTGAATTCTGTCCCTTTAATTTTCTCCCATCCCTCACTTCCTGTCTTCATCACCAGATAGCCACTGATCTGCTTTCTGTTATAGATTTGTTTGCATTTTCTGTCGGTGTTAGGTTCTGTTAGGTTCTTTTTAGCTTTTATATCTGAAAAAGTCTTCATCTACCTTTATTTTTGAAAGATTTTCTACTGGGTGAAGAATTTATTTTTCTTTAGTGCTTCCCCCCACCCGCTTGCAGTATTTTAATGACGTTTCACTGCTTTCTAGCTTACATTGTTTCTAACAAAGCCAAAGTCCTTATGATGGCCTACAAGACTATAAGCAGTCTGGTTGCCTCCCTCAACCCCCATACCTTTCAGACCTTGTTCTAGGTGTGTTTCCGGCCTTTAGGCCTTTGCACTGGCTGTTTTCTACTTGGAACCCTCTTCTCAATAGATATCTGCCTGGCTTACTTCATCATCATCTTCAAGCTTTGGCTTACATATTTTCTCAATGAGACCTGCCCTGACAACCTTAAATAAAGTTACCTGGCACCTCCATCCTCACACTCCTGATCCCCTTTACCTTGATCTTTTCTTCGCATTGCATTTATCATCTAAGACACTGTATAATTTATTTATAGTCCACTAGAAGTATGAAGATTTAAAAACTTGGGCAAGTGTCAGTACTACAATAAATCCTTTTGTCCCCATCATTCACATTTAACAGTTATCAATCAAGATTTTGCTACATTTGCTAAATTCTCTTTTTCCTTTGTTGAAGCCCTTTTTAACCCTTCGTTTGGTAAAATGAAACAGAAAAACAAATACCAAGCTTAATGACTCACTGTAAGGTAAATACTCTTTTAAACACCTATTGGAAATGGTTTGGATCGTTTTCTGTCCTGCTTTTAAAACTTTGCTAGGGGGCTTATGGAACAGCTTTTTTAGTCCAAGAATAACTTGGTCCCTCTTCTGAATGTTCTTGAAGCCCCATACATTAAGAGGCCCTTCAGCTTTGGCTGACGGGAATGTGAACTGTTCCTGAGCCCTTGTGAGCACAGGGATTGTTCTACCTGCTTTCTAGTTGCTCTTTTCCTGGCCTTCATTTTCTTACACTCACACACTGATCAGTACTCAGCCTGAGGATGCCACTACAGATCTTCAGAGCCTCTTTTGTATGCAACTGTCTCCTCTCTGATACTTGACCTTGGTTTGCTAGCTCCTCTGAGTTTTGCACTGTCTTTTCAACTCAGGGAGACTGTTGAGCTCTATTTGGGTTCTCCCTCCATTATTTGCACTTGGAAGTTGCCTCCAGGCAGTAAGCTGGGCAATCAGAAGATTCACGTGGTTCGTGACAGTGTTCACTGTTCTTTGCTGCGTGTTGCTGAAAACCACTGATATATTTTATCTAGATTTTAGTTGCTTAAGGCAGGAGGGTAAATCTGTTCTCTGTTACTCCATAAAGGCTTGAAGCGCAAGTTCTTGTTTTTTAATTTTTATATACAGTTTCTTCATTGCGAACTTAAGTTATTTGAGGTGTGTGTTTCATACTTGGCATTTTCCACTTTTGACACTAAGAAAAAATTATCTTACAGGAACAGAAGAAGAAAGAGAAATTGGAGAGAAAAAAGGAATCTTTAAAAGTTACTAAGGTAATAAATAGTAAGCTAGAATATTTTGTATATGTTACCTTAGATATCGAACACATTCTCTTGTATTCTTTTGACTACTGATCATCTATTTAATTTTAATCTTTATCTGCTAACCTATCTTTGTTGGTTGCATAGAAATATGTAGAATCTGTTTCTCAGTATTTTATTTATTTAGGGTTTTTTTTGTCTCAGTATTTTAGATATATGGGAGGAGAGCTAAACTATGACCTTTTTAGTTTCTTATTCTGTGGACTATATTTCATAATAGCAAAATTTCACTTTCTTATCTGGGGGGAAATCTGCAAATATTTTATACCTCAAGGCATTTTATAAGTCGCCAGCTCTTTTGGAGCATGTAATGCTTACTCTTCTTCATGCTTCTAACCTCATCATGTCAACTTGGAGCCATAAGAATAATCTAAATTTGTATCTTGTACATAGCTGTAGCAGTGGAACCAAAATTGGAACATATGACATATATGGTAATAGCATTTCAGATAGAGCATTCATTTAGGGATAGCCTGAATTTTAGATGTGATCTTTTTGGGGACTATGTTTTAACATGAGGCTGTTTAATGCCATATTGATAGGGATTGTACAAACAACACTTGTGTTAGTGAAAAGAGAAATAAAAAAGGTAACATTTATTGAGTACTTACTATGTGCTGGGTATTGTTCTAAGCTTTACATGTTTTTACTTAACTCTCAAAGCAGCTCTGTTAGGTAGAGATACTGTTATTATCTACATTTTATATATAAAGAAGCTGGTGCAAGGAGATAAAGCACAGTTCATCCTCATTATTTATAGATCCCATACTTGCCACTTAGCCTATTTGCTAAAATTTGTCGCCTGTGTTTTTGTGGTCATTCAGACGTGTATATGCAGAATGGCAAAAAATTAAGAGTCTCCCAACATGCACATTCCCAGCTGAGGTCAAACAAAGCTATCTGCCTTATTTAAGTTGTCACAGTGTAAACAAGTGTCCTTTTGTGGTCTATTTAATGCCATGATTTTTGCATTTTTGTGGTTTTGGTGGTTTTGCTGTTTAAAAGACTGTCAGCCACATTGTGCTGAAGGGCTGTCTAGTGTTTCTATTGCAAGAAGGCTGTGATGTTCCTTATGGAGAAAATATGTGTGGTAGATAAGCTTCCTTCAGATGTGAGTTACAATGCTGTTGGCTTTGAGTTCAGTGTTAATCAGCATATGTTTTAAATGAGCTGTGTTTAAACAGCAACATACATAAAATAGGGTTATGCGTTGATCAGTTGATGAAGATGTGACCAGAGGCTTGCAGGAACCTAAACTTGTATTTCTTCTAGATGCACTGATTCAGTGTTCACTAGCTCAGTATTCACAGCGACTTTATAGAACACAACTATTGTGAATGAGAATTGACTAACTTTGAAGGTCACCTATCTAATAAATAGTAATGCCAGGATTTGAACCTAGGATTAATTTCGGATTCCACACTTAATTTCTATACCAAACTGCCTTTGTTAGAAAATGTCAAAATGCCAATAGGAAAAATAGGTAGGGTATCTTTAAGTCCAGTTACTTGATTCTTAGTGTGGTTATTGGTGATGTTAAAGTACATAGCAGATAACTCTGCAACAAAAGCAATCGTGGAAAACTGATGTTTGACTCAGTTGTGAATTCCAGGAGCTTATTTTGGGTTTTTGAAGAATGTACTTATAATTTTACTGGCTTAATCATTTACTCGGTACTCTTCAAACTGCCGATTTCAATCAGCCTTCACTTTCACCAAGCTAACTTTTTATATCACATTTTGGGTTTTTTTCCCTTTATTCTAAAGGTGTCAACCATTAAATTCTGCCTATTCCATTTCACTAGTCTCTTTTGGTATTTTCTTTTTTAATCCTTTAAATTTTTAACTTCATTTTTATATTTACCTTATTTCTTTGTCATTTTTATTTTTCATACATGTTGTCTACCTATTCTTTGCCAGCTCTCATTCTGAAACTTTGTTTTTGAACACTTTTTCCTTTCCCTTATCTCCTTTCACTAGTAATTTTTCAGATGGTTTTCTCTTTCATTTCTACTGTCAGTTGTATTTAACTTATAAATTATACTGAAAATGAGTACTCCTTCCATATCATACCCAATGAGTATCTTCAGCATAAATATACAGTTAGAGAAGATGTACATGGTAATTTCAAAATAAAAATACCTTCTTTGTTTAGTTTTGAAATGTCTCTTACATGGAAGAAAACTGAGGAAGGTAGAGTCTTTGGGAAAAAGTAGAGGGATATGGTTACGAACAAGTTATAGTAGGGAAATACAGAAAAAGATTACCTTTTGGTAAGCGTAATAGTGAAGAGTTGTGGATGTGGTTCAACTGCAAGGAAAGCTAACCTAATCAGTGCCTTTTAACATGTAATACTGTAGAAGTCTTTAGGAAAATAATACTCTAAATCCTTGTTTTGTAGGGTAAAAATTCCATTGAGGCAAGTGAGGAGAATGCAGGTAAATTTCCTTGTTCCAGTTTTGAAGACTATGTGTTTATATTTTTGTTTTAATTACTATAAAAAATAAAATTTTTTTTTATAGTTATGAGAAAAAAAAGAGGAAGAGAAGATGAATCATACAGTATTTCAGAGGTCATGTCAAAAGAGGTAAAAATAAAGGGGGAGGGACACATAAGATTCGATGTTGAGTAAAAACCTATTGTGGGTTTTGAACCACCTTAAAGCTGTATTGATTACTGTTATTTACCTGGGTTTTCAGCCAGTTAAGTGTTTTAAGGAGGAAAATGGTACCATCTTCCTGTTTGTTAAAGGAGCATGAGCTTGGCCTAATCAGAAATTATTATAACTTCTTAGAACCTCAAAACTGTATCTTAAGAACTCTGTTCTTTGTTTGAAAACCATTAAGGAACTAAAATCATAAACTCATTTCTAAAGCCATTTCTTTTTTCACCTTCTCACTTATTACCTCATTAAATAGAAACTAATTAAAGAGTGTCCTCAGTTATGACAAACCCTAAATATTCCTTAAGCATAATTTAATGTATCACATTCTTAATATTAAAAACATTCTAACCTTAATTACCTACTCCATTTTTCTTTTACCTGAGATTCTAACTCTTTACATCTTCATAAGGTATAAAGTTTCACATACTTGTCTTTAGTCTAGGGATGTACTCTGATATTTTCCCCTTTTTCCCATTTAAAAATAATAGTTGAGACCCACTCAATTTATTATGGAACACACTCAGCCTGCAGTTTGAAAACACTATTAATGAGATTTATTGAAGTTTAGCTAATCACACGGCTGTTATTTTAATTCATCAAATGTTGATGGCATATCTGCTATGGACAAACTTTGTTCTAAGTGGATAAGATCAATTAGTAAAGAAAGGTAATTGTAATAGGAAAGAACCTTTTGTATTATAAGTTAGCCACTAAAGGGATGTTGCCTATAAGCTTAAATTATACATAATGGCCCATCTCTGGGAACCCTGCTTCCCAGGAATGAGCATTAAGCTAAAATACCTTTGTTTAGCTCACAGGAAACATCCTGACCAGGTCCACCTGTGAATGACTGCAGGGAGGAAGAAATTAACACATCCCCTCCAGAGGCTGATGGGAACCAGGAAATGTTTGACTTTACTCCATCACCACCACCCTCTTTTAGTATAAAAGGAGGCTGAATTCTAACTCAGGCAAGATGGTTCTTTGGGGCATGAGCCCACCATCTTCTCAGTTTGCTGGCTTTCCGAATAAAGTTGTTATTCCTTGCCCCAGCAACTCGTGTCTTTTGATTATTGGCCTGTCAAGCAGTGAGCAGTACGAGTTTAGACTCGGTAACATAATCACTGTCTTTGCCTTAGCCTATATCCAGTGAGAAAAATTTAGAAGGAAGTAGTCAAATATAATTGGATAATCGGAAAATGCTATTGAGCATATAAAGGGGCTCTTAACTCAAGCATGAGGTTCATAAAGGTTTCATCTAGGAAGTTGAGACTTGTATAAAAGTTAAATCATTTAGAGGTGGGGGTAGGTTAATAGGGAAATAGTAAGATATAGAGAAGATACTGGGGATGTGTTGTAGGAAGAGAAAATAACCTTTGACCAATGTCCAGAGGCAGGAAGTTCCTGGAAAGTTAAAAAAACTTAAAAGGAAATTATATTTGGCTCCAGTTTGTAAATAAGTGGTGAAGGATGGAGCTATAGAGGTAAGCAGTGTCAGGAGTTTAGGAGGTTTAATTTCTAAAAAGAATACTTAGTAGTTGGTATCGTTTTGAGTCATTTACAAATTGTTCTCCAAAAAGGTTCAGCTTATCTAGCCATTTTAAAAGACAGCTCTTCTATCCGTTCTCTATATAAAATCTCTTCAGCCTTAGAATATGAATATCTATACTTACATAATACTTTACATATACACATGTATGTATGTATGTGGTGTCATTCACTTACATGTTCTGTCATTTTCCTGTGTATCTCAAATTTGAGATATGCTTAAAATTTCTTGAATGTATCATACTATTTTATTCCCTTGGTCCTCTGCACATGCTATTCTTTCTGCTTGAAATACAGCCTAATTCTGTCTTTAATGATTATGCCTTGATGACAACTTTTTCAGATAATTTGATATAATACTCTCCTAAGTCACCAGGGACATTGTCTCCTTACCCTTAGCATCTAGTAGGTAATTCAAAATCAGAACACTTTTATTCTGTATTTTTAATGTATTTGTCTTTGCCTCCTGCTCAGGATTGCAAACTCAGGCC
This sequence comes from Neophocaena asiaeorientalis asiaeorientalis, assembly GCF_003031525.2. Classification (NCBI taxonomy): domain Eukaryota; kingdom Metazoa; phylum Chordata; class Mammalia; order Artiodactyla; family Phocoenidae; genus Neophocaena; species Neophocaena asiaeorientalis. The sequence goes on from NW_020174789.1 coordinate 39,749, forward strand.
TCTAATCCAGAGAGAGGCCTAAAATGGGCTGGAGTTGGGACTGTAATACATTTGGGAGTGAATACTTGAATAATGGTAGTAACCTAGAGCAGGGTTTGGAGAACTTTTTTTGTAAAGGGCCAGATGGTAAACATTTTTGGCTTTCAGTAGTTTTATGGGTAACTAATCAACCCTGAACTTTGCCATTGTATCCAGAAAGCAGTCATAGACAGATTGTAAACCAGTGAGCCTGATTTTGTTCTAATTAAACTTTATTTAGACATTATAAAAACAGGTTGCTGGCTGGAGTTGGTCCACGGTCTGTAGTTTGCCAGCTTCTGTACTAGAGGACTTTGTGAATTTGGACTTAGTCTATTCAGATAAGCTTTAACTAAAAAAAAAAAAAAGCTGGAAGATTTAGGAGTAAATATCCCAATTTTTAAGTGTTGCTAACAAATTCAGAATTTTATAAGATGCTATCAGCTTCATTCCCTATGAATTCATGGCATGATGGTGTAAAGAAAATAAAATACCTGAACTGTAAAAAAAAAAAAAAAAAAAAGATTCTATGGGCTTAATTTTGTCTGAGGTCCACCTGTATTCTAATTACCTTCAAGGCTTATCCCCATTTCCTGGCATAAAATCAGAACAAGAATAAATGTTTGTTCAATAAATGAATGAACCACATTCATTGTTATTTTGTTTTTGTTTTCTCAATGTTTTAGGAAATTTTGTCTGTGGCTAAGAAAAGTAAAAATGAGAATGAGGTAAGAGATTTATAATAGATATTAAATTTAGGAGTCATATTTGCTTCCCTGATCTCTTAATCACCAGTGTACATTTTTTCTCACTAGTTATCCTATTTCTTAGCTTTTATTAAAAAAAATAACCATTTGGCTTTTTTTGTCCTAACATTCTTCTTATATATCAAGTTTAGGTGGTCTATTGCATGTTCCTTAGGGTGTAAATATTAATTTATGGGTCTTTGGGAGTCTAGCAATGATGCAAGTAACTGTAACCATATGGATATATACATTCCACATGTATATATTCCATAGCTTGTGGAAGCCCTGAGGGATACTTTAATTTTATTTCTGGCCTTCAAGATTTTCTTTGGTTCTGTTTGGGAAGGCTTGATTTTACTCCCACCCCTAACCCCTCATTTTATGTAGAGAGGTTCCTTGTTACCTGAGTATTACTATCCAATCCCCTATAATTACAAGATTTATTCTTTGTTCAGTGTAAGGATTTGTTTATGATGCAGTTATAACCCAACTATGTTTAATGTAAATAAGATTAGGTAAGCATATTTTTAATAAATATTTAGTTGCATTTTTAAAGATTAAGCCCAATCTAATCTTCTACCACAATTTACTATGGAATTGACATTTTATAATATACAATAAAGCAACATTGATCTTGTGTTCATTCGGAAGAATTCTGACAAATGTATACATCTGTGTAACTATTATCCAAATCAAGATTTAGAACCTTTTCATTATGGTAGAAGGATCCCTTGTATCCCTTTCCAGTCATTTCCCCCCCCCGAAACCTAAAGGCAACTGCCTCTTGACTTCTATCATAGTAGTTTTGCCCAATTTTTTAAAAAACTTCTATTACAATCTAGTTTTCATACAAACGAAATATAAATATGTATTCTTTTATTTCCTGCTACTTTTCATTCAGCGTGGATAATAATCATTGATGTTATTGAGTTTGTTACTAGTCGGTTTCTTTTTATTGCTGAGTAGTATTCCATTGAATATTATAATGTCTTAATCCATTTTCTTCATGAGCATTTGGATTGTTTCCACTTTGTGACTATTCTGAATGAGGCTGCTATGATAATTTGTGTAAAGATCTTTGTGTGGACATGTTTTGATATTTTTTCTGTATATACCTAGGAATGGAATTGCTGGGTCATATGGTAAATGTAATTCAACTTTATAAGAAAGTACAGATCTTTTTCCAAAGTGAACACACCATTTTACTCTATTGCCAGCATTTCATGTTGTTAATCTCTTTGATTTTAGCCGTTCTACTGAATGTGAAATGAATCTCATGTAGTTTTATTTTGCATTTTCTTAATTACTAATATAGTGTTTATTTTCATGTTTGTAATGGCTGTTTATGTTTTCTTTTGTAACGTTTCTGTTCATATCTTTTGCCCAGTTACTGGGTTATTTGTCGTTTTGTTGATATACGAGTTCTATAATCTCATTGTTGTCACATATATAGACTATATTTTCTTTAAGTTCGTGGCTTGCCTACTCATTTTCTTAATGATATCTTTTAATAAGCAGAAAATTTTAAATTTTGTAATAGCCCAAATCATTACCTTTTTTCTTTTGGTGGTTAGTGCTTTTTTGTCTTGTATAAGAAGTGTTTGTCTATCACAGAATTATCAAGTTATTCTGTTTTCTTATAAAAGCTTTATGGTTCTGGGTTTGATGTTTAGGTGTATCATTTCATCACTGATTTTATGTAGGGAGTGGTGAAACTCAAGTTTCCTATTTTTCCAGTTGAATATCCAGTTGTGGCATCATTTAATAAGACTTACCATTTGTAAGACTTCCCTTTGAATTGACTTAGTCCTTGTTTTCATTTTCTTAGTATGGAGTTGTGGACATAGCTAACCAATAAAAATTACCATTGGTCATAAATTGGTGCTGTGTCACAAACAGATAAATTGACATTCTTAAGTTTGATATAGTGAGTTTTTAAACTGTATTTACTTTGCCCCTTTGCCTGTAGTGAAAGTAATTACTTAGATGAAAGTAAATATTTTTATGTTCCTTGAAAATTTTTTTAACAGACATTATCTGTTATCCTTCCTATGGATGAAGGAAATTATTAAGAAAATAGTTTAATAAATTCTTGGGTAGCACATTTTAGAGGTTTGGAAGGGATGTTTAATTGTAAAGGTCATTTCAGAAGTATATGCCTGTTACATGTAAGGGTTATTTTCAGAAGTGTTTGTTGTTTTTTTTTTTCCAGTGGCTTTGAATTTGTGGGGGAATGGAATTAACTGTCTAGAGGGTTTTATTAAACATGTAGCTTTATTTTTTCATACCCAATGATTATACGACTGGGCAAATTTTGATTAGCAGTTACATTTTCTGAATGGAGGGTAGCAGCATTATTATGTATTAAACTTCTAATTAAACTTTTTTCTTTACAGGATGAAAGCTCCTCTTCTAATCTCTGTGTAGAAGATCTTCAGAAAAATAAAGATTCAAATAGTAAAATTAAAGATAGGTTATCTCAAACGGTTAGGCAAAATACTAAATTCTTTTTTGACCCAGTTCGGAAATGTAATGGACAGCCAGTACCCTTTCAGCAACCAAAACACTTCACAGGAGGAGTGATGCGATGGTACCAAGTGGAAGGCATGGAATGGCTTAGGGTAATGAATCCTCAATTTTAATACAAGATGTTGGTTCATTTCTATATGATAACCTATTAATATGATGTAACACAACTTGAGTTGTTCCTTCTGTGTTTCACTATTATATATAAAACAAAACACTTCTGTATAAATACTTATTTTCTAACTTATTTACCCAGAGTAAATTTTGAAAGTGAAAAATTATCTTATTCAACGCTACCAACATTTTTATGGCTTTGATAACTGAGTTCCCACAAGTGTTGTTATAACTTACAGTGTAAATATGTCAGTCTCATCATAATTATCATCTTTGGGTTAAAAGAAGAAATAAACTTACTGCTGATTCAATAGGTGTTTATGTCAGCATTTAAATACAGTGTATATTATTTTTGTCCAGATGCTTTGGGAAAATGGAATTAATGGCATTTTAGCAGATGAAATGGGATTGGGAAAGACAGTTCAATGCATTGCTACAATTGCATTGATGATTCAGAGAGGAGTACCTGGACCTTTTCTCGTCTGTGGCCCTTTGTCTACACTTCCTAACTGGATGGCTGAATTCCAAAGATTTACACCAGAAGTAAGACATGTTTCCTTTTGTTAAATATATTATCATTACAAATGTTTTATTTTGTTGACTGAATTAAGTTATAGATCTCTTACTAAAATTATGTTGATTTCTGTGTAGCACTATATCTTATTTGACTTATCTTTCAGTCTCAGCAATACCTTCTCTAAGTTTATATAGAATAAACTAAGTTTCCATAGTAATCTCAGACATCTTGCCTAAAACATCCCTGGGTGGTTTTTAGTGCCTTGAATAATTTGACTCACCTGAGATAGACCTGGGTAGAATTTATTTTTAATTCTGTTCATTCTTATTATGGTGTTTTCCTTCCATACTTATGCATTTTAGCCACATCATTGCCTTATGAGAAGTATATATTCCAAAAATAACTTCGCCATCTCTCTCACCTTACACTCAATTTGGTTTTATGGCTTTTTTATCCTCCCATAGTAGCCCAATAATTGATTAGAATTGATTGACTCATTTTGTTATAGAAATACAGAACTAAAGTTAAGTTAAATTATATTTTTTCTTTCAGAAATGATTAACTTTATATTTCACAAATTGTTGTTATTTACATTTTGTTCTAAAGTTTGTTATAAATCAATATAAAATCTTTTAGATTCCTACTATGTTATATCATGGGACCCAGCAAGAACGTCGAAAATTGGTAAAGCATATTCACAAACGGAAAGGGACATTGCAGATTCATCCTGTGGTGATTACTTCATTTGAGATAGCCATGAGAGACCGAAATGCATTACAGGTATGAATGGTCTTATTGGATTCTTTGTAATCCATAAATCACATTTTTCTTAACTTAAAACACTTTGTCACCATCCAGTAGCATTTGTTTATTTTTTCTGATGGAAGTAATAGATTGCATTGTGCGTATTCCTTTAGAACCTGGAGGTTTATATTAACAGAAAGATTGATGGGCTTCCCTGGTGGCGCAGTGGTTAAGAATCTGCCTATCAGTGCAGGGGACACGGGTTCGAGCTCTGGTCCGGGAAGATCCCACGTGACGTGGAGCAGCTAAGCCCGTGTGCCACAACTACTGAGCCTGCACTTTAGGGCCCGTGAGCGACAACTACTGAACCTGTACGCCACTTTAGGGCCCACGAGTCACAACTACTGAACCTGTACACCACTGAAGCCCGTGTGCCTAAAGCCGTGCTCTGCAACAAGAGAAGCCACCACAGTGAGAAGCACATGCACCACAACGAAGAGTAGCCCCTGCTTGCCACAGCTAGAGAAAGCCCACGCTCAGCAATGAAGACCCAATGCAGCCAAAATAAATAAAATAAATAAATTAAAAAAAAAAAAAGAACGATTGAGATGAAGGTTGTAGTCTCTAACAAGAAAATTAAAGTCTTTGGTACTTTAATCTATAGCCACGACACCATTTTATTTATTCATTTATTTTTTAATTTTAAAATTAAAATTTTTTTCCTTGTTTTCTTTTTTAAATTTAATTTTTTTGGCTGCACCGCACAGCATGCAGGATCTTGGTTTCCCAGCCAGGGAGCGAACCCGTGCCCCCTGCAGTGGAAGCACAGAGTCCTAACCACTGTACCACCAGGGAATTCCCTCCACAACACCATTTTAAAATCAGCCAGACATAGACCTAATCTGTGAATGTATTACAGATGTCTCTGACAAGTGCTTTAAGTATATAGAACTTATCCATTTAATTTTAATTAAATAGTGGAATATATGAAGACAAGTTGTTTTTTACTATCTTATGGACCTACTATGGCATAACATTCCCATATCTGTTTTTCTTTGTGTTGCAGCTACTTATTTATTAGTGCCCAAGTTATTGTAATGCAGTTGGAAAATGGACTTCTCATTGCCTCTCTCAGTTCAGTTTTTGGTGTTTTTTTTTTTTTCTTCGGTACGCGGGCCTCTCACTGTTGTGGCCTCCCATTGCGGAGCACAGGCTCCGGACGCACAGGCTCAGCGGCCATGGCTCACAGGCCCAGCCGCTCCGCGGCCTGTGGGATCTTCCCAGACCGGGGCACGAACCCGTGTCCCCTGCATCAGCAGGCAGACTCTCACCCACTGCGCCACCAGGGAAGCCCCATTTTTTTGGTGTTTTGAACTTCTTCCTCACTGCTCCACGTATTTCACATACAGTTCTTTACTGCTTTGTTTTACTCTGACCAGTACAGTTGACCCTTGAACAACATGGGGTTTAGGGGCGCCAACCCTATGTGCAGTAGAAAGTTTGCATATATTTTATAGTGGGCCCTCCATATCCGTGGTTCCGGATATGGATTCAACCACTCATGAATCATGTAGTACTATACGTGGTATTTATTATTGAAAAAAATCTGCATATGAGTGGACCCGTGCATTTCAAACTTGTGTTGCTCAAGATTCAGCTGTATGTAAGATTTTACTTGTGTGCTGGTAGAACTTTGGAATGTGGTTTGCAGTTATGTCTTCACAGTAAAAGTAATACATATTGCATGTAGGAAAAAGTAGTGTACAGAAAGACCTGAAAGCACTTGTAATTCTACCTGAGAATTACTACTGCTGTGTTATATAACTATTGTTAGCATATAGGTATAATTTATAAATATGGTAATACTTTATGTTGCTTATTGAAACAGCTGTTTTCTACTAAATAATATAACATGAAGATCTTCTAATTATTTTGATTACCATAGCCAGACCATATTGAAACAATAAGCTTCCTTGTCAATTCCATTTGCCAGTGGCTAGAAGTTTTGTAATTTTCCCTTTCACTGAATTTTTATTATTATATCAAGGATCCTAGCTTTAGGGGTTGATGGCATTGGGGGTACAGGACTCCTATTCCTGAGTGGCAGCAGAAGTAAATGAGTCCATTTACTAATTCATTTATCAGATTCCTCATCATTTCTGTTGCATAGGGTTTTCTTTTTTGCTTATTCATTTATGAAGGATGTTGTATATTTTGTTTCATTTTTTTAAGGTAGATATAGTGAGAGATTATTCAGGCTATCTGATTTGTTTGCCTTATTATCAGAAAACAAGTTCCAAGTTTTTTATTAAAGAAGTCATAATATTATTTTAAGCTATGAATGTATAAAGTAAAATGCAAAAGATGTCCCATTTCATACTCTTCCCCCAATTTGCCAATCCCATTATCCAAGGATACCTACAGTTGCCAGTTTGGTACTTATATTTCCCAGAAATATTGCATATTTCTGTATTTTTACACAGTAAAACAGAGGAACTTTAAGTTTGCTTAATCAAGATAAAAGAGCACAGATATTAAAGATGAGAAATTAAAACAATTTTCATGACAACTTAATGAAAGTAAATGGTTAGCTTTCTGTGAAGATATACATTACCAAAATTAGCTCCAGAAGAAAGGAAAAACCTAAACAAACCAATAACTATGTAAGAAGTTGAGAATACAATCAGATAATAAAAAGTGTCAATCTCAGATGTGGGCTTCAAGAATGAAAATTCTAACGATATTTAATGTTTCAGAGCATATAGAACTAATAAAGTTCTTCAGTTCTTTTTTTAGGACTGCAAGATAACACTAATTAAAACTCAACAAAGCATTAGAAAGGAAAAGTACAGACTGCTTGGACTAAAGAATGTGAATGGAGAAATCTTAAATATATAACAGCAGGTGGACTTTATTAGTTCAGGACCAAGTGAGGTCTGTTACAGCAACACAAGTATATATCAGTTTTAGGAAATTAATTCATTCTCTTAGTAGATCAAAGGAAAACATGATCATCTCAATAGGTATAGAAATGCCATTTGATAAAATCGAACATTCGTTCGTAATAAAGAGGTTTTATCTTTAAAATTGCTTTTAGGAAAAATTGTGAGATCATCATATAAAAAGTTTCCCCTGAATTCCTTTTCTAGAATTGCTACTGGAAATACTTAATAGTAGATGAAGGACACAGGATTAAGAACATGAAGTGCCGCCTAATCAGGGAGTTAAAACGATTCAATGCGGATAACAAGCTTCTTTTGACTGGTACTCCTTTGCAAAACAACTTATCAGAGCTTTGGTCATTGCTGAACTTTTTGTTGCCAGATGTATTTGATGACTTGAAAAGGTAGGTAAGCGGTTATTTAATTATTTCCTATGTTTTTCTAACTGTCTCAAAATCTGTGCTCATAGTTTAAATTAATTTGTATCTTCTAGGTAGCTGGATTAAAGTGATAGCTTTTGGCCAGTTCTTTGTGGTATATATGTTCTGCTCTTTTTATTTTATTTTTTCCAGTTTTATTGAGAAATAATTGACATATCACTGTATAAGTTTTAAGATGTACAGTATGACGGTTTGATTTATATGTATTGTGAAGTGATCACCACAACAGGTTTAGTTAACATCCATCATCTCAAATAGATAAAATGAAAAGAAAAAGTTTTACTCCTTGTGATGAGAACTCTTAGGATCTACTCTTAACAACTTTCCTATATATCATAGAGCTGTGTTAAGTGTAGTCACCATGTTATACATTACATACCTAGTGTTTATTTACTTTATAACCGGAAGTTTGTACATTTTAACCACCTTCCTCCAATTCCCCTTCCCCCAAAAGTATGTTCTACTTTTGACACAAATTATGAGAGGAGATAAATAAAAGATTATTTTAAAGTTTTTATTGCATTGATTAATTAGAGATGAACTGTTTTATGCTGCCTTTAAAAAAATTTTTTTTTTTTTTTGGCCACACTGCGCGGCTTGTGGGATCTTAACTCCCCAACCAGGGATCAAACCTGGGCCCACAGCAGTGAAAGCCCCAAATGTCTTAACCACTGGTCTGCCAGGGAATTCCCTGCCTTAACATATTTTTATAAAGCTCCTTATAGTCTTAACTTTGTGAAACACTTTCAGGTGGATTTTTCTCACAAACAAGAGATAGAGAGGTTGAAGGGATAGGGGTTGATACATCCCCTGTCTCACACATAAGAAAACCCAATGTCAAGTTATTAAAAATATAACTAGTTAATGCCAGAGTCAAAAATATAACCAGGGTCTTCCAGTTTCACCCTCATGCTTTTTACTCTAGAAACTGTTTGAATCTTAGCTTATATCATAAAAAGCAAAAATAAACATAGTTTTCAGAAAATCATTAGTATACTCAGAATGGAAGAGTAAATAATCTTACCAGACATTAAAAATAATTAACATAGAAGTTTCAAAATCAGGAGGGCAAAATAATTGATTTACACTTACTTTGGCATCAGTGAAGGAAGAAAGTTAATTTTATATGGGAGAATAACTTTTAATGTTTTATTTTGAGAATGTATTCCACCTCTGGTGACCAGATATTAGCCCAAGGCCAGGCTGTCTTAGGGAACATTTATTAAAAGGCAAGATTTCCAGGTCCTATGCATTTCCACTGAGTTAGAACACTGAGGGAGGAGCTGGGAATCTGAATTTATAAAATGTGCCTGAGGTGATGAAATTTTGGAAATATCTGATATAACTATTGCATTAATGTTGTTGGCATTTTTCCCAATTGTATTTACTGACAATATAGCGTTACTTAGAGTAGACATACTTATATTTAATAGCTCATGTTAATAGGGTTGTTTTTTTTTTTTCAGTATTGTGAAGAACTAAGGATATTAATAGATATCATTATCAGGGTACATATATGTTGAATTTGAAAAACACTGTAGTGGGTCACATTTTTACCTAAAGAGAGAGATCATGTGGCCTTGATATTCAGAGATAGTTTTCATTTCTTTAACTTTATTAAAATGTTTCATAAAATGTGTACCTTAGGATGTGGGGGCAGTCTGGCTGTGACATCTGTCACCCCACTGATCGCTAGGGTTGATCTGGCTGACCTGACTGGCTAGGCCAGTGTCCTCTTCCTCCCATGGGACATGTGCATTCCTCCCGAAGCTACGTGCTTCGTCGTAGAGGATAATATTCCCCAATAGAGGAGGACCCATCTCAAGGTCCATTTGTAGGAGAACATGGGATAGTCACGCTTCCAAGACTCCAGACATATCCTAATGAAGTCTGCCTTTAAAAAGAGGAAAAAGGGGGGCTTCCCTGGTGGCGCAGTGGTTGAGAGTCTGCCTGCCAATGCAGGGGACATGGGTCCGTGCCCCGGTCCGAGAAGATCCCACATGCCGCGGAGCGGCTGGGCCCGTGAGCCATGGCCGCTGAGCCTGCGCGTCCGGAGCCTGTGCTCCGCAATGGGAGGCCACAACAGTGAGAGGCCCGCGTACCGCAAAAAAAAAGGGGGGGGTACTTTAATGTTTATTTCATGTTCATACTATTGTTAAGATAATATATTTATTGGAATCTAAAAAAAGAAATGGTTCTGAAGAACCTAGGGGCAGGACAGGAATAAAGATGCAGATGTAGAGAATGGACTTGAGGGCATGGGGAGTGGGAAGGGTAAGCTGGGACGAAGTGAGAGAGTGGCATGGACATATATACACTACCAGATGTAAAATAGATAGCTAGTGGGAAGCATCCACATAGCACAGGAAGATCAGCTCAGTGCTTTGTGACCACCCAGAGGGCCGGGATAGGGAGGGTTGGAGGGAGACGCAAGAGGGGAGGGGATATGGGGATATAGGTATACATATATCTGATTCACTTTGTTATAAAGCAGAAACTAACACACCATTGTAAAGCAATTATACTCTGATAAAGATGTAAAAAAAAAAAAGATAATATATTTATAAATCAGAAAAATGTTCCCTTTAAGAAAATATCTGCTTCATACACAGATTAATACAAAGTTGAAAATGCAAAACATATATCATGTTAATATAACTGATTTATGTGTTAGGTTAACTCGTAATAATTTTTTTATTTTGCAGCTTTGAATCTTGGTTTGATATCACTAGTCTTTCTGAAACCGCTGAAGATATTATTGCTAAAGAAAGAGAACAGAATGTATTGCATATGCTGCACCAGGTTTTGACTTTTTTCTTATTCTGCTTACTAGACTCATAGAATGAAAAAGGAACCCTAGAAATTACCTGTTCAACCCATTGTGGTAGAATTTGAAAAGTGAGCCCCCCACCCCCAAATTTAACTTACTCTCCTGCCCTTTTCCCTCCCCTAGAGGTCTCATGGTGTTACAGCAGAAGTAAAGTGCTTTTTAAAATTTTGTCCTTTTCAAGTATACTCATTTTACCCCTAATGGTTACTGACATGTTTGTCAGCCAAAAATGAAAAGTTTTATGCAATGTTTGCCAATAATAGTTGCATAATTTACTTACTTGTATGATCCATTCTACTGTTTTGTACAAACTCCATTTATACTTTTTTTTTTTTTCTGTACGTGGGCCTCTCATTGTTGTGGCCTCTCCCGTTGCGGAGCACAGGCTCCGGACACGCAGGCTCAGCGGCCATGGCTCACGGGCCCAGCCGCTTCGCGGCATGTGGGATCCTCCCGGACCGGGGCACGAACCCGTGTCCCCTGCATCAGCAGGCAGACTCTCAACCACTGTACCACCAGGGAAGCTCTATCCTATCTATTTTTAAACAAACATAATCTTTCAAAGGTCTCCTAGTTTTCATATGTGGGCCTGAAAAGCTTCTCAATTGTGCTTTGACAATTTTATTCAAAATCTTTTTGAAAAAGTTTTTTTGACTTTGAAGTGAGACAGTACGTAAATCAAAGTAAAAATAATACTCCAAATCATACTTCCCCAAATCATTTGCACGTTTTTTCTGATACTTGCCTGTAGGTATATTTGTGTCTGGGCCGCTGTCTACAGATACTTTTTTCTTAAACTACTGGTAATGTTCTCTCTTTCTCTGGAAAATTAAAGTCTCTCTATGCTTGGCTCTATACCTTTGAGGTATTTAAGTACAGAGCCCTAATTTATATGTAAATTAACTACTAATTTAAAGGTAAGGCTATAAAGGATATAAAATGATTTTTTTAAGTTGATTTTCTTTTAAAAACCTAAGTAGTTTAATAATGATATAATTATCTATTGCTTCTCTGTTTTGTAAATGTGGAAATCTCTTGTCATCACAGCTGATGAAGGAGAGTGGTTTTAAGTCTGAAGTTTTAGAACTTATAGAAGGAAACTTTTCATGCCTACTTTTCTGGATCAGTTGATTTTTTGGTTTTCTACTAATTTGAAACCTCACTTTTAAAAACTGTGGGCTATAACTTTATCCCTAAGAAGTACAGATATCACCTTCTTATTTCAGCTTTTTAAAATATTCAAGTTATACTAGAATTTTTGAAAAATTAATAAGTTGTGAAATGTTACAGATAAACGCTATGAGTTTGTCATGTGGTGGTTTTTGGTCTGGAAAATTTCAAGGAAATATTTTATATCACCTTTTGAAATGTGATAGTTTTATATAGGAAGAAAAGAGGAAGAAGGGGTAAAAGGGTATTTGGGGAGAGTATTCCTTGAAAATACAAAAATGTTTAATATTTATATATGTTTATTCATGTTTAAATTTTAGATTTTAACACCTTTCTTATTGAGAAGACTAAAATCTGATGTTGCCCTTGAAGTTCCTCCTAAACGAGAAGTAGTTGTTTATGCACCACTTTCAAAGAAACAAGAGATCTTTTACACAGCCATTGTGAACCGTACAATTGCAAACATGTTTGGATCCAGCGAGGTAGAGTGTGGATTTGAAATAACCTACCTGTAAATGACAGTTGGCATAGAAAATTTCATGGTTGATTTCAGTCTTATATAAGGCCCATCACCTGTTTTCATGACTTGTTGAGGGTGAATTTCTAACTGGAGTATAAGGCATAAGGCCAGTAGCAAAAATTGTCTCCTAGTAATTCTGTGGTCCTACTAAAATTCAAGTGATGGTTCCTGCATTGATTGCTTTATAGTCATCTGAAATACTGTCTGGGGATGGATTTGGAAATACATTTGAACAAGCACACAATATACTAAGGACTTGCCAACTAGACCAGTCACCCCAAATATACAATCCCTTTACAGCAGGTTGTTGGTAGCCAAAAAATTTAATAAAATCCTCTATTTGAAAGAAATATCTTTTTTAGTTACCCCACTATATTCCAAGAAATTGAATTGGAATGTGATTATCTTATAACTAAAGATTAGAAGATCCTTAAATTTTGTTCAGATGTCCAGATTTTTGACTGTTTGCCATGGACCTGTGTATTTCTTTTCAAAGTATTTATGATTACGCATTTCTGTTTTTGTACAACCATTAGACTGTTATCCCATTTTTTTTTGTTTTGTTTTGTTTTGCGGTACGCAGTCCTCTACTGTTGTGGCCTCTCCCGTTGCGGAGCACAAGCTCCGGACACGCAGGCTCAGCGGCCATGGCTCACGGGCCCAGCCGCTCCGCGGCATGTGGGATCTTTCCCCGACCGGGGCATGAACCCGTGTCCCCTGCATCGGCAGGCGGACTCTCAACCACTGCACCACCAGGGAAGCCCCCATTTTCATTTTAATTAAAGGGAATCTCTGGCTTTTTAACTGTTAGAAAATTAAAGTAGTTGCCTATTGGAAGGAATTTCATTGCAGTATTATACCAATCCAAAGAATTAACCTCTGTAGTGCAGATATGTGGAGCTTCATTTCAGCCCAAAGCTATTAAATTCCTTTATATAAGTTCAGAAGTTTTATCCATCCTTAATTTTTTCCACTGATATGAATGCATTAACTCTGATTCCAGATATTGTCATCAGTGTTAAAACAATTAAATTTCCCAGGATAAAATTTACATTTGGCTATAGTTTATGGATCCTTGATTTTGTGCCTTTGGAAATTATTAAACTTGATGATGACAGACAAAATTATTTTTTTCTTTATATGTTAAAACATTTTGTACATAAAAATATTATATACCCTACTTTTGTGTGTGTGTGTGCATAGAATTTAAGAGTATAGCTTTTTTTTTAAGATTTTTTTTTTAACATCTTTATTGGAGTATAATTGCTTTACAATGGTGTGTTAGTTTCTGCTGTATAACAAAGTGAATCAGCTATATGTATACATATATCCCCATATCCCCCATATATCCCCATATCCCCTCCCTCTTGCGTCTCCCTCCCACCCTCCCTATCCCACCCCTTTAGGTGGTCACAGAGCACCAAGCTGATCTCCCTGTGCTATGCAGCTGCTTCCCACTAGCTATCTGTTTTACATTTGGTAGTGTATATAGGTCCATGCCACTCTCTCACTTCGTCCCAGCTTACCCTTCCCCCTCCCCATGTCCTGAAGTCCATTCTCTACGTCTGTGTCTTTATTCCTGTCCTGCCCCTAGGTTCATCAGAACCTTTTTTTTTTTAGATTCCATATATATATGTGTTAGCATATGGTATTGGTTTTTCTCTTTCTGACTTACCTTACTCTGTGTGACAAACTCTAGGTCCATCCACCTCACTACAAATAACTAAGAGTATATATATAGCTTTTTAAAAAGATATTTCTTTAATTTATTGTCTTAGAAAGAAACAGTTGAGCTGAGTCCCACTGGACGACCAAAACGGCGAACTAGAAAGTCAATAGATTACAGCAAAATAGATGATTTCCCTAATGAATTGGAAAAACTGATCAGCCAAATACAGCCAGAGGTAGACCGAGAAAGGTGTGAGTTTAAAAATAAATTTAAGTATTCTTTAAACTGCGATTTTTTCTTTTCTTTTCTTTTCTTTTTTTTTTAATGTCTCATTCATGGATTCTGTATTTTGTGCAGAGCTGTTGTGGAAACAAATATCCCTATAGAATCTGAAGTTAATCTGAAGCTGCAGAATATAATGATGCTACTTCGTAAGTGCTGTAATCATCCATATTTGATTGAGTACCCTATAGACCCGGTCACACAAGAGTTTAAGGTGAGTACTATTTAATAATATACTGTTTTGATGTCTGTAACTTTTTATGTTGGGTGAAAGTGTCATTTTTTTTATTATTACTTACAGTAAATACTGTTATATGAAGATTGTCTTCTCCCCCCAAATTCAGAGAACTTTATGAATGTTAGCATAAAGGTGGTTTTCTATGTGTAAGCTAACTAATATTTTTATTTATATATTTTATATAAACAGCTAGGAATCCTCCTAAATTTCGAGTGATATTGGAAATATAAGTTTTTAAGTAACACAGTTGATTTCCACTGTGTTTTAGTTACTGTCTATTTTGGAGATTGTTGTCACCTTTTCAGTATTCCTTTTAATTAGTATTCAGCTTGTCAAAATCAGTCGGGCTGCTCATTGTTTAAATCTCAACAGATAGCCACAGAAGAGAGCAAAAAGTTATGTTGATTTGTGGGCTTTCAGATTAAATGAATGAAAGTGCTTTCTTGGGCAGTTGATGGAAAAACAACCTAAGTAGTAAAGGAAATCAGTTCTCAGTAACCCTCAATAACCCTGTTTTGTACTAGTTTACAGCAGGGTTCCTTACCCTTGTCGATATTGACATTTTGGGCCAGATAATTCTTTGTTAAGGAAGTGCTGTCTTGTGGACTGTAGGCCATTTGTCCAGCATGTCTAGCCTGTAGCCACTAGATGCCAAAATATTTCCCTCCCCCAGTTGTGTCAACGTGTAAAGTATCTTGCAGGCACTGCCAAATATACGCTGGGGGTGGAAGGCAGAACTGCCCCTATTTGAGAACCACTGTTTTAAAGGTTTTCATTGAGTAAGGAAGAAGATAATCTCTGAAGGTAATTAATATTCACCAGAAGGTTAAAAATTTCATTTTGGATACTTAGGTTGCTTATAACCTCTTATACTTTCTTTAATTTCTACTGAGAGTTTTAGCAGTAATTTTCATACGCATTTGGTTGAAAGTGTACTCAGTTATAAAGAATAAACCTCAACTTTAAGTAAGTTTGAACTTAATGTTCTGTTATACAAAGTTTTGGGGAGAGGTGTGGGGAGGATAGATTATACACTTAAACTGAATTTTGTTTTTTGTGAAATCATTGGTTTTAAATTGTAGAGTATGTCTTTCCTTGAGTATGTCTTTCCTTTTCCTTTTTTATCTTCTGATAAAAAAGATCAAATAACAAGGTCGATTTAAACAGTTTTATAGGGACTTATTTGTCATTGAAAATTAAACTGTTAACATGTTTTTTATTTTAACAAAAACAGATTATTAGTAGTTGTTGTGACAACTTCTTTTTTCCTTTCTTTCCCCACTTTTAAGATTGATGAAGAGTTGGTAACAAATTCTGGGAAATTCTTAATTTTGGATCGAATGCTGCCAGAACTAAAAACCAGAGGTCATAAGGTATGGTACTTTTGATTGGATTTTTGGTTGTTTAATTATTCTTCATTAATCAGTATAGATACTAAGATATATTTAAATTTCAGGTGCTGCTTTTTTCACAAATGACAAGAATGTTGGACATTTTGATAGATTACTGTCACTTTAGAAATTTCAACTTTAGCAGGCTTGATGGATCCATGTCTTATTCAGAGAGAGAAAAAAATGTAAGACTGCTTATGTCATACATACTTAATTCTTTTTTGTAACTCCTGTCTTGATTTCTGAAGTAATGTTCAAAATTGACCTAGGGACTTCCCTGGCGGGGTCCAGTTGTTAAAGACTCTGCACTTCCACTGCAGGGGGCACAGGTTCAATTGGGGAACTAAGGTCCCACATCGCGCATGGCACGGCCCAAAAAATGAAAGGGACCTACATCCTAGGGCCTCTGGTTTATTGCCACAACTTGGGCAATAGGCATGATCATGATTTTTTTGTTTCATGGGAGTTGAGTCTGATAATTTTATCTCTTTCCACCAGATTGGTCATTTTCAACTTTATGTCTGCTGTGGCTTTCAGTATTTATTTATCCCACATCAAAAGTCCTGTGGATGGGGGCTTCCCTGGTGGCGCAGTGGTTGAGAGTCTGCCTGCCGATGCAGGGGACACGGGTTCGTGTCCCGGTCTGGGAAGATCCCACATGCCGCGGAGCGGCTGGGCCCGTGAGCCATGGCCGCTGAGCCTGCGCGTCTGGAGCCTGTGCTCCGCAACGGGAGAGTCCACAACAGTGAGAGGCCCGTGTACCACAAAAAAAAAAAAAAGTCCTGTGGATGCTTAAGAACTCACACCCAGCTTGAAGAATGCTGGCTTATTATATCCCTTGGGACACCACTGCCCTCCCCTTTCCTTTGCTGGTAAACAAACGGTTATAAGATAGCTGTTTAATATGCAGCTCTATATCCACATTCCAGGCAGGAACAGTTTCTTTCTTTCTTAATTCCTTATGTTTACATCCCTTTTGCTTTTAGATGCACAGCTTCAACACAGATCCAGATGTGTTTATCTTTTTAGTGAGTACACGAGCTGGTGGTCTGGGCATTAATTTGACTGCAGCAGATACTGTTATCATTTATGATAGTGATTGGGTAAGTTGGAAGTGTAGCAATATACTGATTATATTTCCATTCTGAACTTTTAATCTTTCATTGTACACTTTGTAATTTCATTTTTCTGTTTTGAAAAGGTATCCACTTTAAGATGAAAATCATTTCCTTTTCAAGTGTCCAGTGTGTAAAGACTTAAACCTACTTTATCATTGAAGTCACTCTAGCAGTCTAAATTGAGTTAAGGCACTTAAACAGTACCTTAACTCAATTTTAATCAGAATCTTTTTAAACAAAGATTCTGATTGAATCATGCTTATTGACTTTACCCACATAGTATGAGTTTAAATAATTTTAACCTTAAGCTGTTAAATGTTATTTTTCTTTTTAACTTTAAGAACCCCCAGTCTGATCTTCAGGCCCAGGATAGATGTCATAGAATTGGTCAGACAAAGCCAGTTGTTGTATATCGTCTTGTTACAGCAAATACTATTGATCAGAAAATTGTGGAAAGAGCAGCTGCTAAAAGAAAACTGGAAAAGTTGATCATCCACAAAAGTAAATAACATTTTGTAGTACTTTCTCGCTTAAGTTGTCTATTGTGTGTTGTGAATTTTTGTTATTGTTACTTTCTTTATAAAAGAAATAGGAGCTTCCCTGGTGGCGCAGTGGTTGAGAGTCCGCCTGCCGATGCAGGGGACATGGGTTCGTGCCCCAGTCTGGGAAGATCCTGCATGCCGCTGGAGCAGCTGGGCCCGTGAGCCGTGGCCGCTGAGCCTGCACATCCGGAGCCTGTGCTCCGCAACGGGAGAGGCCACAACAGTGAGAAGCCCGCGTACCGCAAAAAAAAAGAAAGAAAGAAATCAGTGCAGGATTTAAATAGGCAGTGGGGAACTTGGAGCTGTGAAGACCTAAGCTGGGTTGGTGTGACCATAGACATAATGAAAAATACTAGTGTCTAAAATGAGGAGCAATGGGGCAGTGAAGAGTATCAAGTATACTTTTAAAGTGCCATATCTTAAACTTTCATGGGGATTGATGTGATGTTACTGATTATTCTTTTTTTCATTAAAGAAAAAGAAGCTTTTTTTATTGAAGTATAGTTGATTTCTAATATTATATTAGTTTCAGGTGTACAACATAGTGATTCACAATTTTTATAGCTTATACTCCATTTAAAGTTATTAAAAAATAATGACTGTTTTTATAAAGTCATTATCTGTGCTGTACAATATCTCCTTATTGCTTATTTATTTTATACATAGCAGTTTATATCTCTTAATCCTCTACCCCTACCTTGCCCCCACTTCTCCCCACTAACCACTAGGTTTTTTCCTATATCTGAGTCTGTTTTGTTATTCATCTGTTTTATTTTTTAGATTCCACATATAAGTGATAACATACAGTATTTGTCTTTGTCTGTCTGACTTATTTCACTCAGCATAATCTCTAGGTTCATGCATGTTTCAAATGGCAGAATTTCATTCTTATTTATGACGAATAATATTCCATTTTGTATTTTTCTTTAACCATTCATCTTTACCCATTCATCTGTTGATGGACACTTAGGTTGTTTCCATATCTTGGCTATTGTAAATAATGCTGCTGTGAACATTGGGATACAAGTATCTTTTCAAATTATTATTTTTGTTTTCTTTGGATATATACCCAGGAGTGGAATTGCTGGATCATATGGTAGTTCTATTTTTAGTTCTTTTGAGGAACCTTCATACTGTTTTCCCACCATTCCCACCAACAGCATACTAGGGTTCCCGTTTCTCCACATCGTTGCCAACGTTTGTTATTTGTAGACTTTTTGATGATAGCCATTCTGACAGGTGTGAAGTGATATCTCACTGTGGTTTTGATTTGTATTTCTCTGATGGATGGCGATATTGAGCATCTTTTCATGTGCCTGTTGGCCGTGTATAGTGTTCTTTGGAAAAATGTCTATTCAGGTCTGCCAGTTTTTTAATCAGTTGTTTAGGGTTTTTGATATTGAGTTGTATGAGCTGTTTATAATATTTTGGATATTAACCCCTTATCAGACATAGAGTTTGCAAATATTTTTTCCCATTCAGTAGGTTGCCTTCTCATTTTATTGATGGTTTCCTTACTGTACAAAACATTTATGTCTGACTAGGTTACATTTGTTTATTTTTTTTGCTTTTGTTTCCCTTGCCTGAGGAGACAGATCTAAAAAATACTGCTAGGATCAATGTCAAAGAATATATTGCCTGTAGTTTCTTGTAGGAGTTTTATGGTTTCAGGTCTTAGTTTAGGTCTTTAATTCATTTTGAGTTTATTTTTGTTTATGGTGTGAGAAAATGTGCTAGTTTCATTCTTTTATATGTAGCTATCCAGTTTTTTGAAGAGACTGTCTTTTCTTCATTGTATGTTTTGCCTACTTTTCATAGATTATTTGAACATAAGTGCTGTGGGTTTATTTCTGTGCTCTCTATTCTGTTCCATTGATCTATGTGTGTGTGTTTATGCAAGTACCATGCTGTTTTGATTACTATAGCTTTGTAGCATAGTCTGAAGTCAGGGAGCATGATTCCTCCAGCTTTGGTCTTTTTTCTCAAGATTGCTTTTGTTTTGGAGGGGTCTTTTGTGGTTCCATACAAATGTTGGGATTACTTGTCCAGTTTTGTGAAAAATGCCATGGGTATTTTGGTAGAGATTGCATGAAATCTGTAGATTGCTTTGGGTAGTATAGACATTTTAACAATATTAATTCTTCCAATGCTTCTTTCACCTCCTTAGTTAAGTTTACTCTTAGATATTTCATTCTTGATGGGATTGTTTTTTTACTTCTGCTTTCTGATAGTTAATTATTAGTGTATAGAAATGCAACAGCTTTCTGTATATTAATCTTGTATCCTGCAACTTTGCTGAATTCATTTATTAGCTCTAACAGTTTTTTGTGGAGACTTCAGTTTTTTTCTTGATATGGTACTGTGTCATCTGCAAATAGTGATAGTTGTACTTCTTCCCTTCCAATTTGGATGTCTTTTATTTCTTTTTCTTGTCTGATTGCTGAGGCTGGAACTTCCGATACTGTGTCAATAGAAGTGACGAGAGTAGCCATCCTTGTCTTGCTCCTGATTTTCTAGGAAAAGCTTTCAGCTTTTCACTGTTGAGTATGATGTTATTGTTAATGTTTATCCTTTTTTTAAAAATAAATTTATTTATTTTTGGCTGCATTGTGTCTTAGTTGCTGCTTTCTCTAGTTGAGGCGAGCAAGGGCTACTCTTTGTTGAGGTGCACAGCCTTCTCAATGCGGTGGCTTCTCTTGTTGTGGAGCACAGGCTCTAGGCGCGGGCTTCAGTCGTTGTGGCTCGCGGGCTCTAGAGCACACGCTCAGTAGTTGTGGCGTATGGGCTTAGTTGCTCCACGGCATGTGGGATCTTCCCACACCAGGGCTCAAATCAGTGTCCCTTGCATTGGCAGGTGGATTCTTAGCCACTGCGCCATCAGGGAAGCCACTACTGTTTGTGTGTGTGTGTGTGTGTGTGTGTGTGTGGTACGCGGGCCTCTCACTGCTGTGGCCTCTCCCGTTGCGGAGCACAGGCTCCAGATGCACAGGCTTATAGTGGCCACGGCTCACGAGCCCAGCCGCTCCACAGCATCTTCCCGGACCAGGGCACGAACCCGTGTCCCCTGCATCGGCAGGCGGACTCTCAACCACTGCACCACCAGGGAAGCCGTACTGTTTATTCTTGATAAGAGATTTGTGTGCCAAAATGCTTTAAGAAAACTTCCAAGCCTCTTCTTGCAAGTAAAATGTATTAAATATTAGAATATTAAAGGTATATTGAAGTAGTGCTACAATAAAATCTGTTTACTTTGTTGAACCTACTATTTCAAAAATATTTGACTCCAGTATGCCCTTTTCATAGTTTCAATAATAGAATATTAAAAACACAGTATTTTTTTTTTTTAATCTAGAAAAGATTTTGAGGATAGGGAAAGTGAAGTGGGTGAGGCATTGGCATTTTATGTTCTGTTCCCTGGTATTCCTTGGAGTTCTGCTTTTATTTATTCAATATAAAATTCTGTTTGGATAAATGGCTTGATGGCTGCCTTAAGAAAAGCTGAAAATCATCTTATATAAGTTTTGAAGCCTGGAAAAATCATAATAATGTTGAAAATTGCTATCAATTTATTTTATGCTACTTTTCTACTTGCAAATACCTTCTCCAGTATATCTGATTTTGAGGGAAATTGTGGATTAGGCTTTAGACCTCTTTGATTTGATGGAGCATTCAGATTGCAGTTAGAATTTCCATTGGAGGAAAAAGGAACTTGGTCCTAATAAGATGTTGTGCAAATTAAAATTTTTTCACCTGCGCTGCTTTTAGGGACTTGAATTATGAAATAAATTCTGTTTTGTTTTGAATTTAGTTTAAATTAGGTACAGTTTATAGTCTTATTTCCCCAAGTTTTACTTTTAGTAATTTTAGAGATTAATCTCAGAGAACAATTTGAAAGGAACTTTTAAAATGCTGACAATGTTTTATTGAGGTGTTATATACATACAGTAAAATTCCCAGCTAAGTGTACATCTTGATGCCTATAACAAGTGTATATACTCAATTAATTGTTATCCAGATCGAGGTAGTGAACATTTCCAACATCCGAGAAAGTTTCCCTTTCTAGTCATTTCTGAGGCTCCCTTGCCCCTCACTAGAAGGCAATCACTATTCCAATTTTTGTCATATAGGTTAGTTTTTCCTTTAACTTCATAGCTGGATTCATTTGTATGTATTCTTTTTTTGCCTAGCTACTTAATATTCGACATAATATTTTGAGATTCATATATGTTGTGTGTGTTAGAAGTTTGCGATTTAAACAAAAATATTGCTGAATAATTCATCCATCCTTTTTTGGATTGATGTTTGAATTGTTTACAGATTTTGGTTCTTATGCATAAGCTCCTCTTATACAAATATATATGGTCATATGTATGTATTTGTTCTTGGTCTTAGAGTGGGTGTATGTTTAGCTATAGAAAACTGCCAAACTTTTCCCCAACCATCTTACACTCCCACCAGCAAAGTATGATTAATTGCAGTTGCTTTTCTTTTTTTTACCAACACTTGGTTTGTCTGTCCTTTTTAATTAAGGCATTCTGATTGGTTTGTAATGTATTGTATTTTGGTTTTAAAGGCAATTTTGAGTGTTTTGAATTTCTTGAAAATTTTTTCTAGATCATTTCAAAGGTGGTCAATCTGGATTAAATCAATCTAAGAACTTTTTAGACCCTAAGGAATTAATGGAATTATTAAAATCCAGAGATTATGAAAGGTAAGATTGTTTTAATTTTAGAAAAATATAATGCATAGTTTTGATTTATCATATAGATGTGAATATCTTGTTTCCTTATAGGGAAGTAAAAGGATCAAGAGAGAAGGTCATTAGTGATAAAGATCTGGAGTTGTTGTTAGATCGAAGTGATCTCCTTGGTAAGTATCTCTCATGGTTTTACTTATTATTTTTACAGAAACTTTGAAACATATACATAAGTAGAGAGAATAGTATAATATACCTCTGTGGATAATTCATTCTGCCATTAATAGTTTACAACATTTAGCCAATTTTATTTCATTGCCATTTTCTTTAGTCAGAATGTTAAACTCATGACATTTTACCCATCACCATTTTCTTAGGCATCTTTTACTGAGAAGAACATGTTTTTAAACATAGTCACTATGTCATTATTAAATTTAAGAGAGTTGGTCCTGAAACCTTAATATGAGCTAATACCCAGTTCATATCCAGATTTCTCCAGTTATCTCAAATCTTTTTACCGTTTGAATCAGGATCCAAGTTTCATTGTTTGCTATATCTCTTTTCTTCTATATCACCCTCCTCACTTTTGTTTTTCCATGCCATCGATTTGTTGGAAAAACTGGGTTATTTGTCCAGTAAAATGACCTGCATTCCGGAATTGGCCGACTCCTCCCCCCCTTACCCATTGTTGTTGTTTTTTTTTTTTTTAGTAAATTTTTTAATTTTAATTTTTATTTATTTTTGGCTGCATTGGGTCTTTGTTGCTGTGCACGGGCTTTCTCTAGTTGCAGCGAGTGAGCGCTACTCTTTGTTGCGGAGCACAGGCTCTAGGCTCTCGGGCTTAGTAGTTGTGGCTCGTGGGTTCTAGAGTGCAGGCTCAGTAGTTGTGGTGCACGGGCTTACTTGCTCTGCGGCATGTGGGATCTTCCCAGACCAGGGCTTGACCCCGCGTCCCCTGCGTTGGCAGGCGGATTCTTAACCCCTGCCCCCCCAAGGAAGTCCAGGAAAAGGTTTCTTTTTTTTTTTTGCGGTACGCGGGCCTCTCACTGTTGTGGCCTCTCCCGTTGCGGAGCAAAGGCTCTGGACGCACAGGCTCAGCAGCCATGGCTGACGGGCCCAGCTGTTCCGCAGCATGAGGGATCCTCCCGGACCGGGGCACGAACCTGCGTCCCCTGCATCGGCAGGCGGACTCTCAACCACTGCGCCACCAAGGAAGTCCAGGAAAAGGATTCTTTTTTTTTTTTTTGCGGTACGCGGGCCTCTCACTGTTGTGGCCTCTCCCGTTGCGGAGCAAAGGCTCTGGACGCACAGGCTCAGCAGCCATGGCTGACGGGCCCAGCTGTTCCGCAGCATGAGGGATCCTCCCGGACCGGGGCACGAACCTGCGTCCCCTGCATCGGCAGGCGGACTCTCAACCACTGCGCCACCAGGGAAGCCCCAGATTTTATTAATTTAAAGACTTCTGTAAAAATAAACAATACCGTAAACAGATAAGAGACAAATTACAAATATTTGCAGCACACGGCACACAGGAAATGTTTATTGTATATAAATAACTAAATATCAACAAGAAAACTGGACAGCTTAAGAGCAGACGATTTCCAGGAGAGAAAGAAACAGCCAGCCATCATAAAAAGACGCTTCAATCTCCCTAGGAGTCAGAGAATGCAAATTAAAACCAGTAGTGCTTTCATTCCAATAACTATCATATTGACAAAAATGCAAAAGATAGATTTCATATTAGCTATGGGAGTGTATAAAGATATATTTTCATGGTATTTTGCTTTCCTGCTTTTAAACTAACCATAATTGGGCTTTTTAAAAAATATCTCTGAGAACATAATTCAGATTGGTGTTGTTTATTGCTATGTATCTGTATATCTTAAATACAGCAGAAGTGATTTTGATTAGCAAACTGATGTTTCAGTTTGTTTGTTCCCTGGAGGCCAGTTGTAGTTTTAATAAGAGGAGTGTACTTTCTTGCTAAAGTGGCCCACATTTCTGTGGATTTTGAAATTTTGGACAGATGACTCACTTCTCATAAAAACATAGTGGACCTCTCTTAAGATTTCTTTTTAAGTTCTTATACTTAAAAAAAAAAACTTGTTTATATATTTTTCTCTTAGATCAAATGAATGCCTCAGGACCAATTAAAGAGAAGATGGGGATTTTCAAGATACTAGAAAATTCTGAAGATTCCAGTCCCGAATGTTTGTTTTAAATTGGAGTTAAAAGAATGTCTTTAAAAAGTTCTTGTTTACATCTGGTGATCTGTATTGGTGTTAAAATCCAGATTTTTCACTCTACTTCTTTGATTATATCAGTTTACATAATATAACTTGTACCATTGCATACGTTTCTGAGCCTTATTAAGAGCAAAGACATATTCATAGTAAGTTTCAGTTAATTTTTCGGACTCGATAGTACTCCTGGGTATAGGCTGTTGTGTCCTTAACCACTGCCAGATTTATACAGTCTTCCTGTGGAAGTTTAATGTCTTTCCCCCACCCTCCTTTTTAGCAGTACAGTTCATGAGTTTTTGGTACTTCAGTTATGGAGTAGGCTTTGGATGGGGGAAAGATTGGGATTATACTGTCTATTGTTTAAATAAGAAATGGTTTGATTTTTAGGGTCACTTTCTATAAAATAGTTTGCCAAATAAATGTTTGTTATAAGATGATCTCATCAGATTATTTTTTCAGATAAATAATGGCTCAGGTGAAATACTAGCAAACGTCTTGACTGGCATTGTGATTCAACATTATGGTACCTCTTGTTTCATTCATTAGTACTATACACATATGTCATATAAAGATTTCAACTGGACCTTGGATCAATGCAGAGAAGGCTCTGGAAGAAATTATAGGTTCTTGACAAAAGACCAGAAATTGGAAGTGGCAGTGTACCATGCAAAACAAGAAAAGAACAAGAGAAAAGGGATCCTGAAAATTTATAGCAGGGAGGGGTTAAAGTAAGACTTAGGAATATAAGTAACACAAGATGCATAACAGAGGAGCAAAATGGGAACCATTTAGGCCCTGTATGTATATGAAAACTGAATGCTCCCTGAACCATACATTTTTGTGGAGCTTGTTATTCTTGCTACCATGTATATTCAAATGTAGATGAGATTCTCTCTGCCTTAGGGTAATGGAACCTAGGACTCAGAAGAAAAACTATTTTAAGAGAATATTCAGCCAAAGGAAAGAAGAGACTACAGAGTGGATTCTTTTCGAAGTGGAAATGTTTACCAATCGCTGACAAATCATCATCGTAACCTTAGTTGGTTGCTTAGTAGTCATACTAAGTTTTCCTAATCCGTTCTTTTACATTGAGCCCAAATGATTATTTCATGGGTTTATTTCTGTCCTTAACATTTCTAATGCCTCCTCCCTCTGGGCTTGCTCCCTGTCCACACAGAGAAAATAAAAATGATCAGAAAAGAACTTGCCACCACTGCATCTGTAAACCTACCAGCATCTGTGCCCATGTATCGTTTACTTTTATGGATATAGTCTGTCCTAGCTAGAGCCAACAGAAAGGCCCCATTTCTTGTTTTACAGCAAATTCCTTGAAACAAGTCTATATTCACTGACTTGTTTTGCTTCCATTTTTTTCCTAAACCCATTCCAGTCAGATTTTTAAAGTCTCCAGTGACCTCTACGACCTCATTTACTTGATCTTTCAGCAGCATTTCACATAGTTGTTTCATTTCCATTAAACCATTTCTTTAGTTTACTAGGTTTTCAGCAAACACATTTGCCTGGTTCTTCCTACTTCTGGTTCTTTCTCAATCTCCTTTGCTATTTTTTTCTTACGTCTTTGACTCCTTAACATTAGAATCTCCCAAGTGGGCTCCCTTGATGGTCTTGTTGCTTTAAATGCCAACTGTGTGGTGATGACTCAGGTTTATATCTCCAGCAAGAATCTTTCTCCTGAACTCACTTCCAACTGCCTACTTGATATTTTTACTTGGTTGCCTGATAAACGATCTCAAATCTGAACTGTATGAACTTGTCCTCCAGCCTCTTAAGACTGTTACCACCCATGCGGTTATTTTTCAACTTCTGAAATCTTGTGTTGTCATCTCCTGTGTTTTCTGGGAGTTTTATGACTCTTTCATCCTTTGTTACTTCAGTTTCCAGATTTTAGTTTAAGGGGCAAGAGGAACAGATGTATTCACTCCATGATACTGAAACAAATGCTCCCTGCTTCATCTGTATAAAAAGGTATTCTCAGACCAGGATTTGTCTTCCCTCACTTTGTCAAATTGCCAAGAAAAATACTTCATTAGCTTTACTATTCGGTGAGTCATTCTTCTGTATTACAAGGCAGTTCCTGAATGTACTGAGAGGTATAGTGAAAGTGGTACTTGAACATTTCCAGGCAAATATGTTTGATGGAATCTTTCACTGATGTCTTAGCAATTGTATTTGATTTTTTTAGTCTTAGAACTTTGAAGTAATACTTTATAAAAAGCCTGAAATGCACTAACGTTTATATTCAAAACATTAAGTGTTTCTGGTTTTAAATTCTATACTCTTACTTCCTAAGATTGTTTTGGTTTTGAGTTTTTTAAGTTAATGCTACTTAAGCTTTTATGATTCCATTTGCTGTATTCAGTACATCTTCACAAATACCATACTATGTATTAATACTTTATCATTGATAATGGTTATAAAAATCAAGCCCAAGGAATCATATTTATGAGTAAAATTAAAGATATCTTTTGGTCTTTATTTCTTTGGAATCACTTATAGTTATCACTTGGTTTACAACCATTGCTACATTCAGAGAAGAGGTAACTTGTCAAAATCTAGTGAAGCTTGTCTTTCCATTATATACATTTTCCGTCTCTAACTTAGGTAATGATTTTAACTCTAAACAGGTTTGATTAAAAGTTGAAATGACTGTGTGTGTGTGTGTGTGTGTGTGTGTGTGTGTGTGCGCGTGTGCGTGCGTGTGCGCGCGCAGTACGCGGGCCTCTCACTGTTGTGGCCTCTCCCGTTGCAGAGCACAGGCTCCGGACGCACAGGCTTAGCGGCCATGGCTCACGGGCCTAGCCGCTCAGCGGCATGTGGGATCCTCCCGGACCGGGGTACGAACCTGCATCCCCTGCATCAGCAGGCGGACTCTCAACCACTGCGCCACCAGGGAAGCCCTGAAATGACTTTTAAAGTGAATTATAAAAACAAATTTTTACATTTTTATCTCTGGCTTAGAGGTGGTAAACTAAGCTTAAAATACAACATGTTGTAATGTAGTCTATGGTGCATATCTAGGACATGAGTTTGACAACAGCACCAAGCAGATGGCAGCCAGATGCAACAAAAATACTGTCTCTCTTAGGTGTTACTTGGTACCAATATAATTGGAAAGTATGAACACTCACAGGTAGCTGTACTTGATTGTATAGTAGTTGGTCATTCATGTGATCTATAGTGTACTTGTTCTACATTTTGTTTAGATCTGATTGAAATGAATACACATTTTAAAACTCAAATTCCTGAGCTACGTCCACAGGTTCCAGTGGAGAAACGCAGCTCTAAAGGATAAATTAATTTGTCCATAATTTTTCCTGATCTCCCTTTCACAAATCTATCTCCTCCAGTCAGATCACTCTACAGATCAGCCCCCAAGTCACATCTCTGGGTCTTTTTTATTTCTTCCTGAGTCTTAACTACTTTTTAGATTCCTCTATATCATTAACTGTTTGCTTAAATGTCACCACCTGAAGAGGTCTTTGATAGTGGGGGGATTGTGTGAGCCGTTCCTCTTCTCTAAAGTATTTCAGGATGTTTATAAAATAATGTGTGCCTGCTTTTTCATTTTCAGTACTCACCACCACCCCCCGCACCTATACAATTAAGGTGCTCAGATGAACATTTCATTTCTTCTTAGCTTTAAAAAGTTATTTAAAGAAATATAAAAATAGCACAGTTATTATAGAAACATGGCAAGTTTCATTTTCACTTTTTATTGAGATATAACATCTCAATAAAGAAATCTTACACTGTTTAGTGTATCCACTGTGTAACTTACCATCCAGATTAAATGGGGTGTTTCTTTAAAGAAGGCTTTCTGCCCTCCTAATTAACAACCCTACCCCAAGGTAACCAGTCTTCTAATTTTCGTCACCACAGACTAATTCTACATAGCAAAATCTATGACAGGTATGCAAATTAGTGAGGTTTGGGAACTGTTAACCAAAAGACATTTCTCAGTACCGATGAAAACCTCTGGTGAGAACAGATCAATTATATAGTTATCTTACCCCTCTTTTCTCTTGCTCTCTGTACAATTTATTACTGGATTTTTGAATAAGGATTTTAGCTGCTGTCAACACCACCAATACTAAGCATATTTTTTGAAAGAGATGAAGTAAATCTCATCTTATCGTTTCATCAAAATGAGATCTCTGACCTGACTACCTTGTGCTGGGGAACCAGGCATGGACTCATTTTGGAGCATGGGGTGCAGGAGGCTTTCCTTTACCCTATTTATCTCACCACCAAGGTTATACCTGTTGTGTTCCTACCTTTTTCTCCACCTTCCAATGAATTCTCTTTATACCAGTACTAGGGTGTATGACAAGTGATAATAGAGTATTATACTACTTGGTACAAGACAGGTTTAATCTTTTCATGAGAGAGAATGGAAGCTTAAGTTCTGCATGGACCTGAAGATAGGTACCAGCGATGCCAGAGGGAATCCTAAAAATTAATAATTGATCAACTCATTACTTACTGTTTGGACTTGTTCCATCACATTCCTCACTCAGATGTGTGAGTGGTTGGCTCCTTGGCATTCAGGTGTCAGCTTGCATTTCACTTCAGAATGAATGTCCCTGATCCTCCCCACAAAGGACCACACTTGCCAATCTGTCAGCCTCTCATCATCTCCACAAGGTTGGGTACTTTATCTGTTTTGTTGACTACATAAGAGCGTGTTGGAAACATGAAGTAGGAATAAAGTTAGAATCATCCAGTGAACGCACTGGATAAAGAAATACTGTTCCCTAGAATTAAAGAAAGATGAAAGACCTCACCTCAGATTAGATTATCAAGCACTAAACAGAAAAGATAAGGAAAACTATACTCCTGGATTCATTATAGATAAAATAACATCAAATGCAAAGAGTCTTCTAAAACCAGGTCACTCACAAAGGAACAAAGACCAGGTGGACAGCAGATGTGTTATTTTAACAGTAAAAATAAGACTTAAAAATTTCAATGTGTTGAAAAAAAATCCCAACCTAGAATCACATCTGTTTAAATGTGAGGGAACAGTGAAGATATTTCAAGGCATACAAGTTTTGCCATGCAAAAAAGTAAAGTGAAACCAGCCTAACAGAATCCACATTTCTGACATGGCTCGTTAGTACCTCACTGAGGATCACCCTAATTGAGTAAGTACTTCAAAATGTAGCCCATTTAAAAGATTTTCCTTTTTATTGAAGTATAGTTGATTTATCAAAACAACACAATCAAAAAGTGGGCAGAAGATCTAAGTAGACATTTCTCCAAAGACGACATGGCCAACAGGCACATGAGAAAGTGCTCAACATCTCTAATTAGAGAAATGCAAATCAACTACAATGAGGTATCACCTCCAGTCAGAATCATCAAAAAGTCTACAAATAATAAATGCTGGAGAGGGTGTAGAGAAAAGGGAACCCTCCTACATTGTTGGTGGGAATGTAAATTGGTACGAACAGTATGGAGGTTCCTCAAAAAACTAAAAGTAGAACTACCATATGATCCTGCAATCCCACTCCTAGACGTATATCCAGTGAAAGCTATAACTTGAAAAGATAACTGCACCCCTATGTTCATAGCAGTACTATTTATAGTAGCCAATACCTAAATGTCCATGGACAGATGAATGGATAAAGAAGATAAACACACACTGGAATACTACTCAGTCATAAAAAAAAGAACAAAATAATGCCATTTGCAGCAATGTGGGTGGACCTAGAGATTATACCAAAAGAAGTAAGCCAGAGAAAGACAAATCATATGATATCATGTATGTGGCTTCTAAAATACTGTACAAATGAACCTATCTATGAAACAGACTCACAGACATGGAGAACAGACTTGTGGTTGCCAAGGGGAAGGGGGTTGGGGAGGGATGAAGTGGGAGGTTGGGGTCAACAGATGTAAGTTAATATATACGGAATGGATACACAACAAGGTCCTGTGTAGCACAGAGAACTATATACAGTATCCTATGATAAACCATAATGGAAAATATAAAAAAACAGAATGTATATATATGTATAACAATCACTTTGCTGTACAGCAGAAATTAACACATTGTAAATCAACTATACTTCAATTTAAAAAATTAAAAAAACAAACCAACATAGCCTTCACCCCTTGTGTGGTACAGATCTTGGTTTTGATTTCTCATGGGTGACCTTTTTCTCCATACCCAAGGTCCTGCCTGGACTGACAGTGAACATCTTCAGTTTCCTACATTGGTGGATAGAATTCTTTTAATCCTTTTTTTAATAGAATGAAGCAGTCTTGTGAACATCCAGGTCTTATGTAGTTGTTTCAAAACTCAATGCCCCATTTTGAGGCAATAATTCTGTTCTGTCCTTGGGCTTATGAGTCAATTCTGTACTCCACTCTTTATCTTTTGGGTTCTGGCACCTGAATATTTGCCTTTCTTTCCTTTAAGTTTGTATAAAAGTATTTTTGTAATATTTTATGCAGCATTTATATGTGTTTATAGTTGGTGGGGAGCCATTCATGTCAGCTCTGTCTACCATGTTTCTTTGGATTTATCTTGATATTCTTATTTTATGATTGTTGAAGTTGAATAGTGAATTTATTTCTTTTCTTGCTTGTAATCCAGTGATTACATGCAAAGCTATACAATTTATATATTGATAAATACTGGGCATTTAATGAGATTTACTTGCAAATAGTTGGGATTTTACTTTTAGAATCTTTTCACACCTTAATTATTATTTAAGATGTTTTAAAATATTTTGAACAGTACTGTCACATGGTGGGTGGATTTTTTTTGGTTAGACTTTAAAAAATGAATTCTGATTTCATTGCATTGGGATCAGTGAATGTTGCTAGAATAACAGTGTTGCTTTTGGTGGTTGATTAAGATATTCTTTGTGGCCTAGTAAGTAGTTAATTTTTGAGAGAGCTTTGCTAGCAGCTTTATCCTGGAGCACATGTAAGGTCAGCTGCACCAAAAGCTTTCAAGTTTGGCTTAGCTGTTCCATTCTTTAATGAGGAGGTTGACTGTCTATGCCCTATAAATTCTGCCTAACTACCCCCATTCTACTTGCATCACATCTAATTTCCCATCAGCCAAAGAGAGTCACTGGGGTAAGCCCAGAATCATAGTTGGGGGGCACTGTAAAGTTACATGGCAAAGGTATGGGTACAGGGACAGATGAGGCATTTATGCAAACCACCACTGAGAATTATTTCTTACTCTCAAACGCAAGTAAATACAAAACCAGTTGGAGACCGCTGAAATTGTTCTTGGAAGCCTTGTGATATTTAGTTAGTTCTGCCCAGTCTTCAAAGCTTAGTTCAAATACCATTAATTTTTCTTGATTCCATTAATTTTTGATTCTCACGAGGTATTTTCATCCCTTTCAGATTTCTACAGATCCTTCTACCTTTTTTAGGACACTCATTATTCAGTACCTTATAACTCTCCGAGAATATGCATTTTATTCTTGACTAGAGAATAATATCCCGAGGACCACTTTTTTTTTTTCCTGAAAAATTTCCTTAATTCCTAATCCAGACCCTGGTGTGCAGTAACTGTCCAATAAATATTTACTGAATAAACACAAGAATGAGCAAATGGAAGAAAGATTAAGCAAACCTTCAGAGAGGGTTTTTGGACATAAGAAAATCCCTTAAATCCCATGAGAAGTCCTTGTAAGTTCTAATTATAATTCTTTTCTTCCTATAAGGAAAATGCTCAATTTCCAGTAATGTTAGTTTAAAACTGACCTTATTTGAAGTGTTTCTTTAAAGAGAAACAGACACAAATCACACCCAGACTTCCCAGTGGCAATTTATTTCTCCTAAAAAGGTAGAATTCCATACTGTATATAAATGCATATGATATTTGAATTATGAAGCTAATCTCATAGTAACTAGGTAGATTTCTGAAACCAAAGGGTTTTCTTCAATTGCCTGTAAAGATAATCCTAAAATCCTTTAAAGTCTGGTGTTTGCAAAGAGCGAATTTCATCATTCAAAAATGTCTACTTCTATGAAGTTCTAGAAGAGCTAAAACTAATGTATTGTGCTAGAAACCAGAGCAGTGGTTGCTTCTGAGGATGGGAATTGCCTGGAAAAGGGGTGAGGGAACTTTCCAGGGGAATGGAATTATTCTACATCTTGATAGTGTGTGGTTTACTCAGGTGTTGGTGTTTATCAAAACTGACTATATTGTATACTTAACTCTTATCAGAAGGCCCCAGTGTCCCCAAATGAGCAAGATGTTAAAGGCCATTTCCAAAAGGAAAGGTGTTTCAAGTACCTGAAAATAAACCTTTTCTCATGCCCATTCTGATTTAGACCGACCATGTGTTTATACTTGCCCTTTCAAGGCATAGCTGGGCTTTATGCTTTGCATTATGATTACAATATTAATCTTGATAAAGATGATTTCTGATGACAAATAATAAAATATTTAAGACAAGACTGGTAAATGTATGTGCAGAAACACTGCAGTCTTTAAAAAATCAAACCATTCTTTCCAAATAACATTTTTCCCACTTCTTTCTAAACTAATACATGTTCTATGTTGATAGTGTCAAAACGTCATACTTTTAAGAAAGAAAAGAAAGAAAAAGAAAAGAAAAATCACTTATTTCACCACCCAGCCACTACTGTTAAAAACCTGGGGGCTAATTCCTTCCCATACTTTTCTATGTGAACATATATGTGTTTACATGTTTTCTTTCAAATGGAAGTTCTCTGTATGTTCTTTTCAACATGCCTTTTTAGCTTGATACATACTGAACATTTTGCGGCCAAGACTGTTCCTGACTGAGTAGAAAAGGGGTGAAGCCAGACTGGGAAGTGGCGGGAAGGGAGTGAAGACACAAGGACTGGCCCTGAGGCGTCTCACCATCACTCTGCCCCTCCTTGTCACCGTCTGCTCTGCAGAGAGGGCTGTGCCTCCTGGGATGGGCGCCTGCAGTGCTGCTTGTCAGAGAAGAAAAAAGGCAACCTTCTTTCAGGTAATCCTGGCTGCACGACCACAGGAAGCAAAAGGGAGCATGTGCAGAGGGGGATCTGCTTGCCCACAGTGTATTTTCAGCCAGCTTGGAAATACTTAAACCCTTTGTCAGGGAGATACGAAGCAGAGTTTTGAGTTACACGCTGTTATAATCATCTAAAGGGCAATGTTTGTTTGTTTTAACCAGCAAATTGCATGTTATCCTACTTCAGAAAAATTTTGTCAGAAGCCAGCTTGTAGACAAAGAAAAAATGCTATAGTGACCGTTTAACGATAATGCCAGCGATCATGTGTGTATAGTGCTACCACGTGCCAGGCCCTGTTCCAAGACCTTTACCTACACTAAATCTTTCAATATAAATCGTTACAAGGCCATCTGTTAGGGACACCTCCCTGTCAGAGTTCAAGTGACCAATCCAGTATGCTTTTTTTTCCCTTAAAAAATTAAAGCTTATCAAATAACAGCAGAACTATTCTCTAACAGCTGCTTTTATTCTTATGTATTTTAGGGAAAGATCATATAGGTTGGTGCCATCTTTTGCCAGATTTCTACTGTTATCACTTGCTTCCTGGGTTTTTTTCTACTTTTTTTTCTCTGTGAATCTGTCCTCAGCTCTTCTTGCTTTAAAATAAATTGCCTTGGAGCTTGCATAACCTGTTAACTCTGTGTTTAGGCCTCCAGCTCAGCCACTGAATGGCTCCACTGATCAGTGTGGCTTCTGACGTGTCCCTGAGCCCTTTCATCTTTCACTTGACAATGAATGGAAAAAGTTTTCTTGGTGGCTCCAGTCTTTCTCTCCAAAGAATATAAAAATTCCGCTGCAGACTTAGAATTACAGTGTTTCAGTTGAGAAGGAACTTTATTTAGGGATTAGCTAACTCAAAGATTTCCTGTTATTGATAGTAGTGGCTTAGTAAATACAAACTTGTTTTTGATTGGTTATAACCATCTCATTCCATAAACAAACTCTTATTTGCCACAAGTAAGTGCCATGAAATTGAAAGAGGATCTCTCAACGTGCAAGCTGGCGGACAATCTCAGAATTTAGCCCTGAAATTTGTACTAAAAATGGTTATACGTGGCAATATACGAAAAGACCACAAGGTGGCATAATTTCCCCAATTAAAACTGACCTTCCCGGTTCTATTTCAGTCTTTCTATTTTACAAGGTTAAGATTTCCATTTTACTTATTTTATTTTGCCTGTTGAAAAAGGGAAAGAACAACAATTCACTAACTCCTGTATCTGTAACAGCAAGGGAGATTTCTTAGTTATTTCATTATGTTTTAAAGTAGAATCTTCTTTTTCTAATTCTAAAAGTAACAATTTCAGAAAATTTGGAAAACACAGAAATCATGTTCCTTATCTCTTTCTATGTGCACAATTAAAAGCACACACATATTTACACTCTCAGGATCACACTGTATATAAAACCTAGCAAATCGTTTTTCCTAGTAAGAATATAAGACTTACAATTTATATCTATAATTATTTTCCAAGAATATTATTGAGTACATACTAAATTATTTTACAATATACATGGATCATTATTTTTTTAAAGTAATTGTCTGTTATTGGATAAGTGTTGGATATATAGCACTGTCTCCTATATAGGTCTTTGTAAGTCTCTGATTTGCTTCTTGGGATACATTTCTATAAGTCTGAAGGTGTGAACATTTTCTAGGCTTTTGATAAATATTGTCTAGGAATTATTTGCCCATTTTAACAACATTTACCCATTTATCTAGCACTGTGTGTGTGTTAATTTGTTCAACCAATTTTGTTAAATCTGGAGTTGTAAATATATGTAAGGCTTTTAATGCATATTGTCTAGGGATGATTTGTGTATATATCTATACCTCCACAAAATTAGAACAGCACTTACCTACTTGAACCAAGTAGTATGCTTATGTATTCATTTATTCATTCATTCATTTTTTAATTTTTTCAGTTCATTTGTGTGTGGTTGTGTGTGTGCGTTTTCTTGTCATGTCAATATGTTTCTTACTGAAAGTGATAGTAAAAAAAAAAAGTGTTCAAAACCCTGATCATATGGTTAATGAGTACCAAAATTCCTACCAGAGTTCTGTTACATATTATTCCTCTGTTCAGGGACCCTAGAGAACAAGAAGTCTCCTGGCTTCATCTTACTGATAATGAAACTAAGGCTAGAGAAGAAAGCAATCTTCCCAAAGATGACAGGGCAGAAGCCAGACTCAGAACCAGGATCTCTTGGCTTCCTGTACTGAATCCTTTCCATTCTACCATCCTACATAAATGAGCCAGGCCTCTACCAAGGGGTGTCTCTGATTAGGTTAGTGATCAAGGCAGGAACTAGGAGAGTAAAGAAAATGAATGAAGACAATTGGAAATATTGGGGCCTCATATAAAGTGGTGAGGACATACCCCTCCTAAAATTATTGATGTTAAAAATCTAAAAACAAGATTTCTGTGGCTAGTAAGGCATTTATAACATTGGTCTAAGGCCTTTTTATGGAATAACCAAGCAATTCCCCACAAGGGCTGAAATTCTATGACATTTATTGAATGTCCACGTTCACTGCAGCATTATTTACAATAGCCAAGATATGGAAACAACCTAAATGTCCACTGAAGGATGAATGGATAAAGAAAATGTGGTCAATGTATGCAAGAGATTACTATTTGGCCATAAAAAAAGAATGAAATCTTGCCATTTGCAACAACATGGATGGACCCTGAGGGTATTATGCTAAGAGAAATAAGTCAGAGAAAGACAAGTGCCATATAATCTCATTTATATGTGGAATCTAAAAAAGAAAACAACAAAAGAAAACCCAAACAACTAAACTCCTGGATACAGAGAACAGTTTGGTGCTTACCAGAGGTGGGGGCTCAGGTAGGGCAAAATGTGTGAAGTGGTCAAAGGGTACAAACCTTAAGTTATAAAATAAAAAAGTCATGGGGGTGTACTGTACAGCATGGTGACTATACATGCTGCGGAGAAACTAAGCCTGTGCTCTACTGCTACTGAAGCCTGCGCGCCTAGAGCCCGTGTTCCACAAGAGAAGCCACCACACTCAGAAGCCCACGCACCGCAACGACGAGTAGCCCCCGCTCGCCGCAGCTAGAGAAAGCCCACACGCAGCAACGAAGACCCAATGCAGCCAAAAATAAATAAAAATATTTTAAAAAATAATAATAATACTGTATTGCATGTCTGAAAGCTGCTAAGAGAGTAAGTCTTTAAGTTTTCATTATGGGAAAAAAAATTCTGTAACTATGTATGGGGACGGATGTTAACTAGACTTATTGTGGTGATCATTTTGCAATATATACAAATACCAAATCATGTTGTACACCGAAAACTAATATAATGTTGTATGTCAACATACCTAAAAAATACAATATAGAAACATAATTTCTTTTTTATTGAGGTGAAATTTAGCAACAGGGAATTGTACGTATCTTAACTGTACAATTTCATGAGTTTTGATCAATGCTAACACCCATGTAACAACCGTCCGATCAAAATATAGAACATTATCATTACCCCTGTAAGTCCCTTATGTCCGATCCAGTCCATCAATGTCCATAATTGTCCTAAAACAATACTTTTCTATTTCTATAGATTAATTTTTCCCTTCCTTGGGAGTCATATACCTGTGTGTAATAACATAGTTTGCCAGTTTCATGGCAGCAAGGGGCAGTACCTGCACCCTGGAGCCTGCTGAAATTATTCAAACAGCTAATCTTAAGCTCACTAATCATACCTACCGTGTCTCGCTCATTCCTTCCCACTAAAACCAGGATAAAGGCTTTCGCCCATGCTTTCCCTTCACCCCCCTTCTGCCTCCTGACCAACCAGGGAGCGTCCACATGTGGCCCCGCCTGGTGTGCTGTGCCTCCTGTATCTAGCGAGCTGTGGGCAACAATTTCTTCCTTCATGACAGCCATTTCTGTGTCTGCGTGTCTTACCATACCTGATTAAAACAAATCCCAGGTACGCTTTTTTTTGTTTGTTTTTTTTTTAGCGGTACACGGGCCTCTCACTGCTGTGACCTCTCCCGTTGCGGAGCACAGGCTCTGGACACACAGGCTCAGCGGCCATGGCTCACGGGCCCAGCCGCTCCGCAGCACGTGGGATCTTCCCTGACCGGGGCACGAACCCGCGTCCCCTGCATCGGCAGGCGGACTCTCAATCACTGCGCCACCACGGAAGACCCCCAGGTACGTTTTATTTTTTTATTTTTATTTTAATTTTTTTAGTGAAACAAGTAAAGTGTTTATTAGGAGGGAAAAATCAGGTACACTTTAATGTAAGTTTTTACAAATAAATTCAGGTTTTCTACATATAAATTCATACCATTTGTGAAGAAGGAAAATTTTACTTCTTCTTTTTCAATGTTCTTTTCTTTTTTTTGCCATACTTCACTTACTAAATCCACTATCTAACGTTGAGTAGAGGTGATGAGTGCTTGCCTTGTTCTCCATAGTGTGGGGAAATGTTTCCATGTTTCACTGATAAAGATGGTGCTAACTCAAGACTCCTTACAGATGTACTTTATCAATGGAAGCCATACTTCACTAACGTTGAGTAGAGGTGATGAGTGCTTGCCTTGTTCTCCATAGTGTGGGGAAATGTTTCCATGTTTCACTGATAAAGATGGTGCTAACTCAAGACTCCTTACAGATGTACTTTATCAATGGAGGAACTTTCCCTCTATTCCAATTTTGCTGGGGGGTTTTTCCATAATGATGGTAATGATTTTCTTCCAAATTTCCCCAAATCTATTGAGGTGAATTTTTGTTTTATCTTTTTTACTTAGTTAACAAGAGTGGACTTAAATTTTGTGTTTTATTTTAAGGGTTATATTGCATTCCTGTTGATAAATGCCTCTTGGTCATGACATTATGCTGTCGCTGGATCAATCTATTTTGTTAAGACAATGTGAGCGTGATCACAACCATATTGGTGTGTAATTCTATTTCTCAGTGATGTCTTTCCCAGGTTTGGTGTCAGGGTAATAACTGGTTTCTACAAAACATCAGTAAGTGTTCTTCCTTCGTCTACTTTCTGAAAAGGTTGGTATAAGTTTGATGCTCGTTCTTCCTTCAATTTGATAGAATTCATGAAGAAAGCCACTTGAACTCAAAGCTGACTTTGTGGGGTTAGTTTTGATTATAAAATCAATTTCTTTGACCAACACGACTTCTTAGATTTTCTATTTGATCCTGTGTCGTTTGTGTGAATTCTGATACTTAGTGCATCTTGGGGCCTGTCCTCAGATGAAAAGCCGCACTCTTAAGAGATCTCACTCCTTGCAGTTCCTTGTTCTCAAGTAATCCCTTCTAGGATCTATTTGATCTGGGTGGCCCTCCAAACGTGTTCTGTGAACTGTTTTCTTATGAAAAACTTGCCCAGACTGAATCATTGTTATCTGTGAGAAGGTGAGATAGATTAGCTAGCCCACTTTCATGAGAAGGTGAAACTCTCCCATCATACCACTGAACAGAAATGAAAGGGCCCCTCTTGCTCAACAGCACCCCCACTGCTGCTTCAGGATGAGTAATGGGAACAGGTCTGGGCAACACGTTTATCCTGATTCAAAGAATCTACTCATATTGGAAGCTCCCGAGGATCACCGTAGGCAGTTCCTAATGTTGGACCCAGGTACAGATGGGGAACCTAAGACTTGGTCGTGGGCAGGGGGCATGCGACTTCTCCAGCCTCATGACGGCTGACACCAAGGATCTGTGTCCCCTTAAGACTATGACAGCTGCTCTGCCCTGAGTGTCTGTGGCTCTGGACCAGACTCAGGGCTGTTGATTGTAGCATGGGACTGGCCTGGGCCTGAGACTCAAGACACTTTGCCCAAATATCTGAGACTTCAGTTGTGTGCTCTGCTTCCACACCCATCCACGTGCCAGCCCTAGGGATACACCTGACTCTGTGTCAGCCCTGCTACTGGGCAGAGCTGCCTCCATACCACGTCCTCCAGTACCAAGGCCCCCACCCAAGCTCTTGGGACAAGATCCCACTGAGGACATCAGCACGTGAAGCCTAAAGACACCGTTTTGAAGAGGGAATTATACTGGGATAGGTCCATCTTTCCAGTGAAGAGTTTGAGGGTCCCCAGTGGCCACCAGGTCTCCTGGTGAGTTGGGGCAGAGGCAGGAAGTGATAGCCTGAGGCTACCTCCCTCTTCATGGAACATCTACAATTAGTGCAGTCCCTTCCAGAGCTCCCCACAACCAGAGGGCACTCGACATAGATGGGTCCAGTCCTGCTGGGCTCCCACTCCACAGACTGCCCCCTCCACTCAGTCACCACACACTAGTCATTTAAAAATTCAACCATAATTTACTGAAACCAAGAAGCAATTTTCAGCTCTTTCTTGTAACACTGGTAGGTAGAAACATTAACAGAGAAAAGTATTTTTTAATTTCAAGTGTCTTTGTGGATTAAACTGCTCACAGATATTGTATTGTTTAAACAAAAATGAACTGACTCATCAAAGAAATATCTACTGCTTGTTATTTCTAGATGTACGATATAATGGGAATGACTTAAACTGAATCGATCCTGATATATTAGTATCAGGATGAAAGAAAGTAAAACCACTTGCCAAAAGTGAGCTTTGTATTCTAAAACTAAATACACGCATAGTTCCAAAATATTTTCAGGAAAATAAGAAACTCAGTGACATAAAAGTCTACCAGTGTATTAGGATTTTTACGACTCGTGTCATGAGGGAGGCCACAGGTAACACACTTCAAATTTCAGAATGGCAGTGTCCAGGGAAAAAAGCCAGGCCATGGTGGACAAAAAGGCAGACAAAAACCCCTTGGTAGGATATGATTCAGAGGGGTGTATGTAGGCTTCCTGGGGTGGTGGTGAATATCCTCTTGCCAGGAGCTCTCCCCTTAGACTCACAGTAAACATGGGTTGGGGAACGGAGCTGCAGGGGGAGGTCAGCCTGGCGTTCAGGGGGAGGGTCTGAGGAAAGGGGAGCAGCACCCATGCACAGAGATTGGGGAGCAAATGGTCCTTGCCAGATGCTCCTTTGGGATCACCAGATGTCCAAGGAACCACTTCTAGGAGCTCAAGTTTAATCACAGGGTTTTTCTTTGTCTCAGGTTTGCAGTCTCTTCTCTGCAGGTGATGAAGTTTCATTCAGTTCCCTCCAAAACTCTCCTGAGGTTTTAGTTCCACAGACAGGCTGCCTCTGTGAAGAAGAAACGATTCTTGCCAGCTTTTTTTTTTTGAGATCTTTGAATTGTTTCCTGTAAGTCTTGAGCTCATCATTTTCATGCATCATTAGGTCATTTGCTTCAGAACTTCCCATTTCTTGCTGCCAAGTCGCGATCTGCCATGACAGGTCATTCTAAGTTGCTCTTCTTCTTGTCTCTGTTAAAGCTCAGTCATTTCATTTCCTCCCTCCTTAGGATGTTGATCTGCCCATTTG
The DNA here is from genome assembly GCF_003031525.2 of Neophocaena asiaeorientalis asiaeorientalis. NCBI lineage: Eukaryota > Metazoa > Chordata > Mammalia > Artiodactyla > Phocoenidae > Neophocaena > Neophocaena asiaeorientalis. Next base: position 80,939 of record NW_020174789.1, read on the forward strand.
ATTGAAGATTCTTCAGTCTGGACACCTTCATGAGGATCTGTCAGGTGGGCCTTTTCTTCTCTCTTTTAGCCATGTTGGTGTGGGATAGATTGTTCTTGCTATTTTCAGTGTTTGAATATGCATTTGACTTTGGAGCATCCCGCAGAGACATGACTGCACTCTACACTCAGGCTCACAGTGGAGACCTTGAGCCTTTTTTGCAGTCGCCCATAGTAGTTTTAATTGTGATTTAGCTTTTTCCACTTTTTCTGATAGAATTGGTTTCATCTCCCAGAGGCTAGATCTTTTTTTTTTTTTCCATCAGGAACAGATATCAATGGTTCTTGGTCTGAATAGTGAGGGGGTATTTTCCCCCCATGTTTTATTACAACACATATGGTGTTCCTCATCATAGGGTTGAACAAGTCCAGGTCACCAGACTTTTCTGCATTTGCATCCTCTTCCTTCACAGGATGAAACTTGTCAGGAGCCTTACATTTTGCTACAGCTTGTGCTGAACTGCTGACTGGCAGATTCCTTGTTTCCCTGTAGAGAAAGCCGTTCTTTGACAACCTGAAAAATTCTGCCTAAACTCAAGAGAGCTATGAACACCTGACCCATCCCAGCACACTCCACCGTCTCCCACTGATAGCCAGGGACAGCGAGCCTGGGTGTCTCGGTGTCAGTGCATTCTGCCAGGAAACTCTTCAGCATTTGCCACAACTGCTCCAGGTCCACATTCCTACTAGGATGTGGTTCCTCCACAGTGGCTCCTGAAGCAGAGTCCCCTATACAGCTGCTCCCATGGCCAGCTGGACCACACCACACTGTGGAGATCACCGAGCTGGGTTCTGCCCAGAATCACTCCTGTGACAGGTAACTGGGCAGACCATGCCTGCAGAAGGTTGAGTGAGCAGTACCAAAGCAATGAAAACTCACACACCCTCCACCCTGCCCTTGGCATTTTCTTTTCTCTACTTACACTTCTCCCTCTGTGGCCCCAGCAGGCCCATCCAATCCTCTAGGCATGCTGTACCCTCAGCCTGGAAAGATCTTCCTCCCATTGCCAATGTGGGGTCACACCCCTTCTTTAGCAATTGTGTTCACTTGCTCCTATGTCCTCAGTGCTCAGGGCAGGGCCTGACTGGGATTAGGGGCCCAGTACTCCATGCATTTTTGTGAGAGGAATACACGAATGAGCATTTGAATGAATGAAGGAAGGAGAAAGCCATCCTTTGCCATCACTGGAGATTCATACATCATGTTCTGCTGACCCATCAGGCAGTTAAAACTCTGGTCGATGTAGAAAGAAGGAGTGATACAATTAAAAATGTCAAACAAATGTTAATAACAGTTGACCATGTAATGTTAATGAAAATTCACCATTTTGAACTATAAAAGACTATAGTCCAAAAGGACTATAGTCCTATAAAGGACTATAAAAGATCCTCAGCTTAAAAAAAATTAAATAGTGTAATGGATTTCCTGTAATCCAATTTCAGGATAATTAAAAACAAAGTGTGAAGTAAATAAAACAACTGCTTGGAGATTTCAGAACTCTCCTAAGTAATCTTTGGATCAGGGACTTCCCTGATCCAGTGGTTAAAACTCTGCGCTTCCACTGCCGTGGACCTGGGTTCAATCCCTGGTTGGGGAACTAAGGTCCCACAAGCCACATGGCCAAAAAAACAATCTTTGGATCAAAGAAGGCACCAAAAACAATATTCCACAATACTTTTAAAATCCTAACAACAGATATACCAACAATATGTAGAATAGAGATAATATTATTCAATGAAGAAAATTCATACCATATAATACTTCTGAACACTTAGGACAAACATGTGAAAATGAATCAAACAATGAATAATGTAGCTTAAAAAGCTAGAAATTGAAAAGGAAATACAAAGAAGGCAGAGCAACAAAAATAAGAAGCTTTAGCATAAAGTATTTTAGAGCTCTGAAAATCGGAACACTTGATAGGAAAATATAAGAACTGCTTATAGGGTGGCTATTTTTCTTTTCCCTGAGGATGTCCAGTACACTCTGTGGACTCCGTAGAAGCTTCCCTCAAGTACAGCTTAAAACTCCACTGGAAAAGTACATACTCCTGTACTAGTGAATATAACAAAAGAGAAACAGATTCACAAACATAGAGAACAAACTAGTGGTTACCAGTGGAGAGGGAAGGGGGAAGGAGTAAGGTAATATAAAGGTACAGGATTCAGAGGTACAAACTATTATGTATAAAATAAGCTACAAGGATATATTGTACAACACAGGGAATACAGCCAATATTTTATAATAACTATAAATGGAGTATAACCTTTAAAAGTTGTGAATCACTGTATCTTATACTTGTACTTAACATATAATATTGTACATCAACTATACTTCAATAAAAAACTACATATGATGATATCTTTATAGAATATGTCTTTGTATAAGCATTACTATTAGTGATCTAGTAATGTATATAATTCCAGTGACATTTAGATCCTCATGACCACTAAGTGCTGTTTCCTGTTCAGGTCTGCATGTTGCATTGGTTCTGGGCCATGAGTCTGTTCAGTGAAGTCCCTGTCTTCCATCTTCCACTGAATCCACACCTTTTGTCTTGTCAAAATCTCCCTTCCTTGCTGTGCATACTTCATTCCATTATTTCTGACAATGACAGAACAAAGAAAGCGACCAAAGCAGATTTATCTGGAGGTGACTGGGAGGTGGGAGAAGTCATGGTTTCTCAAGCTCTGCCCCCTGAGATTAGCCCTTCCCTTAGTTACCTGAGCCAGTTTCACCTCTGCAGTGATGGAAGGGGAGAATCCCTATCTTTTACGTCTTGAGAACCCACGACGCTTTTATCCTTGCAGTCAAGTAACGGACATTTATTTAGTGTGAAACTTGTTATTCTGTAGACATTCACAGGGTGTATGTTCAGAGAAACTAATGTTTGGGGGGTTTGGTTTTGTTTTCCTAAAATTGTTCTTGAGGCAGCTGTGGTGTAAGCCACAGTGTACCACAATGGGCATTAGAGGATATTATTTCAAATCCCAGTTTTGTCATTTATTAGCTGTGTGACACTGGCCGGACCTCCTGTTCTCTGAATTTCCCTTTCCCCATCTGAAAAATAAAAATTAAAGTGTTTTTTCTGAGGGGAGGGGGAGAGTTTAATGGTAAAATGTGTATAAATTTACTTAGCTATTTCCTTGATACATGTTTGGACCTTCAAAATGTATGAGTTATGTTAGCTGGTTTATGTTTGGGAAGCTATAATGTTAGTATGGTACTCTTAAAATATCTCAAAAGGCTTTCATTTTCAAGGACAAAGTATATTAGTGTTTGATAAAGCATTAAAGGATATACTTTTTTTTTTTTTTTTAACATACAAGGACTGCCCTCAAAGTCATAAATTCTTAACTGGTTACTAATCTGAGAATCCAGAATGTTGAGCAACTTTTTGATCATATCATTTACTTCACTGGTTGTCAACCACCTGGAGTGTTTAAAAAAAATTACCAGTACCTGGGCTCCACCCCAGACCTCTTAAACTGGAATGCCCAGGTGGAGCATTGAAAAAAAGGGCAAGAGCAAAGAACACCATATTTTAATTATCACAAGGCTAAAGTTCCTTCAAAAGAGAAATTAAAGTAGACCTAGCTGATTGTTCAATTTATGAGTCAGAGGCACAAGCTGAATTAGCAGGGACTGTTATAAAAGCTTTAGATTTCAGGTTCACAGCTGTCTGAGTAAGAAGAGAAGGTTCCAGTGGATCCGGCTGTGGTCCTGGTGCTCTGTCTCTCTCTCCTGTCTGCTTCTCCTCACTCTGGAAACAGAGCTCTGGGAAAGGGCAGCTCCTGACTGGCCCCACTCCTCTCCCAATTCTTGGAAATATCCTACAGTTAGATGTTAAGGACATCGGCAAATCCTTAACCAATGTAAGTAGGTTTTATGTTCCTCTAGTGGCTTGCAAAGGGAAAGTAAATGAACATCTACTTTTTTTTTTTTTTGGCGAACCACTGCGCCACCAGGGAAGCCCATGAACATCTACTTTTAAATAAAATATCTTCATTAAAATATATTAAAATACATTACAATATATTAAGATAAAATTATTAAAAGATATTATTTAAGGCAAACACTCCCTTGGAGTATTACTTTTGCTCTGTCATTGTCAATAATAGTGGAATGCATTTTGTGAGTAGAGAAACATTTAGGTCTTTGTATGGTTGAATCAAAATAATAACGTGACAAAAGACTGAAGTGTTTCTTCCCTTTGTTTCACCACCATTTGCTATGATTTTTGGCTGAAGGTAAATGGTAAGGGAAATGTTTTGTGATTAGAGATTTCATTCAAGAAGTCATCTATTATATAAACTGTGTTTTGTTCAGAATAGCTATGAAAATTGAACTTCTGTGAAGAAGCAAATTATGCCTGATGTTAAGGAAATAGCTTGGGAGCAGGACAAGTATGAGTGAATGAAAGAAAAAAGTAATTAGTCAGAGCCAGCTGGGTAGTAATAAAATCCTTTTGGATTCTGCACAAAGCTGCTGTCTGTGGCCAAGAATGATGCAGGATGGAAGAAACTGTTCTTCCATGAGCTGCTGCATGTCCTGGCACTGCCTTTGTGATGCTTGCTCTCTTTCTGTTAGTAATACTAGCGGATCTTAAACTGGGCTGGGCATTTGAATCATCTAGGGTGGTTTTAAAAAATATAGATTTCTAGTATTTATCACTACTGAGTCAGAATTCCCATGGGATGAGCTTTACAGGTGATTCTGAAGCAGTCAACTGGATATTGGTTCCAAGGTAGGCATTGGGGACTGATAAGTTTCTTAGGCATCAGAGGTCAACTAAACTGTGTTGAAATTTGGGTCTTCTCCTTAATAAACATTCTCCAAAGACACACAGATGGCCAGTAGGCACATGAAAAGATGCTCAACATCACCAATTATTAGAGAAGTGCAAATAAAAACTACAATGAGATACCACCTCACATCGGTCAGAACAGCCATCATTAAAAAGTCTACAAATAACAAATGCTGGAGAGGGTGTGGAGAAGAAAGAACCCTCTTACACTGTTGGTAGGAATGTAAGTTGGTGCAGCTACTAAGGAAAACAGTATGGAGGTTCCTCAGAAAACTAAAAATAGAATTACCATATGATCCAGCAATCCCATTCCTGGGCATATACCCAGACAAAACTATAGTTCAAAAAGATACATGCACCCCTATGTTCACGGCAGCACTATTCACAATAGCCAAAACATGGAAACAACCTAAATGTCCATCAACAGATGAATGGATAAAGATGTGGTACATATATACAATGGAATACTACTCAGCCATAAAAGAGAACAAAATAATGCCATCTGCAGCAACATGGATGCAACTAGAGATGATCATACTAAGTGAAGTAAGTCAGAAAGAGAAAGACAAAACACCATATGTTATCACTTATTTGTGGAATCTAAAATATGGCACAAATGAACCTATCTAGAAAACGGAAACAGACTCACAGACACAGAGATCAGCCTTGTGGTTGCCAAGGGGGAGCTGGGGGGAGGGAGAGGGATGGACTGGGAGTTTGGGGTTGGTAGATGCAAACTATTACATTTAGAATGGATATATAAAAAGGTCCTACCATATAGCACAGGGAACTATATCCAATCTCCTGGGATAAACCATAATGGAAAAGAATATTAAAAAAAAGTATATATGTGTAAAACTGAGTCACTGTGCTGTACAGCAGAGATTGGCACACCATTATAGTTGAAGTAAATCAACTATACTTCAATAAAAAAAATTGGGGGCTTCTATTTATTAACTGTGAGACACTGGAAGTAAACAGGAAAGCCTTTGAACCTTAATCTCTTTATCTATAAAACAGGGTAAATAAATCTAGCTCAAAGTTTTGATATGATGATTAGTAATAATCTGAGTACCAAATACCCAGCCCATGGCCCGGCACCTCAGAAGTGATATAATAATCACCATCATATTTAGTCTTTTAAAACATTTTTATTGAAGTATAGTTGATCTACAATATTGTGTTGGTTTCAGGTGTACAGCATAGTGATTCAGTTTGTTTGTTTTTGCAGATTATATTCCATTACATGTTACCACAAGATACTTTTTAAATGATAATAATGTGGAGCTTTATTATTTAAAGAAAAACATCTGGACACACACACATACTCCTGAAGGCTTTCAGGGGGTTGGGAGTGAGGTTTAGAACATAAACATTTTACTAAAAGTCTCCAGGTGGTTCTTGATATGAATTACATTATAAATTTGAAGATCAATTATATATTGTAGATACTAAAATTTTTAAAGTCATGACATTTATGAAGGACTACTGGCAGGAACAATATGGATACGTCCATTACCTTTAGCTAACGGTACCCATTTACTAAGAAACAATAGGCTCAGCAACTCATCTCAAACATAAAAAACCAGTTTCGGTCTGATATGACGGTACTACTTTGAATCTGTTAGTAGTACCATCTTCATAGAATACAGGCTTCCAAGATGTTTGTTAGCACACTTTAAAATTACTCTGCCATCATTAGACATCAATTTTGAAATCATAGCAATCCGTGACTTACTTATTTCAGGTAGGTCAGATGATGACCATTCTATTCTAGCTTTTTGAATTTGTAAGGGGGAAAACACCTCATCACGCACCTTTCCCCAGCACATCAAATTTCAAATTGAAAATGTGACCTGCTACAGTAGTGCGCTTGCTAGTACTACACACCTTGTACAAAGAAAAACAGAGGCAAGATAGGTATGGAAAGAGAAAAACTTCTTTTGTTGGCCCTCAAACTGAGTGAAGTTTTGAAATGTAGCGATGATCTCTGACATTTATAATGGATACCTGTATGTTCATTCTTACTGTGTAAATAAAATTGCTGCTATGAAGTGACATTAAAGTTTGTCAATAAATGAATTCTTCCTAACTTTACTCCCAGACGAAGGTTTGGATAAACTATGGCTTTCTAACATTTAAATCTACTTTGGAACATAGCAATACAGCTTACACTGTACGAAAGTTTTATGGCTTTTTTTCCCTATTAGATTTTTCCTAATTGACTCGAGCATTATTACATCTCCATTTTTGCATATGAAGATAGTGACTTGCTCCAAGTAATCCCCAGGTAGTAAATGGCTAGAATTTGAACTCTAAAGCCATGCTTTGCTGCCTGTAAGATTTTCTAGAACAAATCTGATTGTAAACCATTTTGTGTTCGTGTTTCACTTGATCCTCAGGGGAAACAGGGGTGCTATTACCTTGATTTTTCAGATTTTAGAAACATTTCTGGAGGATCAAATTGTCTAGTGAATGTAGAGCTTAATTTAACTAAGTCTTGATTCCAAATACTTTAAATTTGACCTGGAATTTCTTTATCCATTTTATCTTTTGATATACTCATATGATTATCCTCTATTTTATCTTGTTGGTTACTTAACTTTTCAGTTCATCTCAAGTTGCAATCTGCCTGGGGGCAGAATTTGAAACTTTGAAAACTAAAAGCCTATAAATTTTTAAAACATTGATACCTTTTTTACTAAGTAAAAAAAACCAAATAAACAAGGCTGTGAGTAAAGTTAATTCTATGGAACACAGGCAAGGGACTGGAAAACTGAATTAGAAACTTCCTGAAAAGTCAAGTACTGATTTTTGTTCTTTTTTTTCCAAAGGAAACTTTCTACCGTAATTTCTAATGTCAAATATGGCTTCCTCTAACTTTTCTCCTTTTTAAAGGAGAACTGTACTAGCTTCCTTAACAACAAAAAAATCCAGTGAGATATTCACCTGATATAAAAGTACCCACAATTTCTTTTTTTTTTTTTTGGCCACGCTGCTTGGCATGTGGGATCTTAGTTCCCCAACCAGGGATGGAACCCGTGTCCCCTGCAGGGTAAGCACGGAGCCTTAACCACTGGACCGCCAGGGAAGTCCCCCCCTTACAATTTCTTATACTACCTTTTCTTCATTGTTCTTCCTTGCCTTCAAAAGAACAAGAAGGACAGGATAGGAAAGATAGCACTTAGTTTTTCATGGAGAATAATTATGAAAAATCATGCCTTTCTGTGGTAGCCCTTAATGTTTAAGGACCAGGAAATGAAATATCCCATTATTACACAAACAGAACCAACTTATATAAATAATGAAATCACTCACGCTGTGAGGGCTGGAGTATACTCCATTCTCTGTTGTTTGATTTGCATAAGCGAAGATTATACGTTCGTATGTCTTGAGAATGAATGATGGATAAATTTGAACCACCAGAAGGATTTTTCATCATAGCTGAAGCCATTTTATAATGTAGAAATTCCTTTTTCCTATTTTAAGTAACGAAAGTCCATTCTTGAGAATATGTTGTCCAACAACTAAAACACTCTCAGGATCCGTTACTTGCTTGTGATTTATACTGACTCCGCCTTCCGTTATCATCCGATACCCTCTAGGACCGTATGAAACGGCGTTTGCTTTGCAGCATGTATTATCCAGGACGCTTGTTCCAGGGTTCACCTGGTATAAAAACTCTGCCAAACTCACACCACCTGGGTCTTCAGCCAAGTGTGCACGCTGGGCCGGTTCAGCAGCGTGGCCGCGCGGAAGTGGCCGCCCGCTGCCGCTAAGAAGTCCACCAGGTGCTGCTTCTGATACCACGCCGAGCTGTCCAGCACCGCGCAGCTGTCCCGCGTCAGCCAGTTAGTGAGCAGCTGCTGGTGATCAGCAGCCTAGAGCGCCCGGCGCAGGGCGCGCACGTTGTTTTGCACGCGCTTTGAGTCCAGGGCCTTGTGCGCCCAGGTACCGCCGCTCCGGTCTCCCAGGCGCGCGGTGGCACCTCCCACCGACGCGCTCGCTTTGTGGCCTTATCAGTGGAAGTGAAACAGGCCCAACAGTGCCAGCAGATGCCCCAAAGGAAGCGAGTCATGGGGTCGAAGGTGCAGTAGATGGTCAGGGGAAAGTTGCCCGCCATACCACCGTCCAAGAGCTCTGGGAGCCCTGTCTTCGTGCCCCTCTCTGGGAAGAACTCCTTGAACAGACCCGGAGACTTCGGCACCTCCAGCAACCCCCGAGCGCCCGAGTTGGCCTCACGCAGTACCAGGGGAAGACTCTTGACCCGCCTGTGGTACCAAACCACCACCTCGGGAAGTACACCGCGATTTGGGTGCCGCCATCTTCCTTCCTGGTGACCTAGTACAAGAAAGTGAGTATAATTCCCCGTGCTATACAGTAAATCCTTGTTGCTTATCTAGTTTATGTATATTAGTTTGTATCTGTTAATCCCATACCCCTAATTTGTTCCCCCCACCTTAGTAACCATACATTTGTTTTCTATGTCTGTCTTTTCCTCTTTTGTATATAAATTCATTATTATTATTATTATTATTATTATTATTATTATTATTGGTGGTATGCGGGCCTCACACTGTTGTAAGGCGGGCGCTCAACCACTGCGCCACCAGGGAGACCCTGTATTATTTTTTAGAGTTGACATATAAGTGATATGATGTAGTATTTTTCTTTATCTGACTTATTTCACTAAGCGTATTATCCTCTAGGCCCATCCAGGTTGCTACAAATGGCAACATTTCCCTTTTTAAAAAAATATATTTACTTTTTTATTGGTCTTTTTTTTAATGGCTGAGTAATATTGCATGGTATAAATACACCACATCTTTTTAAGCCAGTTGTCTGTTGATGGGCACTTGGGTTGCTTCCATGACTTGGCTATTGTAAATAGTGCTGCTGTGAACACTGGGGTGCATTATCTTTTTGAGTTAGAGTTTTTGTTTTTTTCTGGGTAAATACCCAGGAATGGAATTGCTGGATCATATAGTAACTCTATTTTTAGTTTTCAAAGGAGTCGCTACTGTTCTCCATAGTGGCTGCACCAATTTACATTCCTGCAGCCAGTGTAGGAGGGTTCCCTTTTCTGCACGCCCTCTTCGGCATTTATTATTTGTAGACTTTTTTTGATAACCGTTTTGACTGGTGTGAAGTGGTACCTCATCGTGGTTTTGATTTGCATTTGTCTAATAGGTAGTGATGTTGAGCAGCTTTTTATATGCCTGTTGGCCATCTGTATGTTGTCTTTGGAGAAATGTCTATTTAGGTCTTCTGCTTTATTATGTTGAGATACGTTCCCTCTGCAACCACTTTGGTGAGAGTTTTTTTTTTTTAATCATGAATGGATGTTGAATTATCATCATACATATATAAGATCCAGAAATCTTTGAAGTTATGTGTGGCAGAATAAAAACATCAACAACATAACTTGGCTATTGTAAATAGTGCTGCTGTGAACACTGGGGTGCATTATCTTTTTGAGTTAGAGTTTTTGTTTTTTTCTGGGTAAATACCCAGGAATGGAATTGCTGGATCATATAGTAACTCTATTTTTAGTTTTCAAAGGAGTCGCTACTGTTCTCCATAGTGGCTGCACCAATTTACATTCCTGCAGCCAGTGTAGGAGGGTTCCCTTTTCTGCACGCCCTCTTCGGCATTTATTATTTGTAGACTTTTTTTGATAACCGTTTTGACTGGTGTGAAGTGGTACCTCATCGTGGTTTTGATTTGCATTTGTCTAATAGGTAGTGATGTTGAGCAGCTTTTTATATGCCTGTTGGCCATCTGTATGTTGTCTTTGGAGAAATGTCTATTTAGGTCTTCTGCTTTATTATGTTGAGATACGTTCCCTCTGCAACCACTTTGGTGAGAGTTTTTTTTTTTTAATCATGAATGGATGTTGAATTATCATCATACATATATAAGATCCAGAAATCTTTGAAGTTATGTGTGGCAGAATAAAAACATCAACAACATGATGTTGGTAACAATCTTAATCATGAGCAGAATAGACCAAATTGTGACTTCTTTTGCTAATATACATTTTCCAGCTCTCAAAAAAGTGTATGGCCCTGTGTTCACTAGGTAGTTTGGCTTGAAGCCCACCATAGTGTTGCATGGTTATAAAGCAGTGAAAGAAGCCCTGATTGACCTGTGAGAAGAGTTTTCTGGAAGAGGCGGTCTCCCTGTGTCTCAAAGAGTTAATAAAGGACATGGTAGGAGTGCGTGTGCTCATCTTCTTCGTTGGTAGTGAGGGTGGGGAGGATGGAAAAGAGGAATTTGAAGAGCCCCCCAGCAGAGCTGGGTCCATCTGCCAGGCTGCCAAGTGTCAGCTCACTCCTCCTTCCCTAGGGCCTCCCTCCTAGTTTCTGTTTCTCCTCCTGGTAGGAATCCTCTTTAGCAATGGAAAGAGATGGAGGGAGATCTGGCGCATCTCCCTCATGACACTGTGGAATTCGGGGTGGGGAAGAAGAGCGTTGAGGACCGAGTTCAAGAGGAAACCCACTGCCTTGTGGAGGAGTTGAGAAAAACCAGTGGTGGGTGATGCTGTGCTCTGTCACTCTCACCTTAACAGACTGCTGTCTTCTCCAGTGACATCCTAGGAAACATTTCAGGGACAGCCACATCTTTCTTATGGGTCATGGTTGTCAGCCCTCCTGTGGAGCGGGGAGAGAGAGGAGAGAGCCTAGAGGGCTTTTGTGTATCTGTGCTTGTTGTGTGTGTACACCCACTGTGGTGCATATAGTGTGGATTAAAGGTCATTTAATCCTATCCTGTCCTGAACTTTTTGTTTTCAAATCATTAGGTCATGAAGGTGGAAGGTGTTGAGTCTCGTTTTTTTCTGGCATTAGAGAATAATGTTTTTTCCCATAGTGTAAATGTGGGTTATGTATTCCAGAACATTCATCAGGTGGACATGGTGGGAATGACCTCATCACACCCTTACGGAGCGTGAAACAAATGACATGTGCTTTCACTTAATTGGCCTGTATTTGTATGGTCGCCTCACGCACAGGTCTGCGGGTTTCTTCTGAGACCCATTGCCTACTGTTCTGGCCAGTAATGATAATTGTCTATGGTTTTAATTGCTTAGGTATCCCTTAGTGCAGCCCTCATCAATTGTGATTTCCTTATAAATAACTGTTTTAAAATTAGCAGCTTCAGTTACTTAATGTTTCTCCCTATTTCCAGTGTTGTTTTATATATTTTAAGAAATAGATGCTGTGGCTTAATCCTGAACATTCCACAAATACCAGGTTATAAAATGATTTATTTAAGCAAATTTTAACTATTATTAATAACTCATTACCCTGCCTTCCCTATTAGTTTCTTCTGTTTTCAGCTTTCTTTATACTTCCCTCCCCCATTATTGATATAATAATCATGTTTTCTCTTTTCTCTACTTTATGATACTTTGACATTTTGGGGGACTTGCAGACCCAGGGAGCAACTGCCTCTCCCAAGGTTAGCTGATTCTGAGATAGAGCATCGCATCTTGTGTGTGAGCACTCCTTTGATTTTCAAACCAGCCTATCCAAAGCCGATACCCCCAGGAAACCTCCTTTATGAAACCCTCACACGCCAAGCCAATATTCTCCCTGCCCTAAATCAACCCAGGGCCAGTTACAGGACAACTAGGGACCACCCCTGGGGCCTAGAGCCTTCTGAAATTACCCAGACTATCCAGTCTTAAACTTACTGAGCATACCTCCCCAGCCTTGCTCATTTCTTCCATGAAAACCCCAGTAAAGGCTTTTTGGCCCATGCTCTCCCCTTGTTCCTTCTGCCTCCTGACTGACCTTGGTGCTTCCCCATGTGGCCTTGTGTAGGGTGCCCCCTCCTCTTGGGAAGTATGAGTAATAAACTATCTTATCATCTCCTGATCTGTTGGCCTTACCATCTGAATAAAAGTAAAACCCAAGTAGATTTTAAAACAATTGGATGGTAATTGGTAATTTTTTTACCAATTTTGGTACTTTGGTAATATTTTACCCCTTACTGTCAGCTGTACTGACCTATGAAGTGCTTGTTAAGATGGATCTTATTTTCCGTCTGAATTCCAAATTACCCTACTTTGTAAGTCTCTCTCTCAAGTGAAAGGAAAGATTAAAAATCAGATTTTAGCTGTCACACACACAGAAATCTTAAGGCCTTCTCAAATTATCCCCTACCTTCTAAAGTAAAAGTTTTTCTGCAAGCTTAGTGCCTTGGCATGCTTCGGCTGAAAAGGAGCCTGGCATACAAGCACGTAACTAAATAGGTTCCTATTACTTAATCCCCTATCATTTCATCACAACACTTTGATTCAAGTCACCCTTAATTACATGTATGATGTGATTTGGTTTTTTTGCATAAAAAGTTTATCGATCATCCGATTATAGAATTTCAGGTAAATATTGACCACTAAAAAAGAAAACTACTTTTCCTCTGCTTTAATTTATTTGTCTGTAAAATGATGGACTTCATCTAAATTCAAATTTAAAAATTTGTAACAACATATGGTATTCCGTTGATGGCTATATGTAGCAATATCCCAGAATTCCACAAGAGGGCGTGTTCTGTCCAAATAAATTAAATGTGAGGCCTGATGGGTGATGAGGGACACTATTTCTTAGAGCAGGATGTTCCTCCCCACACCTCCTCTCCATACTGCAATAAAGAAACAACAGGACTCCACTTCTCAATTTAATCTTTCTTGTTTGCCCTGTGAATTGTTTGAAATGCAGAATTCTTACCTATTTTTATTTTAGGCAGACAAATCTATCTTACAATTCATGTTCATTTGTGTTAGTTTTCTTCTCGTACAGCATGAACAGCTTTTGCTTTTTCTCTTTGTACCATCAAACACCTGACTTTTTCCATAATCTTTCTCTCTTTAATCTTTTCCTTTCCTGATTCTACAAGTTGTTCCTTCAACTATTCACTATATATAAAACGTTTCCAGGTTCCTAACTATTGCTTCCTTCCTATGTCAGTGCTTAATTGTCTATAGGTTTACCAGACAGACGTGATTTTGCACTGATAGATAACCTGAATAATTGTCTTTAAAAAACTGACCCTTAAAATTTTTTCTGTTCTTTCGCTCTTCAAAATAACCAGCACCTTGACTCAAGGCAGTGATGTAAATGGAGTATTTGGAGAACTATTATTAAACAAACTAGGATGGAATGGTCAATTCATGTTTGTTTTTTTTTAACATCTTTATTGGAGTATAATTGCTTTACAATGGTGTGTTAGTTTCTGCTTTATAACAAAGTGAATCAGTTATACATATACATGTGTCTCCATATCTCTTCCCTCTTGCATCTCCCTCCCTCTAACCCTCCCTATCCCACCCCTCTAGGTGATCACAAAGCACCCAGCTGATCTCCCTTTGCTATGCGGCTGCTTCCCACTAGCTATCTATTTTACATTTGATAGTGGATATATGTCCATGTCACTCTCTCACTTTGTCCCAGCTTACCCTTCCCCCTCCCTGTATCCTCAAGTCCATTCTCTAGTAGGTCTGCATCTTTATTCCTGTCTTGTCCCTAGGTTCTTCTGACCATTTTTTTCCTTTTTTTTTTTTAGATTCCATATATATGTGTTAGCATATGGTATTTGTTTTTCTCTTTCTGACTTACTTCACTCTGTATGACAGACTCTAGGTCCATCTACCTCACTACAAGTAACTCAATTTCGTTTCTTTTTATGGCTGAGTAATATTCCATTGTATATATGTGCCACATCTTCTTTATCCATTCATCTGTCAGTGGACACTTAGGTTGCTTCCATGTCCTGGCTATTGTAAATAGAGCTGCAATGAACATTGTGGTACATGACTTTTTTTAAATTTTATTTTATTTTTATTTTTGGCTGCGTTGGATCTTCGTTGCTGCATGTGCGCTTTCTCTAGTTGCGGCGAGCGGGGGCTACTCTTGGTTGCTGTGCGCGGGCTTCTGAGTGCGGTGGCTTCTCTTGTTGCGGAGCACGGACTCTAGGCGCACAGGTTCAGTAGTTGTGACACATGGGAGGACTCGAACCCGTGTCCGGGCTCTAGAGCGCAGGCTCAGTAGTTATAGCACGCGGGCTTAGTTGCTCCACAGCATGTGGGATCTTCCTAGACCAGGACTCGAACCCGTGTCCCCTGCATTGGCATACGGATTCTTAGCTGTTGCACCACCAGGGAAGCCCCACATGACTCTTTTTGAATGATGGTTTTCTCAGGGTATATGCCCAGTAGGGGGATTGCTGGGTCGTATGGTAGTTCTATTTTTAGTTTTTTAAGGAACCTCCATACTGTTCTCCATAGTGGCTGTATCAATTTACATTCCCACCAACAGTGCAAGAGTGTTCCCTTTTCTCCACACCCTCTCCAGCATTTATTGTTTCTAGATTTTTTGATGATGGCCATTCTGACTGGTGTGAGATGATATCTCATTGTAGTTTTGATTTGCATTTCTCTAATGATTAATGATGTTGAATATTCTTTCATGTGTTTGTTGGCAATCTATATATCTTCTTTGGAGAAATGTCTGTTTAGGTCTTCTGCCCATTTTTGGATTGGGTTGTTTGTTTTTTTGATATTGAGCTGCATGAGTTGCTTGTATGTTTTGGAGATGAATCCTTTGTCAGTTGCTTCATTTGCAAATATTTTCTCCCATTCTGAGGGTTGTCTTTTGGTCTTGTTTATGGTTTCCTTTGCTGTGCAAAAGCTTTTAAGTTTCATTAGGTCCCATTTGTTTATTTTTGGTTTTATTTCCATTTCTCTAGGAGGTGGGTCAAAAAGGATCTTGCTGTGATTTATGTCATAGAGTGTTCTGCCTGTTTTCCTCTAAGAGTTTGATAGTGTCTGGCCTTACATTTAGGTCGTTAATCCATTTTGTCAATTCATGTTTAAGGGAACAGTGATGTGTTGATTTTAAGCATGCTTAAATTTTTGCTGATAGGGAAATTTCTAGGTAGATATTGCTTCAGAGGTTCTAAAATTATCTGTTACCCACAACAGAGTTTTATATTTATATCTTAATAGTGTTTTATAAATCTTTTCAATTCTTGAGGGTCACCCTGTGACCCCACTTTCATCCTGGGCTGTGCTCCCTGCAATGTGATCTGCTCCATTATTTTCCAGAATCGTTTTGATTATACAGATCAGAATTTTCTTAACTTGCTAGGAAACTTTAATGAAAACCTCAGGATTTATGTGCTCCCCATGGATCCGGGTGAGGTCAGGATCCTCTCTTCCTGAGAAATCGTTTATGCTCTTTTCTCTCACAAGTCCAAAATTCTATATGGACCAAGCCATGAAGTGAATGTTTGAAAACTGGACATTTTGGATATTACAATGTGGTAACTCTGGGAATCAGATTCTCCCCTCTCTTTGTTTTGTTTTTTTTTTTGCTTGCTCCAGTTTTTTTTGTTTCTTAATTCCCTGACCAGGGATCAGACCCCTGCCCCCTGCAGTAGAAGCATGGAGTCTTAACCACTGGACTGCCAGGGAAGTCCCTATAGTTTTTTGTTTGTTTTTGTTTTTTTTTTTTTTGCCTTCCACAAGCTGTAGCTATTTGTTTATTTAGTGACTTTTCTAAAGTATTTTTGCAAAGTCTCTTTTTTTTTTTTTGCCTTGTGTGGTCACTGGAATCTCTGTTCCTTTAGCTTACGTTCAGCTAGTGTTTGGAGAGAGATGTCCTTTTTTTTAGGAGTGATAGATCTTTCTTTTGCTTTTCTTTTTTTTCATTCTTTTAAATTGAATGAAAGGGTCTTTAAATTCTGTATTGCTTTACAATTTTCAAAAGTTTCACACACATGATTTCGTATAATCCCGTAATAACCCTTTTTCCCTCACTACCCCTATACTGCCCCTCCCTCCTTCCCTCTCCCTTCTGATAACCACTAGTTTGTTCTCTATCTGGAGTCTACGGATATTGATATCTTTGAATGTGAGGAGGCAAAAAGAAAACAATGATGAAGAGAAAGAGATGGGGGGAGAGAGAGAAAGGAAGAGAGGAAGGGGGGAGGGAGGAAATAACTCTTCCAGATTGGCTCTGTGCATGTGTGTAGCTTTCTAAATTTTTCAGTATACAGGGGTGCTTTTGAATGTCCTAATTTCCCAAAGGCACTCCCTCCGCAGCTTTTCTTCCTGGTGTTTGATGCTCTGTTGTACGCCTTAACTGTAATATTTTGCCCCCGGTGGCTGTGGGCTGTTCATTAATCTTGCAAGATTTTTGAGACATCCCTGCTGCATTTCCACTCTAGGTTAGATGAAACAAAAACAAGTGCCTGTGTCAGTCTGTCAGGTGGCCCCAGACAGGTTAGAACACAGAAACACAGTCTCCGTGACTGAGGTCTGCTCTGGTCCCTCTGGAACCAGGAACCAGGCTCCCATACCACAAGCTGCCCTTGTTAAGACCACTGCCAAGCCAAGGATGGAAGTGGGACAAGGGCAAAAAAAAAAAAAAAGGACAAAGAAAAAACAAGCCACAGATCTTTGCTGCCATTTTTTAAGTAGATTCTGACAGTTTCTGCTTGATTTTCTGACATTTTTTGTAGAGGGATAGGCCTTTAGAACTGTCTACTGCATCAGTTTTGCTGATGTTATGCTGTAAGTGAGTGTTTGAACACAGCAGTCCTGCCTTACTGTCATAGAGTGAACATCTGGGAAAGATGGCTGAGCCGTTATTTTACGAAGAAAAGAAATGCCTGAGTATAAAGCTGGAATTCAAGCCTTGTTGGCTCCCTGGCCAGTGGTTTCTCCACTACCCCCCAAAGCCCAGTTTCCATAAACTACTTTGGTGACTGCCCAAGAGGATGGCCATAGCACTCAATGGACATCCAGGTCCTTGCTGAAAGGTTTCCATTACCCACAAGGCTTATCCTCAAATATGTAGTGATTTCTTCATCACGTTACTTAGCAGAAATATCCTAATTTAGGAAGGAAGAGAATATCTCTTTCAAGGAGGGACAATGTTTATGAACAGAGGTGCTGCCAGGGAACACTGACTAGGGCAGGGGTGCTTGTTGCTTCAGTTGGGATCCTAGCTGACAGCGTAATTGGGCTTGGGATGACCACGTGGTTGGTTCTACGGTGTATGAATCATAAACAGACACCACAGTTTTGCCCTGTGCTGAGCTGATATGTCCTGTACTCTGCCTAAATAAAATCACATGACATTAGAAAAGTCACTTACCTGCTCTGGTGCACAGCTCCTTTATCCCTAAAATGCTGAGGTGGGTTTCGTGCCATTTTTGCACCCCTCTGAGTTATAATATAGGGATTCTACTTGTGAGGCTGCTTGATAGTAGTAGAAACAGCAGGGAGTGGGTCTGTGCTCAGTCTCAGGTTACGCAAAATTCCTTCACCTCCGCCCTCATCTACAAAACGTGAATCATAGTAATTCATCTTATTCTGTGTTTCAAGGTTGTAAGGAAGAATTAATTTAAAAAATGAGAGAATTGACATAAATATGCTTTAATGTCGTAAGGCTGATGTATGAGTATAGGAAATTGCTATCAACTTTCATCATCTGGTCAGAGTTTTCTCCCTTAAATACTCTAGCAGCATGAAGAATTATTTTACATGTACACTATAAAACGCTTCTCCTGAAGAAAGAGACCATATTTTATTCACTTCAGTTTTTAGCCAGGGCTTGGCATATGATAGATATGTCTTCAATATGTGTTTTTAGTTTAATAAATATATTTTTAAAATCTTTAAGGTCTGCAATAATTTCCCTGCTCTCATGGACTATCTCCCAGGGAGTCATAACAAAGTACTTAAAATTTTTGCTTATGTAAAAAGCTATGTTTTGGAGAAAGTAAAAGAACACCAAGCATCTCTGGACACTAACAGTCCTCGGGACTTCATTGATTGTTTCCCGATCAAAATGGAACAGGTAAAATATTAATGACAGATTGGTTGTCTGTTTGCCTGACTTTTTTTGTTCATTGACTAGTTCTGTACTTATTAGGGATATTTAAATGGTTACGGACGAAATGCTTGACCAGCACTTTGGGTACTTATGTGTGCATGGATCTGGATTGAGCATCAAAGGAGATTTAAAATTGAATTGTTAAATAACAATACATGGACCCTGTTCGTTAGGTACTAATAGGCTACCTGAGGAGAAGGAGAACATATGTCTCAGGTGAAATGGAAATACAAACAAATGAGAAATACAAAATACTGAGCTATAAAAGGAAGGTGGATGTGATCATTTCACACAGCATGTGGGAGAGTGAGAAGGAAGGGCTTAGCCTGGGTGGGCTTCCTGAATGTCCTGAGGTTTGATGTAGATCTTCAAATATTTGCAATAAGTCATAGGGGAGGGAATTTCAGGTTGGTAGAATGGTGTCATGAGAGGTTCAGAGGTGTGTTGTGGTAAAGAGACTAGATGGATGGAAGAGAGAAGCCTTAAATGAGTGTAACCAAAAATAAATTTGGACAGATGTGGAGTGGGAGGTTGGTGTCTGTCAAGTAACTGTAAACGTGAATGTTGGCAGGAGAAGTTGTGATTTGATCAGGTAGATGTATGAGCCAGAACAAGAGTAGAATGCAAATAATTACTGGGGAAGATTATCCAGCTGCCAGCAGAGTTTCTGAGCACTTTTATGACCTTGAAAAGAAATCCTGTATGCTTTAGGAGTCACCCCCTTTCCTCCCCAACCTCCCCAGCTCTAAACATTTCCAATCTACTTTCCATCCCTATAGATTTGCTATTCTGGACATTTCATATTAATGGAATTATACAATATGTATGATAACATCTTTTGTGTCTAGCTTCTTTCACTTAACAATGTTTTCAAGGTTCATTGATGATGTATCATATATCAGTACTTCACTCCTTTAAATGGTTGAATGATATTTCAGTGTGGATATACCACATTTTATATATCTGTTTGTTGGTTGATGGACATTTTGGTCACGTCGCTTTTTGGTTATTATGAATAATGTTTCTGTGGACATTTGTGTACAGGTTTTTGTGTATACATATGTTTTAATTTCTCTTGGGTATATACCTAGTGGTAGAATTGTTGGGTCTATGATACATTTATATTTAACCTTTGGAGGAAGTGTGGCAGATCAAAGGCTTAATGTAAGAGCTGAAACTATAAAATTCTTAGAAGAAAACTTGTGCATAAAATTCCACCATTTTATATTCTCATCAGCAGTGTATGAAGGTTACAATTTATTCACATCCTTGACAGTACTTCTAATTATCTGTCCTTTTTTTTTTTTTTTTTTTTTTTTTTTTT